>NC_090936.1:1121083505-1121388278 GCF_040938575.1 Ambystoma mexicanum | reverse complement strand
TTCATGGAATCGAATAGGGCAAACCAGCGCACGGGCAAAGACGCGCACAGGCTAAACACGTCCGCCACACGAAGGCAGGCGGTAGCCTCCCTGCACATGAAAAAAAGGTGGGCCAAAATGTGCGCTAACAAAAAGCACGTATATATAGCTCTGATGAATGTCCCATACTGTGGCCCTCTAGGACAAATGACGTGCAAAGGGGTACGCGACAAACACGGACACCCGCTGTGTCAAAAATAGCGTGTGCGTGTATTTCGGGGGTGCGTGTGAAATTTCATACGTGATTGGCCTGGGTACGTGTAAATCTGGGGTTCGCGGGAAGTTTCACATGCGATAGGCCCTGTGCGAGTGGGGTGCATGTATTCCTGGGGTTCGCGTGAAGTTTCACACGCGATTGGCCTGGGTAGTTGTAAATCTGGGGTTCGCGGGAAGTCTCACACGCCATTTCAGCAGGGTACATGTATTTCGGGGGTGCCCTGAAGTCCTACACATCAATCGGCAGTGTGGCTCCTCCCAGGTGTTCGCTCTACACCCTGCATGGCCCCTGCAGGCAGCCCACACCACAGGGGACAACCCTGCACCCCTGGTGTTGTCACGCAGGCAGCCCATCCACCATGGGCATGCCCCCCAGGCAAGCCACATGTCAGCTTGCACTACTGATCACCAACGCATGACCCCTTCCACCCCCACCCCCCAGCACTGAGGGGAACCTGCCAGCAGGCCCCCACTCATGTCCCCCAGGACCCCCACCCCCAGCACTGAGGGGCACCTACCAGCAGGCCCCCACTCATGACCCCCAGCACCCTCACCCCCCAGCAGTGCAGGGCACCTGCCAGCAGGCCCCCACTCATGTCCCCCAGCACCCTCACCCCCCAGCAATGAGGGGCACCTGCCAGCAGGCCCCCACTCATGTCCCACTCATGCCCCCTTGCACCCCCACCCCCCATCAGTGCAGGGCACCTGCCAGCAGGCCCCCACTCATGTCCCCTTGCACCCCCACCCCCCAGCACTGAGGGGCACCTGCCAGCAGGCTCCCACTCATGTCCCCCAGCACCCCCACCTCCAGCAGTTCAGGGCAATTGCCAGTGTTAGGGAGAATTCTCTGTTTAGGCTGAATTTCCTAACCTAGTGAGTCCCCCAGCAGCTTTGCTGGATTTCTGGAGTTTGTTTTTTTCATCCTGACAAGAGTGAGACTCTTTTTCTCCCACTCTTGGACATGATTTGTGGTATTTCTTTGGATGTTAATGTGTTCTATGGGCTATGGGGTCTTTTACTCCATAGGGTCTCATTTGTTTTGCTATGTGTGTTACACAGCAGCCTCCGTGCGGTAACACTGGGGTGTCCTAGTGACCCCCACTATAGACTCAATACCCTGGGACTGACTACTGTCTCCCAGGGCATGTAAAGTCACCATTGGCTTTACTAGACCAAAGCAGGGGTTTTGGGACTGGATCTTCAGAAGTCGCCACAGGACCTAAGAATCCGACGAGGGTAAAGCTGAGCCGACCTGCAACGACGACACCTCCGGTGGAGCCCTGCTGAACTGACTCACCACTTCCCGACGACAGAGGAGATCTCCCTTCCGGAGAGTCTCTTCCCCTGACTGGTGGGAACAACCAGTCCCCTTTGCTTTTTCTTTGCTCCAGGACGCAGTGGTCGAATTGCCCGTGCAGAGCACCTCGGCAATCGGATAGCCACTACCCCTGTACCGCGACCAAAAGGTGGTGCCTTGTGACGGAGCACTATGCGGCTGGTCTCTTCCCTGGTGGTGCAACGATCTTCAGCTTTCCTTTGACGACGAGATCATCTCTTCTCTTGGCAAAGACCCGACGTGCATCCACCACCAGGAACAACTGCCCCCGCCGGAGCTGTCTCTCCACAAACAAGGTACTGTGTCCGCCTGGCTTCCCTTTCTGCTGGATAGAGTGAGGTGTCTTAATCCTCGCCTTTCCATTGGGTCGCCTCCAGGCTTTCTCTAACTTGCTGTTCTGAACTGGTCCAATCTTTCCATAACAATTTGCGATAAAGACTCGAAGCGCATTTCCACTGAGACACTTTTTGGGACATATCGCCTTGCCTCTCTCCGAGTGGGCCTGGCCTCTGAACTTTGTGATCTGCAGTAGACCCTGCCTTACTTGCCTTGCATTTGTCCGTAAAGTATTGGTACCGAGTTCATTTCATAAACTGCCTTATTTTTCTCTCCCGTCCTAACGAATACTAGAATGCCATCTAGGTTAAAGCATACACCTCTGTCTGCAAATAAGTGATGCCGGTGAACCTAGACTTGTCGAACTATTGTTAGGGGGATTGATCTTTTTCTTCGTATAAGTAATTGTGATTGAGGTTGTTTGCCGTATTAGCGCCAGAGTATTTTCCATAGATGTGTTGTTATAAATAAATACCTTTATATCTTTACACCGAAGCCTTGTTCCGTGTTTGCTTGTTCTACTGTGTAGATTGCCCTATATTGTATACTCCACATACTGCTTAACTCTTCTTGAGGGAAGTCTGACTGCTCAACCACAGCTACCAAGTGAATCTGTGTGGTACAGACTGCTACCAAGTGGGTTTACTGCCAAACACCTGTAGTCCTAAATCTTTTGCAGTGGTCCCAGAGGGAACTGCACAGGTTTCCGCCTAACACAAACTAATATCAAATAACAACACGTTACTGTCAGTCCCTTTGCACGAGCCAAACATGACCTACATAATAGACAGACGCCTTTACAAGGCACCACCATTCATGAGCAGCAGGTAAATGTGCTAACGATGCATAAACCATAAGCTGCGGATCATGCATAAATATGGGTTTCTTACCTATAATCCTTAAAGTTTAAGAATAAGTTTCCATTACAATTCATGGTGCTTTTAAAAAGCGTGTTAGCAGTGAAAATATATATGTGAGAGGGCTGAAGATTCCTGAAAAGGGAGTGAGAGATAGTGTGTCCATGCGTGTGCGTAAAGTTTTGCACGCTATGTTACAATGACAAAGTATACAGTGTAGAAATAATAAAAAAAACAGCATTTAATTTGGAGTTGAAAAGAGGAAAGGGTGAGATAGAACATTTTGTTTTAGTGCTCCATTAAATAGAGTTGCACATGACATTTTCAGCATCCGATCTCTATTTTTATCTACTGCCTGAAGACCCCCCTTTGGCCATGTTGTCACCTTTGCCATTATAACACTATCATTTCCCAGCACACACTGCACTGTATGTCAAATCCTATTATGGTACCGGAGTGATAGAATGCTTGCAACGCATGCTCTGTATAAGGAACTGAACCCAGAGGTCCTTTAGGAAAGGTAACTGTATCTGAGATGGATGGGGATGCAGATCTTACTCATACATCAATAATCAGACCAACTCAGGAAGTTTGGCAAAAACATGACTGTTTTAATAACACTTGTTAAAACAGGGAGTATAACAGGCATCTACGGACGTCGCACAGTATTTTCTCTCAAGAGTTCCTCCAAACATAACATGAAAAAACACAACTTTATACTAAATGGTAATCATAAGTGATGCCACACTACATGGCAAAATAAGAAATCCTACTAGGGGATGTGATAGTCTTAAAGGGAACATCTAAGTATACTTTGTGTGAGGGCAGGTATAGTGATTGGGTATCTAAGGTCAGGTGGACAACTAAACCCACCCCAAGTGCAAGTCATCTTCCGTGTCATGAAAATACACAGCGTTCTATTGGCTTCTCAAACTATAGGGCTCCTTGCTACATGGGCCTCTACAATTGTTTGGCACGCTTGTAACCTTCGTTGGCCTGGTCATGCCTCCCCACCCAATTAACCCAATATGTATCATCGCTCCTGCGGCATGCCATTCAATTACTGCGTTTTAACTCGGCCTTGCAAAGGCTCACTGTGCCTGAGAATAAAAGGGTGTTTGGCACGCTTGTAACCTTCTGGACTATTCCACTCACTAGCAGCACGCTAGCTGGTACCCCAGGTGCTGGGGAGGTTGGCCTGGTCATGCCTCCCCACCCATTTAACCCAATATCTATCATCACTCCTGCGCTCTGCCATTCAATTACTGCGTTTTAACCGAGCCTTGCAAAGGCTCACTGTGCCTGAGAATAAAAGGGAGTGAAGGCATGGCCTTATCTTCTGGTCTCGGTGTAGCTCGCCCCAAAGTCTATTTTCATCTGACCACGTGACTAGAGACCACGTTTCGAGCTCCTGTATTTAATGCTATTAGATGATGAAAACCTGGCAGTTCTGGTGTTTTTCCATTACACCTCAAACAGGATCTCAGCTCGCTTCTCACATTCATTGTATCTTCTCAAGTAGATAACCAGGCCCTTGGCGGCCCCGACTCTTGACACTGGGCCAGGCAAGCCTTTTTGAATCTTCCTTCGTTGTTAGCTATTCTGTTCTGCTACGCCACACTTTCAGCCCTTCATTCACGCGGTCAGGTTTGCTCAAATGCATTGTGGAACATCCAGATTCTATAACACTTATATATATTGATGGCACCGCCTTCAGTCTATTCACTATGTATAGCCAGCCTTATGATTACTTCATCTACTTGCATTACTGCATCTGTACATTTATGAAATGGCTTTGCATTTTCTTTAGTGTTTCTTCGCACATACAATCTTCATTCCTCGCCATCAGATTCTACAAGGTCTAGATTATCTCTTCATTGGCATCTCTTCTGGGTGTGTCATCTCTGCTTCATGTGACATCATCAGTCTTTTCTCTCATTCAGCGTCACACTTCTTCCTGAACTTCCTTCCGAAGACTGTCACTTCTTTGCAGATACATATAGGGTTTTCTCAATGGATACCTTGTTTCAAGGACTCTTTGCGGTATAGGCACCATTATTGGCTTTGCGCATGTCGCAATTTCCGGGGCTGCAAACATATAGGCAAAATGAGGGCGGGACTTCCGGTAAAGGTACTTTGCTCCTCCTCTACAGAGCATTGTAAAGAAAAGTCATGTTGAAGATAGATCACAGCCTACAGATTAGGACTAGTAAATCTCAACTTTGTCAACTGCCCCAAAAAAGACGAATTTCACCAAGTCCCTTTCTCCTGAGATTGGAAAAGCAGTTTTCACTTTCTTTCAGCTAATTGGAGAACTTGAAATTGGACTGAGTTTAATGCCAACACATATTTAATAGGCAACCAAACATACTTGAGTTTACCGATGCAATTTTGGGGTCTATACGTATAGTGGCAACCTGTTCATTTTAATGGATGTTCAGCAAGTCATGTTGACGAAATATGTATAGGATAATGTGGCTCCTTAAAAAGTGTGATATGAAGATTGACGCACACATATTGTTTATGAACGTCAGTGGTAAATTGTGCAGCTTACAGATCATTGGAGCAATACCATTGGTCAGAGACTGATAATACATCAAGATCACTTTACAGCAGTTTGTGTGGGTTCCCCTTAACACATCATTACCAAATTCTTTGAGTATGTACACAGATCATGGCCTGTTCCCAATAAGCTTAGATGTCCCATCAGTGCAATATTCCATTACATCAAGTTAGCATATAGTTGTGAGTTTCAATTAGGCCTAGTATTTGCTTTATTGCCATATCCCATCAAACCCAGTTAACACATTATGATCATTTCCCATTACGCCCGTCATGGCCAGAGTATATCTTTCACACTTACCATATCCATTCGAGTTTCCACAATTGACACTTATCAAATCACGTCGTGATTCCATCTTGCCACTTTAGAACACCATGACCAGTTTGCATTAGGTCCATTTAGTACATTATAGAAAGACTCCCAAAATGCACTGTTAGCACATCTTGGTGAGAATGTGGTATGTCTAGTCATGAATCTGTAATGTCTGCATCATGGCCAGTTTCACAATCCCCAGGTAACACATCATTGCCAGAATCCAATATGTCCTCTAAACCGATGATGTCCCATCAAATCGTCAGGTGTGTTCTCAGGGATCTCCCACATGGCTGTTGTATTGCAGCATAAACGACCATCATCATTACGGGACTGGGCCTAGTGAACATCATAGGTAGGCTATTCAAATCAAAACATTGTATTATGTGGTCACAAAATTAAAAAAAATAAAAAAAAACATTATTTGAATGGAAATGCATATATATATATTTTTTAAAATAAATAAAGAAGACTTTTTCAAAATCAATTGAAAATACCACCAATCATTTTACACGCACGGTGTGTGTGTGCGCAAGACTGGTACAGATGGACACAATGGCTAGATTACTAAACATCAGAATAGCACCGTTATTACCCTGGGTCCATCTGCCAAATTATTGTAGCCTTGTAGGCATACAACTTCTTAACCATGAGGTGACAATGGTAACAATGCACCACATTACAGTGAGTGATAGCCAGAAGTACCGGGATTATAATGTGGTTTCTATAAGCCATGCAGCCATCTATGGAATCTTCTGATACCTATTGGGTTACCATATCAATTCTGAACTATGTTCAGCATCAATCAAAGCAAGAGAACAGTGGCCAATCAATGCAGTAACACTGATGGATAGTGTATGCATTACAGTCATACTGTTGGCATATACCACTTTGCGATTATGCAAATTGCCCTTGGGAAGTATTGATGTTTGCGAGAGGTCTATGCGGCCATCATCTGTGGAATGTCCATTCATGACATATATCTCACATGCTTGATATTAGCCTCAGTAGGGATGTCAATATTTGGAATGCTAATGGGCATGCGGCCAGTGTATCTTTCTCATGCTAGCCGTCATGTACAGGATTTGGGCCAAATAGAAGAGGATTGACTATGGCAATAGTGCAACATCGCTTGATATGTGATTGTCATTACAACATAGCATAACGTGGTGTGTGGTAAATTGCAGCTTTGTGGCCAATTGGAGAACATGCCCCTCAGAGGTTATGCTTACAATAAATATATAGAGAGATAGTCCTGGTTACCCCGCAGTTCCTTCATTTGAGAACCCTGTGTATGAATTGTTTTCCATGCTAAATGCAGTGTTTTATAGTGAAATTGTTATTACAATATAGACACATAGTCTTGTGGTGGTCAGCCGACACATGTTTGAACCTCGAGGGGTATTTATCAAGGCTTAAAAAATTACAATTACACATATACAGCAGTTGGTTAGTATACATACCATTTGTGAGGTAAGTGACATTTGTTTTACAATCAGGTGAGTGGGTGAGTATAAGTGAGACATAAATGTTGTATGTTACAGTATAGGTTGTTTCACATTTGTAGGCCATTGTATATACATTAGTTGCATTCATTGAGGGCAGTGCCAGAGTCGTGGGAGGTGATGGAAGGAAAAAAGAGAAGGGAAGAAGAATAACAGGAACAGGTTAGCTAGTTGCAATTTGGGTTAAATTATTGAAATATTTCTATGTAGTTGGCTCTTACCAAGATATAGGTTGTAGGATGGGGGGTGGGGGTTGTTGCCCCTTCTCAAGCCCCCTTGGGGTTGTAGTTTTCGTATTGTGTCCCAGTTTTGGGTCTTGGATTAATCTAAGGCTGGGAATGAAATGAATGGTTTCAATTCAGTGGCAGGAATGGATTGCAAAACTAAGGCGGTGCCCATGGCTAGTTCCTAGCGTCAGGGTGCTGTGTGGCAGTGTCATGTTTACAAGGGCGTCGGTGGTGCCACTGGCATTTATGTGTAGTTACGTATCGGCCAGTGTCCATAGTACCTCAGCAATATGCCATGGTTATGCCTTTGGCAAATGGCGGTGCCTTACCTATCGTTAGGATTGTGGCATTGTCTGTGGATTTGTGAGAAGGGTTGAGTGAGATAATAGACCGCAAACCCTGTGAAGCATGGGAAAGTTGGCACACGTGTGTTTATTGGCCGCCATTGCCAGGTGCTGCAACCTGGAGTTGCGGTCCCGTGTTGAGAGCCAATGATAAAATGCTGATTGCTCCATTATTCCTATATTTGTTGACCCAGTTGGGTCAGCCATGTTGCTGACTCTCGGCCATTGCGTGAGTTGAGCATGTTAACAAGTGGCTAAGGCGGGAAGTGGGCATTGGTGCCCCTGTGTGCATGGTTAGGGGATATGGAGGCGGGGGGTGCTACTGGCAGGAGTTATGGCCGTGGCGTGCACAGAGGTTAGAATGCGTGGCCGTGCATTTGAAAAGTGGACGTAGGTGAAAGAAATTGGTTTCGACCAAACATCGAGTTACATCGAGTTGGTGAACTGAGATCTACATTTAGCTAGTTCAGCGTAGCTTAGCTCGGTGTCGGGGCAAAGTCACACCACTATAACCACAAGTTGCCTCTCATTATTGTCCCATTCATTTTCGTGGGCCTGATCGGTGTGGCCCATGAGAGGTGCATATAATCCCAAACAGTTCCACTGTCCAATATAGTTTGGCACCCCTAATCCAATACTAAAATACACATGTAGAGATTTTCTTACCTAGTACCAACATTGCCTAGCTAACTACCAACAAGGCATGCTCTTCAAAACGGATTACATGTATAGGGATGACAGACATGGTATCTGCTCATTAGGTGCCTGGGGTGCTTCTGTTTGAAGGGAAAAGATCCAAAATGCTTCCAGTCATAAAAGGTAAACTTCTCTATCTCCATTCCTTGGATGCATCCAAATGACTTAGAGTAGACATCTTTGTAATTGGCGCATGGAGCCATAGTTTTGAACGAATAGGTATTATATCAGCTCTTGTGACAAAGTCTGATAACATTTAATTCTTCCATAGGCAAAATGTGATTTCCAACCTGCAATTACCCTACATTGGGGTAAGAGAAAAATAGCTGCCAATATTTTTAAATTATCTTTTGTAGTTTAATATCAATCTGGTTTTCTGTGCAAAGCTTAATTCTTATTAACGCGTTATGGGATGTGTGCTTGTCATCAGTTTTTTTATTATTTGCTCGGAGTATTCACGTTTGGAAAATGCTTCACCCATTTTAGTAATGAATTGTTGACTCGAGTCATGCTCACTAACTCTTTGTTTTACTCATGCCACAAAAACACTGTTCTCTTTCCAATGTACAGTATTTAAGAAAAACAGATCTCAAAATCCTCAATACATTGTTGTGCTTATTCTGTCCCTTTAAATTGCTGGCTAAAAGGGTTTTCAAAACAAAAATAACTATTGTCTGAGGACCAATTCAAAAAGTTGATTACAAATTCGGGGTGTACACCTTTTTTCTTTTCTTCTTGTAATTCGTTTTTGAATGCATGTTTTCTTTCTTCAAGGGAAATAGTGATATGTAAGCTTGCAACATCTTTCTTTGCAGAATTTGTACCATCGGACATTGCTCTACTGATGGCTGAAGAAGCCAAACATTATTGCATTTCCTTATTTTCCCAGGCATGTTATGATTTTATATTGTTCATCTACAAGAATTGTTCCCAATCTCTATGATACATTGTCGTCATATAACAGTGCAGCAAATGATTTGTATTAACTGTTAATGAACATGGTGCGCAAAGTAGTTCTGAAATATAAATCCAAATAAACGAGGCCCAATGAAACATCCTCGGCTCAACCCATTTGTACGTTGTTGTCTATAGGGTTACAACACCATATTTATAGGTCTGATCCATGTCTGTGGGTGAACCATAACAGTTATATCCAAGAGTACCCAGAACTCATTCTCTTCAGTCAATCCAGGTAGGGTCACTAAACCTTAGTCAATGTTTCTGGGATACTGGTGGTTAGGGCTAAATTGATAAAATATATAATTTACACATATTTAATTCATTAAAAAAGAAAAAGACAGACAATGTGGTTGATTATCTGGTATGGATAGAAGTTAATACGGTAATAAAATAAACCTTACACATTCTCAGAAAATTATTAAACTAAAAGTACTTTATGGCTACATACAAACATAATAACGATGATAGTTATGATTGCAGTGCAACCCAACTGGATCTCTGGATGATCCATGCCCCCACAATGTGTTCAAATCTATCGTGAAACATCTAGATATAATCAACATACTCCTTTTGTATTTCACTGATTCCATTAACACCCCTATTTTCTCTGATTCCCTCACTGTGTTCTTGCCCCTGTGATTGTAAAGTGCTCCGTGGCTTCCCGAAGCTAGGTCCATGCTCAATAAATAACCTAATAAGACCAATGATAATAATAATAGTGTCCAGGCTCTATTGAAATCTACCACATGTATTCTAGCACTGTGGACTGCTGGTGCAGCGCCCCCTAGAGGCTGACTGACGTCAGGCAGCCGCCTGGGCTGCCTGATGCAAAGACCGGCCCTGCAGGGGTGGGCACCACAACTGGAGACCAGCTGATGGAGGATGTGCAGGCATCATCGACAGGACACATGGACAGAAGCAGCAGCAGGAGCAGGCTCTAGGTGGGAGCAATGATGGCTCGGGGCCATCGACATCAGGGGGGCAGGTATCGGCCAGAGAGCAGGAGGATCCTGGAATGGATGTGTCTTCCGTGTGGCTGCGTTTGGGCCAGCGGATAGATGCGGAGCGGCAGCGGGCGGAAGACGTGCGGCTCACCATGGTCAGGGCGGAGTTCTCCATGCGTCGGGCGTTGAGGCGGACAGAGTGCCTCGAGGCGACTCGCAGGGAGTTGGAACAGGCTATGAGTGCCTCCCTGCGAGACCTCAGGGCCAGGGCAGAGGCCCGCCTCCGGGATATTGACATGGAGTTCGATGATGCCCTGGCCCGGGACACCACAGAGTGAGCCGCAGGACTTGCCCGCCGCCATTGTATATGGTTAGATAGTGTTAGGTTTCCTTTCCTTTTCTTTTTTATTTTGGTTACGCTTGGACAATGCACCACGTTTTTGTATATAGTTTTTTATTAGGTAGTATTTTTGGTAGGTTTCATTTCATCAGTTGGGCTCATGGACCCTGAATTGTTCATTTGTACATAGTTCACCATTGGATTATTCACATTTTTTTTATTTTCACCATGAAGCAATGGATTTCACTTTCTTTTTTCCCTCGGATTTGCTTTGTTGGTCTGTGACTTTGGACACCATTTCATTTGGATTTCTTTGGATTATGATTTCTTGTTTTGTATTCTTTTACGGACATGCAGCATTTCTTTAATTATTCCCATTGCTGTGTGTTTTATTTTAATTACATTAATGTTGTGTTTAATACATTTTTTTCTTCATACTTCGATGTGTGGTATTATCTCATTGGTTTCATGCATGTCATGATATGGGTTTTCACATTCACTTGCACCCATTGTGTGTGTGTGACGGTCATGTGTTCATTTACATACTTGCCTTTGGGGTTGTATCATGTAATTGCCTTTTCTATGTGGGTGGGTGCAATACTTGGTTGGGTCTTTGGGATGGGGAGGCTGGCCATAAGGGCCATGATTGAGGATTGTCATGACTTGGGGGAAGGGGGACATGAGTGGGACATGAGTGGGGGCCTGCTGGCAGGTGCCCCGCACTGCTGGGGGGTGGGGGTGCAGGGGGACATGAGTGGGACATGAGTGGGGGCCTGCTGGCAGGTGCTCTGCACTGCTGGGGAATAGGGTGCAGGGGGACATAAGTGGGACATGTGTGGGGGCCTGCTGGCAGGTGCCTCGCACTGCTGGGGGGTGGGGGTGCAGGGGGACATGAGTAGAACATGAGTGGGGGCCTGCTGGCAGGTGCCCCGCACTGCTGGGGGTGGGGGTGGGGGTGCTGGCGGACATGAGTGGGACATGAGTGGGGGCCTGCTGGCAGGTGCCCTGCACTGCTCTGGGGTGGGGGTGCAGGTGGACATGAGTGGGGGCCTGCTGGCAGATGCCCTGCGCTGCTGGGGGTTGGGGGTGCAGGCGGACATGAGTGGGACATGAGTGGGGGCCTGCTGGCAGGTGCCCTGCACTCCTGGGGGGTGGGGGTGCAGGGGGACATGAGTGGGGGCCTGCTGGCAGGTGCCCCGCACTGCTGGGGGGTGGGGGTGCAGGGGGACATGAGTTGGTGATCAGTAGTACAAGCTGACATGTGGCTTGGCTGGGGGGCATTCCCATTGTGGATGGGCTGCCTGCCGGACATGACCAGGGGTGCAGGGTAGTCCCCTGTGGTGTGGGCTGCCTGCAGGGGCCATGGAGGGTGTAGAGGGAACACCTGGGAGGACCCACACTGCCAGTTCACGTGTAGGACTCCCCACGCACCCCCAAAATACATGTACCCTGCTCATATCGCGTGTGAGACTTCACACGAACCCCAGTTATACATGTACCTCGCTGGCACAGGGCCAATCGCGTGTGAAACTTCTCGTGAACCCCAGTAATACACGTACCCCGCTCGCACAGGGCTAATCGCGTGTGAAACTTCCTGCGAACCCCAGTAATACACGTACCCCACTCGCACAGGGCCAATCGCATGTGAAACTTCCCGCGCACCCCCAAAATACACGTACCCCACCCGCACAGGGCCAATCGCATGTGAAACTTCCCGCGAACCCCAGTAATACACGTACCCCACTCGCACAGGGCCAATCGCGTGTGAAACTTCCCACGAACCCCAGTAATACACGTACCCCACTCGCACAGGCCCTTTCACATGTGAAACTTCCTGCGCACCCCGGAAATACACGTACCCCACTCGCACAGGTCCAATTGCATGTGAAACTTCCCACGAACCCCAGCAATACATGTTCCCTGCTTGCCGTGCTGGTACAGGGTTAGCGCAGCCCTTTGCGCTGGATTGGGGATTTTGATGGCTTTTCCCTGCACGAGAGGCGTTCTTGGGGGCGTAACTGGCCCTGCTGCAGGGTCGCTGCGCCACTGTGCACCACGACTGGTTTTGGTAGCTAAAATCCATGAATACGCTGTGCGCGGAAATGGATCTTTCACCTTTGAACACCACCACCTTGGCCTGTTAAGATGGGCCCAATCCCTGCACCCTCCATCATGGAAAGAGTTCTCTGACCCACAATGGACAATACTCTCAGAGTAAAACTGCAGGTCAGATCCATCACCAGAAGCAGCTTTATTCCAATTCTGCATTCTGTGTCGTATCATAACGTATTTGTCATTCACCCATATCACCATGGCAGTGATATCTCTAGTACTTTCTAGACTAGACTATGTATTATCAACCTGTATCTCAGAGTCCAAAATGTGGTATTGAAACTCCTGCTCCCGAGGAATAGGTTTAAACATATCACACCAGCATTAGCTATTCTCCATTGGCTGCCTGTGAAGCAATGGATACATTTCGAAACTCTGTGCATCACCCATCACTCCTAACATGTTAAGGGCTTGCAACCCAGAAGGAAATTCCTGCCCTACACTTCTTCCAGAAAACTGAGTTCAAGGAGGATCCTAATTTTCCCAACAGGCCTCAAATCTCTGGAAAATCCTACCTACGCATTTGCACCTGGAAGTAAAACACTGACATTCACGGAACAGCTGGAGACATGGCTCTTCAACTATTCACCAAGGAAGACACAGTAACAGATCAAGATCTATGCAACAGATTCAATTTACCCACAGGAAAGAAACACAATGAACCATGAGCTATGCAACAGATGTTCTCCCAATCATAACAGTGGGATGGCCTATCGCACAAAAATACTATATTGTGAGATCAACCTTCTTTGTCTCCTCATCTAGTGAAGCCATTTTACACCCAGCTGCACACTCCTTAATATGAATGGGCACTAATTGTGACAAATAACACCTTAATACAATATTCATTCTAACCTGAAAATCAAATGCTATTTGAAATCTTGATTCCTTTGCATTAAGAAACCCAAAGCACTGTAGTCTACCATTCAAGGGATGCCATGGGTTTACGGATGGCCTGCTGCAAAACATTGCACCACCCCAATCTCCTACGAAATCTGAGAAAAAGAGCCAAGAAGTTACAGATCCCTAAACTCACCCTGCCCTCACAGCCACTTCCTCCCTCAACTCACGCCTCACTATTACAATCTTGCCACTTTAAACTTCACAAACTCTCATAAGATAACCCAACAATCACATCTATCAATAGTTTGCAATCAGGGGGCTGCCCTTATGGCTAAATTGAACCCATATGTATGCCTTACTAAAGAACGCAATATTGTATATTGGCACAAAGGTAATAGGTGCTTCTGACCTGCACTCATCAGCAACACAGGTTTTCCTCAACTTCCTTATTGCTATATGACTAATACACCTCCAACCAAATTTCTTACAGAGCCGACCACATCAAAGCCAACATTTTGACAGAAGGGCTCTATATTAAACCACTTGTATTACTTTTACCTTACTTTACCAGTGTTTCCATTCATGCCCCTTTCTCGCCTACTTAACACTATGTATACCATGAGATTGACCAAATGTCAATGTCAGCTGAAGTCATTACTGATGCCACCAGATTGACACCACCCCTGTCGTAATCAAAGATACAAATGCTGTCAACGCTCATTGCATCATCCTGCCATCCTGGCCCATTGGACAATATCAACTATATTACCATTATATTGCATTTATACCATCCTTTTAACAGAGCTTTTCTGCAACTACATATATGGAGGTTTGACACAGAGATACTTATTTTTAATGTGCACATTTTAAAATGTTTTATGTGTCGCTGTTATTGCTTTAAAACAGGCGAGATAAAGCATGTTACTCTTTACATTGCAGAGTTTCCACCATCAGTCATCTCTGTACTAACTTCTGTGATGGTAAATCAAACCTGTTTCTCCTTGCCCATCACCCGGGGATGCAAGCAATTAACAGAGGCCTTAGTCACACCACCTGTGCAGTCACTTACCTGCTTCTTTTGTCTCAATGTGCAGTCATTTTTGCGCAATAGGTATTAGCAAATCGCTCAGTAAAGCAAATTAATCATTTCACCGATTACGACTGCTGTTTTAATAAACGAGGCCTTAGAAAATGGCAGTGCCCCCAAATGTGCTCAGCAAGCTACAGCAGCAGTGGCTTGGCATAGAAAAGACGTGCAGTGAAACTGCTCTGCAGGTGGAAACAGCAGGAAAGGATTCACAGTGTTAAGCAGCTTTGTCATGGGGTGTCGCAGAATGACATATATTGTGTGCCATGAGGAGGGCAATTTGTCATTAATGTGATGGTGAGAAGTTGGATTTAAGATGGATTCTTCCTATGGGATAGCTACACATAGAAAGGCATATGGAAATAAAGCACTAGCTGACTTGTGCTGTTCATCCAACTCAAATAGGAATCTGACAGATTGATAGAAGCAAAAGCCAGAGTTATTTCCCCACCTGACTTTGTAGAACATACATTGTGGTGCATGGTGCAAATTAAGATTGCAGTCTTAGATTGCATACCTAAATTATTTTGCTCCAGCTGTGCTAAACTGCAGACACGAATACTGCATATGGAGGTGGAAAATGCTATCTTGTGAGATGTTACACTTTTTATGTTCATTGTTGTTTTTATAAGCAAACTAAACTAAACTAAACTTTAATTCAATGCTGTTTCAACATATGATCACATTAACTAGGTATTTTAAAAAAATTAGACGATGCACATATCAAGTGGAACATGTTCTAATAAGCAATTTAATAACTCCAAATAAAATATGTCCATGTTGAAATTAACCAACACCACATGGAATTACAGAAAACCTAGTTTAATACAGTATACTTCATTAGTACCAAACAGCACAGGTTATGCAAAGAAGTCCCTTGAGAAATAACCTACAGATAAAAAAATACATATACATCTTTCCTAACTTTGGATTACATTTGTAGTCCCAAAATAACTATGTAGACATGTTTTCTTCTTGTATTATTATTTGGCAAAGCCAAATATTCGTGTCCACCATGCCTAAATAATTGACGAGAATTAAATCAGAACAGGAAGCTTTTGCTGAACCATTAGTCATATGCAGTTGTGAACATAGCCCCATATTCTCTCCTGTGTACCTATTGCATGCAAACGCATGTTCATCCCATCTAGTCAAGGGGGACAGCAGGGAGTCTACCTTTGACTCAAACTACTTGTCATACCAGAATGCTCTTAGATTCCTAATTGGCACTATGACCAAATCTTGCATAGACCATTCTGATTCCTCCCAAGTCCACAGTAAGGACTGGTAATGTCTCCCGATTAGTTGGCAGAAAAGAAAATCTGCAGATCCCTGAAACTCAAAACCCATTAAACTATTTATTTTACAACAGTGAAACACGTCGCAGTCACACACATGTTGTATTGCCATTTTCACTTCACAACATCCACCACAACTTCAGTAAGGACTTTGCAGTGACTGCCAACAGCCCAAACCATGGCAAGTGAGTCATTCAGAATCTCGGACTGGTGGTTAGCAACCTCACGCAAACAAGGGGGGTCCTGGTAGTGTCTCTCTACAGACCTATATCCCGCATTAGAGTCTCAACCAGTCTTTAGCTCACCATCCTTTCACAGAAGAGAAACGTCCACTACATATCAGTCTTTGTCCTGCACAAGGGCAGTCCAGAACCAAAATGACAGGCAATTCTCTTCTGAATAAGAGTACCAACAGCAACCCCAGACATGTGTTTCAGCCTTGTTGGGCCTCGTCAGTGAGGTGGAGCTGTGTCTCTCTAAGGACAGTGAGCAACGGTTCCACATCTGGATTACCCTGGTAACTCAGGGTGAAAACCTAAAGCTACTTAATATCCACAAACAAGGGGGTTCCTGGGAGTGTCTCTCTACCTGCCTATGTCCCAGGTTAGAGTCTCAACCAGAGTCTTTAGCTCACCATCCTTTCCCAGTAAGTTACTAGGGTAATCCAGGCGTGGAACCCTTGCTCACCCTTGTTTACTGTTCTTAGAGAGGCAAAGATCCACCTCACTGATGAGGCCAAGCCAGGTCGAAACACGTCTCTGGGGTTGCTATTGGTACACTTGTTCAGAAGAGAATTGACTGGCTTTTCAGTACTGGACTGCCCTTGAGCAGGACAAAGACTAATATGTAGTGGACATTTATCTTCTTCTGTGAAAGAATGGTGAGCTAAAGACTCTGGTTGAGACACTTAACCAGGATAAAGGCCGGTAGAGAGATACTCCCAGGACAACCCTTGTTTGTGGTTAGCAACCTCACACCATAAATAGCTAATTGAAAATATCAGTAATCACACAAATGCCAAAAACAGCCATGCAAGAATCAGGTATTTATACATGTTCTACTACATTAGTATGGGATATGTACCTCAAAATGTCAAATAGCACGTTGTCAGAGAAATCAGGTTTGGTAAAGTAGTATTGACAGCAGCAGTTTGTTACATTGTATTGCCATAGAATCAGACAGTTTAGCCCCTTAAACCTTCAAGCAGAAACCTATCATCTGTCCCATGAGACCCTCACATTTATAAACCATCCAGGGAACCATCCAAGACAAGGAGGGCCTTGTTAGCCAAAAGCAGCCCTTCTTCAATGTCCACCGTAATTCCTTGCTGACGTGAGTGTAGTCATGACACCCATCACCTAATCTCAAACCTTTCAGAAAGTCCAATCTAATGGTATCTTTAAACTTTCCCTTGTAAACATGTGAATACACTTTCATTAGCTCACACATACACATGATCCTTCATAATTTGATTGTACCAATCACATGACACCTCGAGGTGCCTATACTTCGAAATGTAAGCAGCTCAAATGCCAAAAAGCTAAAACCATGCTGACCCATCACATATGGTACTATAAGTCCTAAAACCATAGTCTCATATGAAATACTATTATTTCAACCAGCAAATATTTCTAAATGCATTGATAATGTGTCCCTGGTCTCTATAGGAAACACATGCCAACACAACCCCCCTGTTTCTACTTTATGTGCAACCAACTCCAATGCTTTATCAGATTTAACGTATTGGGCGCTAGAACATGCTGTACATTCAGAAGGACGCATTACACTGCATATACAAATAATTGATGTTAAACAGACAAAACAAAGTAAAAACAAAATTCACAAGACAATAAAATCTCAGAAGAAAATGAGATGCGTGTAGGCTTCATTAAAAGACAAATCACATTTTCAAATGTGCTTCTACATGTCATCTGCCATGTGAAAGAGAACAACGTGAACTGTGCTTGTGCATTTTAGTGTTCCAAAAGCAAAAGAACAGAATGTCAAGGTATTGACAGAGTCATATTTTGTATTATAGATCACATCATATCCGTTGATTGAAAATCGCATTGTTTAATTGCTGTTACAAGCAAATCGCACATGGGGCATACTTTGTCTCTCATGATGCGTTTTAAGTAGTGAGTTTGAAATGACCCACAGTCTGCTAGTCATGCAGAAACAACCATTAAGGTAAGCATGTTTGTACAGCAGAATGTATGGGCCCCATTAACCTACCAATGAATTAAACATAACAATATGTGCAGAGCATCTTTGTGTACTCATGATAATGGACATGTTTCTAAACTACAAGAAATGCTTTTAAATCCAAATTGTTTGCTTAGGAAAGGCAAAACAAATACTATTTTTAAGTTTAACTCAAAGGCAATCATTATGTAAATTCTCAGAAACATACGTTTCAAAAGGCCCTCACCTGTGACGTGGGAGAAGATTAAGCCAAATAAGAAATGTGTATTCCGTTAACCTGTCTGTTAAAATGATCCTTTTTTCAAATCATTAGATGTTCTATTAATAATGATTCATAGCACACACACATGAACTGCAGCTTAACATGTAAAGCATAATAGATGCACTCAAGGTAGTCATTGAAATGTATTATTAATTGTATTTTCTGAACCATGTGACATATCTAAATTTGGATTGCATCTGGATACTTCTGAACAACGTGGAACCAATACATATAAAAACATGTATATTACAATATATGGTCTATGCATAGTTTTCATATTTTAATAACTCCATTTGCAGGAAGAGACAACACATACATGATATCTCCAGGGTCGGAATATTCTTATGAATCTGAATAAATAATTATCAGCAGTGGCACAGGAGAACCATGTAGAGAATTATTTAAAACATGAATATTCCAGTTCAATATTCACTTCACTTGGAAAGGAGGGCTCTAGTTTGTAGCGAATGCTATCCCTCGTGGCACATCAAATTTCAATGAGCAAATGGAAGGAATGAGGACCCTCGTGGGTGTGGGTAAGTAAAGGCAGAAAATCACAGGCGCTGTTCAATTCAAAATGCTATACTAAATGATGCTGAATGGGTGGAGTTTGTTGGGTATTTCAAATGAAACACATAGGAAGAGGAGGGGAATTTTGGGAAAACAGAAAAGCAAAAGAGCACATCCGACAGTACGGGAGTATATTGGATAGCAACTGGATGTAATTGATGGGAACATATCCTAGAAAGGGCCTTTTGCCACATTGGGCATAATGCAAAGGCTTTTCCCAGGGCAGTACCTGATTACCCAAGAGGGATTTTGGGAGAAGATGCCCTGACTAAAAGGAGGAAATTATTTGGTGGAGCTGCCTGGGGCCAGTTGGTGTCCCTACCAGTACTTGGCCTTTGAAAGACAAACAAAAAGTGTGTACCATGATCCTAAATTATTCACAAAGTTGTCCCAAGAATGAGAGCCCAGATACCATTTAAAAGTAGTTTGATGAAACCTGTTTAAAAGCTACAATACTGAAAGAGGGAATAAAGTGCAAGGCATATTTACTTTTTTATGAATAACAAACATTGAGACCCTAGATAGCATCATCATAATTGGCCTGCAATTTTGGATCTCGTTCAGCCTCAGACATCTCAAATTGAAAGGTGGATTCCAAGTCATTTGATTGGTGTTGTGAGGGTAAACCTGATTCCTGTGAAATAGTGAAAGGGCTAGCCTCTGTTATCTCAGCAGTCCACAAGAAGCAGAATTCCAAAGCAAACCAAGCCTTTACATTTGTTTGCAACCAATTCAACAATACAACAGAAGTCAAATTGTATTGATGCCCAAGCTAAAAATACTATGGGCCTCATTACGAGGTAGGTGGTAAGGGATTACCGGCACCGGTAAGGACACCGGTGCCGGTAATCCCGTACCACCCTATTCCGAGGTCCCTTAGCGGGTCCCTTCCCTAACGCCTGGTTTTAAGGGACTTCAGAGCTAATAACGGTACCGCAAATTGCTGTACCGTTATTAGCTCCATCCCCATTCCCATTGAGCCCTATCGGGGCTCGAATGGGAATGGGGAATGGTTCCCGGAATGGGAGTTACCGGGTCCTCCAAGGTTGGAATGACCCGGTAAGTCCCTATTTCGGGAACCCAGACCCGGAATGCGGTAAGGGGGTAGCCATGGTGCTAATAGCACCATGGCTACCTCCTACCTCGTAATGAGGCCCTATGTCACAGTTACTTTCTTTGAGTCAGTGTAAGAATTGGTGAAATATATGACTGTCAGGTAATACGGTAGTACTTGTTCAGCCAATTACATCACTTGCACAACACTATGGGGCACACATACACAGCGTACTACTTGGACACTATTACTGAGAGTCCAAAGGCAAAGGAGGGTCATAAAGCACAATTGCCAGCACCTCTTGCACACTTTTGGCAGCCACTACACTCATGAGGCTATTTAAACCACGCCTCCTCCAGCGCCCGTGCTTGGCATTGTTCTTCAGTTCCTGAGCCTTACCTGATTATTCAGTGTGCTGCAGTGATCCAGCTTCCCGACTTCTCTGAGAACCTGCAAGCATAATAAGAAGACATGGTTAGTCAGTACTCACCCACACAAATGTTTTCCTTTGCTCTGAAACTGGAATCACTTCTCATGCTTGGTTGCATGGCTGCCTGCTGTAGTTAAACCCCTGCTTGCCATCACGATTAATGCGCACACCACATTGTGCATTACTCCGGCACCCGTGTGTGAAGCAACCTCTTACCTGCAATCTGGAACCTGCAATTTGGCATTTGTTGCGAACTAGGGAACCTGCAGGAAACAAAGAAACCTACTTAACAGGTATCAGAACTTTGAATAATCTGAAGAAATAGCTTTGTTATTATGCAATGGAACATTTAAAGCCTGCATAAGATTATGGACATGGAATAAAGCCAGTGAAGCAACTGGTGCTCCAATATTGCTGCTGCAAGCGACAACAGTGATGTGTCAACCCAAAGTAGCCGGACTACATTCAGTCCTTCTAGTGCCTACTTAACTGGTTGGATGAGCTGGCAAAAGTGCACCCTTATACAACAGTCCACACCTTCAGGTAAATAGCCAGCCAAATGAGTTCAAGGGGGAAAACATAACAGGAGGGAGAAAGAGGGCATCTATAAGAGTCAGAGTGTGCATTCACCTGGTTCCCCTTTTCCACAGCAACCTGTGAGGATATGCAACATCCACCCTGTATAGTGGTGGTATCGTGAGACAAGAAACAAACACACACCAAAACCCCATTCCCTTTACTGAGCCTTTCGGGGTTGTACAGTACTCCAACCTCGGACGACCTGGTGGAGGAGATGGTGGGTCAATGGCACTTCCGCAGCACCAGACGGTAAGATAAATGTGACAGAACACCAAGTGCACAAATAGGCCCAGTCTCAGGGCCATGGAGGCTACCATCTCGCTAACTGAGCTAGCCTCACTCATTCAGGTCTTTAGTGCAGAACACATGCGGGATGAGGTGAAACTTCAGTGCTCTCCCAGCGCGTGAACAATCTGCAGGAGCAAACCACACCCCTATTAAGCCTAGACGCTATGCCAGCACAGAACTTGCAAGGAGCAGGGGTAGGAAGTTACCTGATACAAGTGCAGAACTCTCCTCTGGTCCATTTAGCTCCACCGCCTGCAGAATTTTCCAGCCTTTATGAATCAATGTCGTTTACATTTCCTGTGCCTCTTTCCCGAATGATAACATGAAAGTGGAATTTGTCCTTTCATAATTGGGGCGACATCCTCGTCAAGCATCAAGGTGATCCTCGGAACCTGGACATTCTTCATGGGCAAGGCACCATTAATTTCCAGATATTATCTAAGATCAGAAATCATCCGTTTGGGAGTGCTTGCAGTTTTCCAAATCCTTGATCTCTTTAATTCTTTTAATGTGTTTCTTTGGTGCAAGATGAATGAGCATCTCCAAATGGCAAGCTTATCTCCTGTGATTTCAATCCTACCCCCATCATGTCTGGAGAGCGGTACAGTAGTAATCATGTTGTAAGGATCCAAGGAAGAATCTGAAACTAGCGTTGGCAGTGTCATACCAGAACAACCATCTGGCTTGCAAATTTAAACAGAAATGTATTGCTTATTTTAAAATCTCACATATTACTGTAACATGTAGTTTTTTTTACAAGAGGCTTCTCTTTGCATTTACAAGTGCATCACAGTATCTTTCTTTCCGACACATGTTATTAGCCAAATCAAAATAACTTTATTTTCAGCACAAGGCCATAAAAGCATACAGGTTCACGATAAAACACAATTTCTTAACAATAATATAAATACAGGACATATGATACAAGTCAATTCAACCTAGAAAAACATAAATATAAAGTGCATTTCATAAAGTGCAATTCTCAAGAGGTCATTGATTATTCAAATCCATATCCATTACTTATATACACTTTAAAAAGGAAGTTAAAATATTAAAAACAAGGGGCCTCATTACACGTTGTGCATTAATGGATTAACGTTACCGGTAATGGAATACCGGTATCGTTAAATCCCAACCCCAATTACGACCCGGCTTACCGCTATTAGCGGTGACCTCGGTTTGCATGTTTCGGGAGGTCGGAAGTGCTATCAGCGCTTTCATCGGTGCCGCTAAGGGTCTTTTTGGGGTCTTTAGCGGCATGGTGGTAAGGTCATTACCGGCATGGCGCTATGCTCGTGTCCGCATACTTGTAATGGTACGCTATTAGTGGCCTCTTGCCAAGGCTGACACGTTAATAGCGCCATGCCGGTAAATGTCGATTTTTTGCGCACAACGTGTAATGAGGCCCAAGACATCTTAAAATAGGGAGAGCAAACCCTCAGCCCCACAAACAAAAGGGGGTTATTCCACTCTGTGATAACTTTACAAATAATTCAAATATCATCTACAATGTCTGGACAGAGATGGGGTCATTACGTGATGGGCGGTATCATGGTGCTATTAGCACCATGGCTGCCTCCCATACCGTGTCTGAGTCCGGTCTTGTTCAATGGGGATTTACCGGTCCATTCCGACCCTGGAGGGACCGGTAAGTCCTCATTGAACAAACCATTCCCCATTCCCATTTGAGCCCTCAGAGGGCTCAATGGGAATGGGGAGGGCGCTAATAACGGGCTCGCGACTAGCAACCCCGTTATTAGCACCCTGGTCCCTTAGCGGGACCCATAAGGGACGTGTGGTTATACCACACGTCCCTTACGGTTCCCGCTAAGGGACCTCGGAATTGGGCGGTAAGGGATTACCGGCACCGGTCTCCTTACCGGTGCCCGGTATCCCTTACCGCCCAAATCGGAATGAGGCCCTATGTCTATGTAGCAATGCACAATGAATATAATATGCAATACATTTGACAGAATTAAGTCTAGTAATTCTTTTACAAAATGTTAAGGCATTCACAACTGTGTGTATGCCCGCACTTTGCAATAGTGGTTTTAGAAGCCGTACTCTCAAAAGTGTTAATGGTTCACAAAAGAATAAGTTTCCTCTCCCAGTTTACATAAAGGAAATGGACCATCCTAACCACTTTTCCATGATTTGGTGAAAGCATAAATTCTTAGTGTCTCCATTCTACAACCGAATTCTAACTTGAATACTAAATAGTTAGGGATACATTTTGACATAAATGCTGCTCCACTAGCTTACTCCTAGATTGATTTGTCCTTTAGTCTAAATTTGTTGCCCCTAACAATGGTATGTGGGCCATCCCACAGCACAGATTAATTTAGGCTAAATAGCAATTTCTCCACGTGTGCAAGGCAGGGGATACTATTACCCCCTTCCCAAGACATGTTTCATGGCATCCCGATATTTCTCAAATCCTTCGGTACTCCATAGCCTTATCTAATAAAGTACAGGGTTCAGAGCAGCCTGATCACCACTCGGATGTACATCCATCTCCAAGTGCAACAGTGCTTTCGGGGGAACCTGCAGGTATCTGAAGGAGTTGCTTCAAATGTTTATATTCCAGTCCATCTAAAGTTTTCAAGGTTACATAGTACCACAGTTCTGCACTCGCTGGGATGGCTTGTTTATGATACAATTCTAGGGATGGACCAATTGCACCTCTAAAATGTCTGGCCTGGACTATTCTATGTGTGCCTGCATATTTCACCAGTGCTGTACAAGCCTTACCTAGGTGGGCAGTCCAAAGTCAGTTGTCATGAAATCTAATTCCAAGATAATCAAAGAATGGAACCTGTTCTAGTATGTCCCCCTCCACACTAATAACAACCCCGTGGTGCTTAGTATACCGACGAAGGCTATTATTAACACAATAGACCATTTGATTTTGCATACGGTTGAAAAAAGAAGCACATGGCATTTTGGTTCATGAAATTTCAGGTGAATGCATTAAGTTGTGGTTAAAAGCTCAACAATGTTTTCCAGGTAATGTAAGAACTGGCACTGATTCTTTAGCTTTATTGCATTTTGCTCCCCACTATATGAATGTTATTATTAAAGTCATTGTTGATGTTCTGGTTGTTGATCTTAAAAGTGCATGGTGTTGGCACGCTTTGTGGTTGCTGAGATTACCATAACTGGCGCATTTCTGGGGGTTTTCACATAATGAACCTTTAAGAACATTTTCTCACTGAATTTCATAGGATTTTATGAGCACAAATTAACTATAATGTCCCTTTAACAACGTTTTTTCTGTGAATTTCATAGGTTTGTATGAGTTAAAATGTTTCATGATGTTACATCACTGTGTAAAAGTTATTAATAATTCCTCTTTTAACATATATGAAAGAACTGTAAACTTCCTTTAACAAACATATGCTTTGCAACACACAGGGCATGAGGCTCGATCGTAATGCCAGCCCAATGAACCACCCCTGTTATCCACTGCAACTACCCTGCATCCTAGTTCAGTGTCATCTATACCCTCATAATGTGACCAATGGCCAGTGCTCATGGCTTGCAGCCATGGCCAGTCACCACAATCCATGGAGCATGGGCTTCAGCCATGCTGCATTCCCCAATAGTTAAATCAGAGTAGATATTTGTCCTTGCCGAGGGACAGGCCCACTTCCCAGGCAGCAAAGCTATACACTATTTCTTCTACTTACTTTTTGACACTTTCAAAAAAGTAAAACACAGGACAAATTTGCAAAAGCATGCTTTCAGGTTCTTGCTGATGCTCCTCGTGCAAAGGTTTGCTGCAATCCCGTCCAACACTTTGGGTTGCAGCCACAAGCAGATTTTGGTTCCCATTTAAACCTAGGGCTTTGGCCATGCTGTAAGCCCCATTAAGTAAATCCAAGTAGGCATTCTTCCTGGCCGAGGGCAGGCCCGCTGTCCATGCACCAAAGTTATGTCACTATTTTATGTACCTACATTTTGACACTTTGGAAAAATAAAACACAAGACAGTTTTGCAAAAGCATGCTTTCAGGTCCTTGCTGATGCTCCTCGCGCAGCTTTGTTGGAATCTAATTCAGCACTTTAGGCTGTAGCAGCAAACAGAATATTGTTCCCATTCAAACCTAGGGCTTCGCCCATGCCGCATTCCCCAATAAGCAAATCAGAGTACAAATGTGTCTTTGCTCACGGCCAGGCCAATTGCCCAGGCACCAAAGTTATATCATACGTTTTGTACTTACATTTTGACACTTTAGAAAAATAAAATACAGGACATATTTGCTAAACCATGCTTTGAGGTCCTTTCCTTTCTGATGCGCGAATGTTTGCTGCAATCCTGCCCAGCACTTTGGGCTGTAGCCACAAGAAGAATTTGTATTCCCATGCAAATCTATCCCAAATTCAAAAAACTTTTCCACATAGCTGGCCCCTGGTGGCCATGCTCACTTTAACCCCATTGCTGGTCCCTTGTGGTCATGGCCAGTAACCCACAGGTTACACCTCAGTCACCGAAGGTATATCATTATTTTGTGTACATACATTATGACACTTTTCAAAAAATAAAACACAGACACATTTGCAAAACCATGCTTTCGGGTCCTTGGCAATGCTTCTTGAACGAGTTTGCTGCAAATCCGTGTTTTATTTTTTGAAAAGTGTCAAAACGTCCGTACAAATAATAGTCATATAACTTAGCCTCACTTGATGAAATCCATTCATATCACATGTGTGAAAACTTTTGTGCAGGTTTGTCAAACAGCAACACATTTATAAGCCATCTAAGAAATTTGACATCAACTGTCTAATTTTGCCCGCTCTTGACAAAATACTCCAAACTTTGCAAAAACATTCAAATCTGGTTCTAAAACCAAACTTTGCCAAAAGAAGTATATAGCCCCCTCAGAATGATTTTGGGAAGTTTGGTGTGGTTTCGTCCAGAGGGGGCAAAGTTATAGGGGGGGGATCCACATGTTGCTCATGACTACAGCCCAAACCGCTGGATAAATTTTCACCAAAATGGTGCATGTATCGGCGGATTGGTCCGTTTAAATGGCCAAAAATGAGGTCAAAATAAATTGTGATATCTGGGTCTGCTTCAGTGACTCATTTACTGATTTGTGGTCCGCGGACACCTCTCGACCAATCAGGAGGTGGCTCGATGTCCGCAGACACCCGAATCGCTCGCTGATTGGATGTTGAAAAACATGAGGTGCATCAGATTTTTTGAAACAGTTACCATGTTGGGTCTGTGGACAGCCGATGCAGTATGTGGACAGCGCAGTGAGGAAAAAGTCTAGAAAACGCATTTGGGGTTATTTGGCAGATGGCAAAGGACTTGGAAATGGTGGGGGAGTGGATTAAAGTTGATATGGAGCTGCTTTTATAGGTGAAAAAAGGTGTGCAGGTGCTGCCAAGTCCTCAGTAATTTTTACTGTCCGGGTACAGTGCGGTCAAAAAAAAGTCTGGAAAATACATTTGGGGTTATTTAGTGACCGAAAGAGGGCTTAGAAAGGGTGGGGGAGTGGATTAAATTCCATAAGCAGCTGTTTTTATAGGTGGAAAAAGTAGTGCATGTGGGCCGAGTCTACTGTCATTTTTACTGTCCGTGGACATCATTTGGATTGGAGAGGGGAGGCGGGGTCCTTAACGTGTCTTGTTATTTGTAGATATAGTGTACGTACTTGTTATATGGTTTAATTCTATTGTTTGTCCCCAAGAATCTGGCCACTGGCCACACACACTATAGTAATATGTATATAGGAATTATAGGTACTGTAGGGGGAGTATACAGTATTTGTAATATGGTGGAATGATATAAATGAAGTGTATATGGTATTTATGATTGTAGTACAATTGAGGATAGTGCTTATGGAATATGTATTTATTTATTTGTGAAGATAACAAAAAAGGATAATATGTCTTATGGTTTCTTAGTAACATATGGTAATAAAGTTGGAATCTCTGGTCCTTTTTCTGTGAAACAGTATAATTTGTTAAGCAAGATAGTTTAAAACCTTTAATTGCATACAATTGTACTATATAGATTTACTTGTTTGACCCTCATAAATAGTACATTCTATGTACTATGTCTGGTACAACATTAGCGTGTGCTACACTGTTGTTGTACTGACATGAAATAATCATTGGGAAAAAAAATTGTAGTGGATTACAAAAAAACTCTGTAATTACATACCGTTTTTAGCATTTGTATAGTTTTAAAGAATGTACAGAATAGTTGTGTGTGGTATGATGTGTATATTATGGGCCTCATTCTGAGTTGGGTGCAAAGGGATTACCGGCACCGGTAAGGACACCGGTGCCGGTAAACCCTTTGCGCCCTATCCCGAGGTCCCTTAGCGGGTCCCTCCTTTAACGCCTGGTCTGACCCATAGGCCCCATAGGGCTTAAATGGGAATGGGGAATGGATTTTTCAATGGGGACTTACCGGTCCCGCAAAGGTCGGACTACACCGGTAAATCCCCATTGAACCAGGTCGGAGTCGGTACCGGCATGGGAGGTAGTCATGGCGCAAATAGCACCATGACTACCTCCATACTCGGAATGAGACCCTATGTGACTGTAAGTGTGATAGTATGTTTGTTTGAAGTGTGTTATAATTAAGGGACTCTTTAAAATAGTTAGATACCCATTGGAATATTCCAACCAAATTCGACTTTACAAGACATTTTTTTCAGTAAGAATAACTGTGATGGCATATTTTAAGTGTATTGCAATGAAGGTTTTTTTTAATGTAGTTAGATACCCGTTGGTGTATTCTAACTGTTTTGGATTTTGAAAGTGCTATTATAGTATTTGAAATGTAGTTAGATACCAGTTGGCATATTCTAACTGTTTATTTCTAAGTCATTTATTTTGTATTTGTTTTCTGTTGTTACATATAAAGCTAATAGCAACCATTGGGATTCCTCATTGTCCTCTATTTTGTAGGCCATATATACTATTTGTGTGCTCTTTTTATAAAAGTTTACGTGACGATAGACACATACTTGGTCTTGTATTTCAGCAGATGTGGTTTGAAACTTAGCTATTTCTTTTTTATATGTGTTTGTTAGGAGGTTGGTGTTTGTGAGGTTTTCACTAATGTTTTCTGAAGTTACTGAACTTTCTAAGTCAACTTCAGTTCCAAAATATTTACTTTGGATGTGCTCTATTTCTCAAAGCAGTTATTTGGCTGTTCCATGTAGGAGAGGCTTATTTAAATGTTGAAGTTATAGAGTAGGACGGTTTGCATAGTACAGTCTGTACACAAGATTCTGTATAGCGGAATGGTGTATTGCTACCATTTTGATGTGGTGGAAGGTTCTTTTGCAAGCAGTTCCTGAAATGCAGGCTAATGAATATCCTCACAGTCCAGTGTGGCTGCCCACTGGGCAGGAGTCTATGGTTTGTAAAGTTTTCATTCTACTTTTGTCTTTCAGATACACATAGGGATTGAGGAATTGTGATAAAGATTTGAAGGATTGTTGGTGTACATTACAATTTGAGCTGCATGCCCATTTGTACACTGAACTGTTTGTTTGGGTGAAAAGAACATTTGGTTGAAAGTTTTTTGGGGACGGTTTTTCTATAAGATTTTCTTATTGCCATAATGGTGTCTCCTACCATTTAATACCTTCAGCCATTACTGTCTATGGCAATTGGGTGTTTTTGTTCTTGTTTATAAGCCTCTTCATTGAAATATGGTTCTGTGCTGCTTGTGTGGATCCATTTACTGTGTGTATGTTAACAGTGGTAGATATATTGTTAGGTTCATTAGTAGGCCTGCTTTTGTTTGTACATTTTTTTTTACTTTTAGTTTTTGCAAGAGGGGCCTTACTTTTTTAGTGGTGGCTGGTTTAGTTTTGTTGAGTGAGGTTATGAGCTGTTTTTTAAAAATGTTTTCTATACATTGTTTCAGAGATGGATGACAATATGGCTTGATTGTATTCTTATCTGCTCTATTTTCTCTTTGTTTTCTACAGAGTTGTTTTTAGTAGGTATTCTGTTCTGTCTTCTGGGAAAAAAGGAAAGTTTGAATTTGAAAGTTGAAAGTTGTGGAATGTATATGCATGTGTTGTGAATGGATATGTGTGTGTGTGATCGTAGAGGAATGGTAAGCTTAGGTTAGTGAGTGAGGGATTGGTGGTGTGATTGAATATGTAGGCACATTTTGATGTTTTGATGAAGCAGATGTTGTTATAATGGTGTGATTTAGTTCATAGGTATGAGGGTTGTGTGGGTGTAATGGCAAATGGGTGAGGAAGTATGTGTATTTGTACTAATGTGCGATAGTGATTTGGAATGCAATGAGTGTTAAACGTGCTGGGTTGGAATTAGGACCTCATGTGGATAGGTGTATAGAATAGTAAGGAAGTAAAATTGTGGTATAGAAGTTTGACGAGAGATGTATGTGTTGTTAACTAGTAAGGAATGGGTGGTGTATTTAATAAAGAGCAATGTTAAGATGGGAATAGAAAGAGTGTGAACGTTGCAATTTAAAGAGTAAAAAGTGAAATACAATGTTGTTGTCTCAAAAAGAATACTCCAGGCTAATATATAGTGAAAGTACATTGTTACAATTAGAGAGCTATACATGCTATATTCATGTACTTACTTTGTAGGATGTGACGAGTGTTCTTTCTTTGGTAGCTGTCTTCGACAATCTTCTTGTTTCCTGTAATGGTAAAAGAAAGTTAGTGGGTAGGTATAGATGGTAATGGTAAAGTATTTTTAGTAAGAGAGGTTGTTATTATGTAGCCCAAGTTTTGTAATGGGAGAAGTGGAATTGCAAGTCTGGGTCATGTTGGCAAGTATGCATGCATGGCCAACATATTAAACTTCCACTCACCAAATGCCACTTAAAAATGTTCTTCAGATCTTTTTCATTTACTTCTCCTTTCTTCTAGAAAAAAGTTACACAAAGTGCTGCTATAAATGCACATATGCATTTTTAACTTTCATCAAAATGCTGCTAAAAAGAAGAAAAAAAGCACAGTATTGTAAGTAACTGCCACTTGATGTGAGCAGGTGCTTAATGCTGCAATACATGGGATTTCATAGAATGGTTATTGAAAATATGCTTATTGAGATGCTTATTACAGGGTAAGTAGCAGCAACCCTGTATATATATTTATGAAGGTGTTGAAAAAATACTTTTGAACATTTAAGCATACCTGTACTATGTAGATATTGTTGAATCTGCAAATAGAAACCTTGGAGAGTTTCACAGTAGTTCTTGATGCAGGTGGATGTGAGTAGCAGGAGATATGTACTTTGAGAGTTCAAGAGCACATCTGAAGTATTGAACTTAGGTGACAGGGTTACATGTAGAGTTTTTGAATGTGATTGGTGGATGGATATGTGACTGTTTGAAAGCAGCCAGTAAGGCAGTGTTACAAATATAATAGTAAAACTTGCAGAAGGGCTGTCCTATGCTATGGTGTCTACGGACACCAGGATAGTCCGCGGACAATGCACGTGCCATCCGCTTCCGGGTTCTTGAAGGATGCCTGGCATGGAAATAGGACTGCATAGAACCCAGACAGTCATGGTGTCCGCGGACATCGGGGATCAGAAAATCAGGTTTCCTGGATGTGGTGTACAGGAAGACAGGGTTGCAAGAGTTATCTTTGTTTGTGCAGTGAGTATGGCTATGGCTATGGCTTTGACGAAGCAGAGTTTCTGGGTTATTGGTGATTCGTGGATCCATTGGTTGATGGTGTATTGGAGCAGTTGGATTACCTGTGAATCTTGGATTTGAAGAATTTGATGTTTCCTGGTATGGAGTTCAAAGAATGAAGTGGGCTGACTTGCTCCCGTTTTGTGAAAGTATGGTTACTTTGAAGCATCCAGACATTGTGGAGGCAATAGTTTGGGCTATGTCACTGGAATGTCGTTACATTTTGCAATGAAGGAGTCATTTGCAGAGTTAATAGAACTGTTTCCATGTTCGAAGACTGTGTTTTCTCGGATAGCTCAAAGACAAATGTGGAAACGTTCTAATTTATTTTGTTCACAAATCAAGAAAGCAAGGCGCAATGTAAACAAAGCTGTATGTGTTTTTTTGCAGGATTTTGGAGTTACATCTTTTCATAATGAAAATGTCAAATTTGATATTGTGAATTGTTTTCGAGGAGATGGAGTGATTTTGACTGATGCCAGAAATCAGATTTTTTGTTTAAATATCCAAAATGCACTGAAACAATTCTTGTGAACTCACTCGTGAAATATGCTGTGAAGTTATATTTATTATTTGTAGTAAATAAAAAACAAAAACAGAAAGAAAATTAGAAGCCGTTTTTGTGAAAGTTAGGAAAAATAATTAAGTTCAATAGAACATTTGTTAGTTCAGTATATAAAACCCCTTACATTTTTCTTAGAAAAAGGTTCTTTTAAGAGCCACCATTTTTTAACAAAAAACAAGTTACATTATTTTAATTCCCCCACCACAAGCCTGGAATTTCGTTGGTGTCCGCGGACATTCGTACTGTCCGCAGACTATGCAGACTGCAAAAGATCATGTGATTTGTATTCTCAGTTCTATTTTTTAACTGTGAAAGGTGGCTCCTAAAGGGACCTATGTTTTGTAGTTTTTGATTTTGTATTTTTTTGGGCTTTTTTGTTTTTTATAGAAGAGGTAAAGTGGGTGAGGGAAGGAATGATAGTGAGGGAAGAGGCGCCAACCAAAGATACAGAGGGGAGTTGGACAGTCTGGTGGCAGGAGCGGTTCAGGAAGATGGGGTAGAGGCCGTTAACCTGTTTTTCCTGACAAAGGAACAGCTTTTCTCCAAACTCCCGGATGGTTGGTACTTGTGTGGTGGTGCATGGGTGTGGTCCTGTAGGAGTACTGCCCAGGTTGTCCGTACAACGTTGCACTCAGTGCCCGAGCCTTTGGTACACCCCCAACGGTGGTAAAAAATGCCACACCTATGACTCTTTCTGGGTGCTGAAGGCAGGCACTTCCTTTACCTCTTCTTCCTCTTCCTTGTCATCCTCTTCTGCATCTCTGTGCCTGCTCCCCTCTCTAAGCCCTCCAGGCTGTTTTGGTGGTGGTGGTGGCCCCTGGGAAGGAGGAGTTGATGGCCATAGCAGATGCCATTGCTGTAAGTGAAGCTGTTCTACAAAGCAGGTGCTGTCAGCTGCTCTCTCCTGGATAGCCAGATTGGGAATGACTAAATGTAATGTGTGGGCCCCTTCAAAGGAACTGTCTGCGGACCGATCGACTGTCTGCGGACTCCCGAGCAGAAAATAGTTGTAAAAAGTTGACAGATCAGCTAAGAATGGGGCTAGGGCCTCTTGAAGGGTATACTTTCATCTTGAAACACCCTAGAAATAGCTGTAAATGCAGTTTCAAATTGTCTGCGGTGATGGACACACCATATTGCTGCATGGGCACAGTCACATTAAGATGTCCGGGGACGTCTGCATCGCCACGTGTTGTCTGTGACCACTCTTCGAGCAGGAGATGCAGTGCGCAGGCGCATGGATGTCCGCAAATGGACACGTTGTCCGAGGACTAATTAAAAGTGCATCATGCGAGTGCTGACCCTATTTTGTAAATAGACACCCCAAACTGTCTGTGGACTATTAATTGGGGTTTTAAAAAAAATGATGACAGAATAATATTCAAGATATACTAGTATATAAAATACATTTATTTATGAAAAGGATGGGGTATCGGAATGGGAAACATTACAACTTCTATAAAATGATCATCAGGGGAGGAAGGGAGAGAAGTTTCATCAAAGTGTCTTTCATTTATATTTTGGGAACATTTCTAATAACATGATTTTAAGATAATTTAATAATAAGTAAATAATCATTTAAAAGTTCCTTGTAGTCATTACTAAGTTCATCCAATTTCACAGACAAGATCATGATTTCATTATGTACAGTTGGGGATTGGGATTGTCTTTGTGATTCTTGGGATTTTCTGTAATTAAATTGGGGTGTTGTTTCTTCATGTAAAGTATGCACTATAAGAAAAGAAGAAATTATTATTTCAATGATCTCTGTAAAAATTACATTATCTTTTTATATTGAAAGCTGTATTGTTTACCATTAGAGATGTCATTGTCCCTAATTTCTTTTTTGGAAAGTTTTCTTCCAACCACTCAAGTGTGTTTGCCATTTCTGTTCAAATAAAAAAATAGTGATATTTGATTATAAGAAATGTTTACATAATGAATGGTAGTAATAGAGAAACACATACAGTGTACTTACTATTTGGTAAGAGGTTGTTTTGGAATGAGTTCCTGGTGTATCTTAGTCTGTATGAAGAGTTGTACTGAAATCATAATATGAGATGCACAGTTACGGTCTGTGCTTGGGGCATTCAATTGTATTGTGTGCTAAATGTAAAAATAATGTTTACATTTTGAAATGATGAATTGTACAAAAAGGTATATGTGGGTGTAGTAAATATAAGTAATGTTGTTTTATGTATATGTTTATGTTGGTTGAAGGGTACAACATTTTCTGTTGTCCCTGTGCTTCTGGGTTTTGTTGATGCTACCTGATGTCCACGGACAATCGCACTGTCTGTCGGCTCTGTAGCAGCTACATTGCGGGTGAGTTTGATTTTTAGGTGTAATCATTAAAAATTGTCATATGGAATTTGTAGCAAATTAAGGTGGTCTGGTAAAAACCTATGGTATTCAGTGAGAAAACTCTGTTAAAGAGACATTATGGTTAAGTTGCACTAATAAAAACCTATGAAATTCAGTGAAAAAACATTGTTAAAGCGACATTATTATTCCAAGTAAAACCGAAAAACCGTTCAAATTACGACAGTTATGTTAAGCTAAGCAACCATAACTTGCGCCACCACGTGCACTGCTAAGACTAACATCCAGGACATCAAAGATAACATCACAAATGTCTTTGATTACATCACTGATGACATTATCTATCTAGGCCAGCTGTTTTTGTTCACTGATATATCTAGGCCAGTTGTCTTTGTTCACTGACAGTGAGTATGTGAACATTCAAAAAGTGCTATATATCTAGACGTTAACTTTGTTGTATGTTCTTAAAGTACTTTCCTTAGGGTTTGGCTTCAGCTCATGGTGCACATACATGGGTCAATAAGCAGGCTTCAAACACACAATTTATTTGTATACATGATAATGAACTCAAATGTTATTTTCATTTTCTGGTGACGTAGTTTCTATCTTCCTTACTGCAGTGTCCCTGTATGTGCCTCTGATTTGTAGGCATTGTGGGCCTCCATATGTATTGTTTGTTCTAACAAGTGTGTAGAAAGTCATGCAGTTTCATTGACTGGTGCCAAAGTTATAAGCCATCCAAAGACTGCTTATCACCGACCCTTTATTGCAGAAATATGCACGGATGTCTCCGAACATCTGAGATGTTCGCGAACATAGCAGGAATGTCCCCGAACATCCGAGATGTTTGCAGAATTCATAGATGAAAAAACACCTGATTTTTGGCTCTTTGTGGCCATATGCCATCCCATCCTCATTACTCCTCAACTCCCCAGATATTGTTTAATTAGTTTGGCAAGTACAATGATGTGTTTTTTAATATGTTTTTACTGCAATGTCCGTGGGGCAAAGGGGCAGTTTCTGAATCCAACATGGCATCCATTTCAAAGGTTTTGACGAACCTCATGTTTTTGCTTGACCAATCAGCCATTTAAAAAAATAATACTAGATGGATTTACACCAAATTTGCTAAAGCATGCTTTCTGCACCAAGCTACCTCTCCTTGTGCAAGTTAGGTGCAAATCCATCCAGCGGTTTGGGATTTAGGCGCAAGCAAAAACATTTTTCCTTTATGTCTATGCGGATTTCAAAAACACCCCTCATAACTTTGCCCCCCGTGGATGAACCCGCAAAATAATTCCAAGGTGGCCATATACTTGCAAGGTTTTGGTGAGGGTTCATTGAACAGCGCCAAAGTTATAAGCTGCCCAAAATGTGCTCTTTCTATGTGTTAAGCACTTAACCATAACTACAGGGTTGCTACCGCAGACCCTGTAATATATACTTCCATGTTTAACTCTTTGAGCCTGTTTATTTGTTGAAAATATGTTTTTATTAACGTATATGCGTAAGAGGGACATCACATCACAGTGGAGAAAGGTACATCTGGCATAATACATAACCGTTCCAGAAAAACTTCTCATAGCAAAACAGAAACAAAAATCCCCATGATGTAAAACAGTTGTCATATCCAAAATAAACAGAGCACCCTTCCAAACTTTATTACACAACTACACCTCTTTCTGCCCTAGCCCCCCACCCCCAACTCCCACCGGATTGGGACGATGGACACTTAAAAAAAGGGTGCTAAGGACAAGGGACACAAGAATTAACATTAGTAGGGATTTGGGTTTACCATATCAAGCGATAACTGTCGAGGAAACCATATGCAAATCTAATTAATGTATAAAGGGGTTTGTTTGTTGGTGTTCTTGCAACAGTGTTGGTCTTGCTCATTCCCCATCAACAGCTTTATGAGACCTATAGTAATCTACAAAATGCAGCCATTCCATGTCAATGTGCGTTTGCGATTCCATCAGCCGTGCAGTCAGGCTCTCCATATACAGCTCAGGCTTTTTATTTAGGCATTCCATAAATGTAATTGTCTTCCAGACAATGGTAAGACATACCCTTGCAGCCAGAAGGAGGTTTCTTTGCAGGTTGGGCAGCAAAGACAGCTCCTCATCTTGTGCTTCAAGAATGAATAACACTACCCGTGGATTCATTCTCTCTGTATACCATCCATTGATGTCCCTGATCCATCCTAGGACCTCTTTCCAGCAACTCTTAGCTAGGGGACATTCCCACCAAATGTGCCAATATGTGCATGCTACATCACAGTTCGTCCAGCAAAGGGAGCTGATGTTAGGGTACATTTTCAATAGCCTGTAGACTGCCAACTGCCATCTATATTAGAGTCTGGAATTGTGCATCTTATACTGGACCGCTACGGTCGAGGACCAGACCACTTTGGAGATCTTTTACCATAAGCATGAGCCATCTCGAAATGTGAAGGTTATACTGTTCCAGTTATTGTGAGTAATAGGTTTCTGTTTATCACCCCTGAGCACTAGTGTCATGTATAGTTTGGAGATGAGGCCCGTTGTGTCTGTGTGGGTGTCCAGAATCTGCACAAATTGTAATAACGTCTGCTGAAGTTGCTCCGCCCAACAGGGGTACAACAGGACTCCTTTAAGTCAGAGATACATCAGCGGTGGAAAGGTAGCTCCCCCAAGGGTCGTTTCTAGCACATTATTCTACAGAAAATGATCTTCCCTCCATACTTGGCATGCTTCTGTCCAGCCTGCTTTATAGTAAGATTGAAACCGCAGGCAATCTATTATATTTTATCTCAATGGCAGAGCCCAGATACAACTGAGCAGTGATGGCCAGGTTATTCTTCTAATTCTTTTCACCTCGCCCAAAGATCCGATAATACCGAATGGAATGGGTGCGGCCAAATTCAACATGGGATGTGATTACAAGGAACACCGAGCCGGTCTTCCAGGGCAAATGGAGCAAAATAAAGGCTTCACCCACTGTTTATCCTTATTCTCCATTAAGTGGTCAACCAGAACCCAGAATTGGGAGGCTCTATAATACTCATAAAAGTCTGGTAATCCTGCCCCCCAGCGTCTTTTGTTAGAGTCAAGGTGTTAAGGCTATTTGAGGTTTATTCCCAGGCCAATGGAAGTCTAGGAGCATCTTTTTAATTTTGAGCAGAAGTGTCACTTGCAATACTATGGGGGAGGGCTTGAAACATAAACAATAAGTGTGGTAAAACTTTCATTTGTATAGCCGTGAGTCAAGCTGCTCTAGATAGCATTATTTTGGACCAGGACAAAAGGTCTGTTTTTATTGTGTTCCATATTAGTGGGTAATTTGCTTTGTACATTCTATCCGTTTGAGCAGTAATGTGTACCCCCAGTTGTATTCCATGATAACATAATGTCTGCACTATTGATGGAGAGCAAACCGACAACGGTAATGCCACTGTTTTATTCAAATAGATTTTAAGTCCTGTCAGCCTACCATAGTCAGAGATTGTGGAAATTAAAGCCGGCAGTGATGTCATAGGTTGCGTAATATAGGCAAAAATGTTCTCTGTGTATAGTGCTAGTTTCAAATTCTTTTCTCCCCTCAGCATTCCCTGTATCCAACCTTCAGAACGGATCGCTGCCACTATTGGTTGCAAAGTGAGGGTGAAAATGAGGGGGCAAAGTGTATATCTTTGCCCGGGTAACACGAGTGAAATGTAATTCGGTGGTTGCCACAACATTAACTACCATCCTAGCCCTTGTGTTTTGGCACCATGAAGTGCCATTCAAATCTGTCGAAGGCTTTTTCAGCATTGACTGATAAAGGCGGGCAGCTTGATTTCTGTTGTCAATTCCCACAATGAGGTCCAATGTTTTGTGGTTGGTGTCCACCCCCTGTCTGCCTCTGATAAATCCAACATGGTCATTATGTATCAACCTAGGCAGGACTACATTCAAACACTACGCAAGGATACTTGCATATACTTTGGCATATTCATTTATCAGTGATATGGGTCTATACGACCCAGAGTCCGACCTATCACGGCCCTCTTTCGGGAGGACTATGATCCGTGCCTGTGTGAAAGTATCTGTGGCTTTTCCCCAACCAGTTTTCTGTTTTATTTATTTATTTTATCTATTTAGTTATTTTTAACGCGCCAGAGTCTGCAGGCATCAGGGCGTGACATATAGACAAAGAATGAACAAGGTAGACGGGGCAAGACAGCAGCATCGTCATAGCATTAAATAGTTAAATAGAAACTGTTAAATAGTTTCATTAAAAATGGAGCCAACAACAGACCGCTCCTCTTATAAAAGGCTTGCATGAATCAGTCCTGCCCCGGTGCTGACCCCGCATTCAATTTTGATATGGCCAGGATATCTTCCTCGCCTGTAATAGGTGCGTCCAGTTGTGCAACCTTATCCGGCATTACATTGCTGAGTGGCAGTGCCTGTAAAAAATGTATTATTACTAGCGGCTTGCTCTTGCCTTCGACTGTGTATAGTTGCTTATAAAAATCCCCAAAATGTGTGGCTATATCTGCAGGTTTATTAAGAATTAGACCCTTCTCGTCCCGAATCTTATACATCGATCTCTCCACTCTTTGACCTCTAGACCGGCTGCTAGCAATGTGTGTGCCTTATCTCCCAAGCGGATTTCAGCAAGTGCCCTCCCTTGCCATACATTACCCAGTTTCTGTCTAAGTTCCCTAATCTCAGACAGCAGCTTCTCAGGGCTGTCCCTCTTTGATTTCTATAGAGCCTCCTCCTTATCTGGAAACATCTGTTTTAACTAAGTTTTGCATAGTGTTCTTTCTATTTTCTTTGCAGACCTCTCCCATATCACTAGGCCCTTTAAAAAGTTGCTTTACCCACATCCCAAGCAAAGTGAAGAGCAGTTTCTCTCGTGACATTACATTGGAAGAATCCCTCTATTTCCCTTCAGATGAAAAAACAGACCCCTGAATAGAGTGTTGTTGCAAACTGTAAGGAAGGCAAGGTATCAAACAGCGAAGACAGACACACGTGATCACAGTTCAAGGGTGTTTATTGAACTTCAATGGTTTGGTTGTATGTCTATCTAATCCTAATTCTAAGGATAGGAGCAAGCTATGTCCATCAAATAATAATAACGCAGTCCTAGTGGAGTCTCTGTCAAAATAAAAGGGCCTATACTAATAAACCCATTGCCAATCCTTACTTCTAAATACAAATGGCGTGGGGCAACAATGTACGCAAAAAGAAAAGTGTTCAAGAAATGATATATCAGGATAGTTGAGAAGTTGGCTTCCCTTCCCCACATTTTCAGCACAGGACAAGGCAGCACACTTGAGCTTCGGACACACTCTGGCTTCTCGAGGATACAGTTCAGAGCATAGGGTTCAGGGCCTGTCTCTCTCCCAATAACAGTCTCTTATTGAAGAGGGCTTGACGTAACAAACAAGCACCAAAGTTCCTTTCTTATCAGGATTTTCACATTCACAAGTTCTCAAAGTCCACTGTTCATCATGGGGAGACCTTCAGGCTTGGGCCTCTTTAGCAAAATGTTCACAATTGGTCTCCCTCGTTCGGGCTCGGACCCCTTAAGCACAATGTTCACAATCTTTCTCCCTCCTTCTGGCTCTGACCATGTAATCTCACTTTCTAAGCTTTCCTCTTTGTATTGAAAATTGAAGACTTTTTATTGTATGTTGGATTTTTCTTAAACCGTCGCAGGACCACTTCAATTCACTTAATTTCTCATTATCATCTTTTACTTTCGCTTCTGCCAATTCTTGGCTGGATACCTCATGGAGACCTTCTATTGAGCACACTCGCAGTGCCGGGAACACTCTGTAACTGGTATTGTATCTTTCTCTGTTAAAGTTTAAACAACCATCAGCAATTAAGCTTTCCTTGCGTCTTTCATCACACGCATTACCAATATTTGCTATTGCGCTCTTTATACAATGTTGCCGCCTGAAACCTTGACTTCAACACAGAGCGGTCTTGCATCAGTCTCCCAAACTCACTGGCTGTGTTGATCTCTCTGGTGCTGCTTTGATCCTAGAGCCAAGGACAGTACCACAGTGGCTGCTGTTCCTCCCCGACTCAGTCAGCCATGCAGGAGGGCCCCGGGTATCTCTGACACACAATGCAGGATTCTTCAGTCTGGTTTCCTGGCTGTACGCTCTTTAATCTGAAGGATACTGGAAAGTAACGGTTTCTCACCATAAAGGTCTAGGGTATCTCCCTCCTTGCGCACCCTTCTTGGTTTGCTGTCTTTCTTCCCTTATTCAGCTTCCATCTGGAAAATATTGTTCCTTTGCGTGCTTTGCCTCGCTCAGCGTGCTCTTGTGCTCCACCTTTTATCCATGTGGGGAAGCTTAATGTAAGTCAGGTGTGAGTGGCTATCAGTAATTGCCTGACCTTGTCTGGCCATAGTAAACGGGCATGTCAGGTACAATGCTCGGGTCTGAGTCGGTTTTCTCCCAGAGCGGACTGTCCGTGTGAAAGTGTTTGTGAGGGGACAGGAGGGGGTAAAGTTCCCAAGTATCCTACTGGGTAGAATGGGGTAAAGTTGTTACAGGGAGGGGGATAGCACAGTGGCTGCTGTTCCTCCCCGACTCTGCATCTTGCCATCAGGTGTCCGACTCCTACTCCCCGAAGACCCCTCACCCGGGTGATCCTCCCGCACTGGTCCACCTCCAGGGTCTGGATACAAAGGCGATGGCCATGCCCTGGCCACCTGAGAGAGAGACCTCCGGAGACTGACGGGTGAAGCACCTTCTGGTTTCTCACACAACCCATCTCCTATCTAATGTGATTTGGGATCCCAAATCTATGGTTATGGTGCACATGTCAAGGTCCGACTAACCGAAAATCTGGATTTGCGCCTCCCTAACCATGTATTCCTTCACCTCGTCAATTAATATATGGTCAATTCAGGTGAATGTTTTATGCAGGGGTAAGTATAAACTCTGTGCTTGAACGTGTGGGTGAGCGTGTGGGTGAGCAGACCTCCAGGTGAGTCCCCTCCACAAATGATAAGACCCATTTTCCAGGACTTCAAAAAGGTTAGGGCTTCGGTACAGAATGTCAAATGTTGCTGGTTTGCGGCATATAGTGCAATTAGCATTACTGTCATGCAGCATATGGTGCAATTCTTGATATGATATGATAGGTTATGTGTTGCTCTGTGTCGTCTTGCTTCCAAGGCGAGCATGTTGCCACTGCACTATCCTCCCGAGACGACAAATGCCCCCATGCATCTTTTCATTTGTGCTACTTCAGAACCCAGTGACTTCCAGGTTAATATGCCAAACCCAGCTTTTTTGCATGGGCCTAATGACCATAGAGCCCCACCCACCTCCTTTACTCTAATGATCTGTTCCGCCCCTGCTCTAAATTTAGTCTCCTGGATGCATAAAATGTCCAACCCTGACTGTCAGAATATGTGTGCCAACATTGAGCACTTCTGTGGTGAATTGAGGACCTTTAAGTTCAATGAGCCAACTTGGATACCATTGGCCTGCGTTATATTACTGTTGTTTTAACTTCCCATCTTTGATCCTTCTTTGTCATTCTTTACCCTACTACCCCAATCTGAATCCCTCAGTTTTGGTACCCCATTAGCTGTCTCCCCCAACCCACAACCCCTACTCTTAGTCAATTAAATAATACCTGTCGCCCATCGCATCCCAGCTCCACAGATTCCCCTTCCGTCCTCATCTGGCGAACAAATAGGATTGAGAATCTCCTGAACCAGAGACACCCAGATATTCAAAGGCCCCCTAGGTGAGACCCCTGACCCCACAGCATAGTAAGATAACAGTTTGTTAACCATGAACATGCATTCCAACATTGATCAAAAACAAGAGTAGTTTTCATTCAAAAGATACTTGTGAGACTTATCATTCAGAGATGTGCTCCATTGCTCATTCATTGTTCCAGCTCATGCCCTGCTGAACGGATTGGTGCTCCTCCTAAAAGTTCCTGAGTCAGGGCCTGTTAAATCGATGGAACTTTCTAGACCCCACCTTCTTGAGTGGTGTGACTTCTTCAACTTGTCTGAGTTAGTTGTGTTGTTCACTCCTTTTATGCCTGAGCTACGATGATACCTGCTTCAGAACTCCTTCCACCTCCTCCTGTGAAGTGACGCTGTAATCCTCACTGTGATATTCAAATGACAGTACGAAATGGTATCTCCAGTGATATCAGACATCCAGCTCCTGGAGTCGCTGTGTGAGTGGGCTGCATTCTATTCTTTTGATCAATGCCATAGCCGAGAGGTCTTGGATTATCTGGACTTGCGAGACTTCAAAGAGCAGTTGTTCTTTCTTTCTCTCCCTCAGTAGTATCTTTTTTGTGTGAAATAGTGGCCTTTTGCAAGCACTGAGCAGGGGCCAATAGGGGGACCCTGCCCCCTCTGATGGATTCTGTCAAATGATATTTCTGGGTTGGGGGTTCATCAAAAAAAGGCAGTTGAAAAGAGCTTACACATTGTGCTCAAGGGTGAGAGCGGTTTCACCTGGCAGTTTCTTCAAAACCATGATTCGAATATTAGACTGTCTCTCTCGGTTCTCAAGGTCATCCACCTTCAGTGCAAGATCTCTTTCTCGCTGGTCCAGCTCTTGAATGCATCCATCCATTCTCATTTCTAGTAGATCTGTGAAAAGGTGAGTGTTCTCAAGGGCCTCCACTTTCTCCTCAACCTTCTCAACTCTTCCCGTCAGATCCGTTATTGCAACTGAAAGGCTGTTTTTATAGCTCTGATCTGCTCCAAAAGTAGGCAGATATCCGCTTTCGTGGACCCCTCCTGGTCTGCGCCCGGGACGGCAGGAGAACTTTTCATCAGTGCCACTGCAGTGCTTTGCGGAATCCTACTAAAGCTTTTGAGCGCCGTAGTTGTAGTTCTAGTTTCTAATGTGTTTGGGCGCTCATTTAAGATTACTGCGACAGTACACCGCACTGGGTGGTCTTACCAGAACATTGCACTGCTTATTCCCGCTAAGGTGCTCTCTGCATCATTTATTAGTGCTACAGTTTATGGTGGGCCCCTTTTGCTCACGGACTATCACAGATGTGATTTTGAGTGATTGTGAGTGATGCCCGAGTCCTGAGCCATTTGAGTTCTGCTGAAAGTGTTGTGTGTTGCAGAAAGGGCCCACAGAGGGGGAAACATTGAAGGACCTCTATGTTAACTTGGCTGCACTGGGCATAGCTCTCAACCATTTGTCTCGCAAAGGCGGGTGAAATCACCCGTTTTTGTTTCTGGCGGGTGAGACGCCCATTGGAATGAAGGGGCGTGCAGGAGGCTTGGCGGTTGAGTCAGCCCTTTGCAAGGCGGGTGACACCCGCCAAAAGCGGGTGAGTTGAGAGCTATGGCACTGGGCCTTAACTTGCAGGCCATGTTGTTCACGAAATGTGGGACAGGAGAAGGCTCAGCTCAAATAACCGTCCTGTTAAGTGGTGTAGCGCTGAAGTTCGGGGGCACCGTGCTCACCTCAGGAGACCTGCTCCTGACACCACCTTCACAGAGATATTAACAGGGTCCATCTTGTGTGGGTTTAATCATCCCTGTAATGTGGGCATCATGCCTGTCTGGATCGCTGCCCTAATTGCAGCTGCGCTTCTCACTGTGGTATCCATGGGTGATGGACACACTCACCATGATGTTTCCTCGCTGTCCGTGACACACGAATGGGGCTGCTTACAATTCCAAATGGGTGGGTTGTGCGGATTCAGGAGCACTTTTGGGTGGGTGCCACTACGCAGGCCTCTCGCCAGCCTTCTGAGATTGTTGTCCGGGCCAATGCTTTAGACGATTGTGCCAGTGCGTCCATGATGTAGTGAGCGCTGAATCGTTGGGAGGAACATTTGCGCCTGCATGGTGCTCAATTACGGGCCGCCATTGTTAAGGCCAACGATCTGTGCTTTGGGATATATCTGCGCTGCGGTAACGGTCTGCGTTAGTATTCCTCCCTGTGTCGGATGAGTGTTTTGTACATCCGTCAGCTTTTAAATTTCCATATTCCGCTGCGGCATAAGGGAGACGGAGTGTCAGCTGACCATTCCGTCCCTCCATGCCTATTCAAAATGGAGGGGCATAGAAGTCCTTAGCAGTTAAAGTCAAGTATTATTCACGGTTCCACCCAGAAAATATAGAGTGCAATTAACTCATGAGATTGCAGAAAGTGATTTCTAATTCGATGGAAATTCAAAACATGAGATTGAATATGTAATAATATTGGTGTGCAGGCCTTTAATGTCTATATTGCTCTACTGCTTCCAAAAAGGTGTCCTCATATGATTTCTACAAGAAGATGTGTTTATGAACGCATGTATTGCCCAGATTCTTGATGTACTCATTATGTACTTTTTTTCTTGCGTATGTGATGTAGGCATAGATCTTAACTTCGATATTGTTTATTTTGGTTTACTGTCCATAGTTTGTTACCACAGTTCCTGCTGCTTCTGTGCACTATACATAAGGATACCCTGGAGGATAGCTCAGCAGCAACGTGCTCGCCTGCCTTGGAATCAAGACGACACGAAGCAACACAGGTTCGATTCCTGGGTCCGCGCTTAGAAACCTCTGGGTATTTAAGCACATTATAAATACGCAACAAAGACAAAAACAATTACACAAATAAAAAAAAATCCTATAACAGCGCCATGATGCCCGTGGGCTGTGTGGAGTGCTTTAAAAATGCTAAATTAAAAATAAAAAATAAATCTGTTACTTATAGCAAAACGGTCGAGAATTGAACATGTGTGTATGTTAACTCACAGAGCTATTATTTGACTGACATAAGATTTAAAAAAAAAACTAAATATAAGGTCTCATGCACAAAATGTCTCAGGCAATGCAAGAGTGGCCCTCTGTTCCCTGTTCTTTCCAAAGTTGTCACTTTGCAGCGGCTTTGCTTCTCTTTCCGCTGTAGACTCCTCTCATACATAGCAGAGACTTCCTCTGGGAGCGGTGGCATGCCCCTTCATTAAGCAGTGGTTTTGCAGTGAATATGTATTCACTGCCACCAGCGAACTTTGTAAGTAGCAGAATATCCAATGCAATGCATGGCCTATATAAGAAATTGTCAATGATTTCAATTATTTAAATAATTGTCATTTACATTGATGTTTTCAATTACATATGAATATATTCATTACATGTATGCCTATTTTAGCAGTAGCAATATTTAAAATGAAAAAATGCCATGCGATGTTTAAAGTGTGTCAGTGTTTTCTACATGTTTTGGTTTGCTTCTTGGTATCTGTCATTAATCAGAGAATAATCATGGGTTTCAAGTAATCAGGTGTTTACAATATTTCCTAATGGCCCTTCATTGATGAGAGAATGTTCTTCACTAATAATATGTTGTAATTGCATGGCTTTGGCAAGATCACCCTATACTAGCCAAACTACTGACTGGATATCTTCATTGATCTGACTTCTAGGCTTCCTCGTCAAGGTTCTTGAGGAGAAACGTCTGACGAGTCAAGCTTGTCTTTCTACCTTTTCTATATTAAAGCAAGAAAAGGAGCTGCCTATCGACTTAATCTGCCTTTTCCTCTGTGGATATACATTCTTCTCCTCACCTTGTAGTTATGAAGTACACCCTCTGCTCACTTGTCTCATGATCATACTCAAGTGATAACCCACCAGAAACGTGGGATGGGAAGTAATTCGGGCAAATGTAATAAAGTTTAATGGTGCAAAATTGATAATAATTTCCCAATTTCTAGACTTTCTCAGCCTTTGCCCAATAACAGAGTCATTGTCATTTCCAGATTGCCCTAGCTGTCAAATGCACCATAGATAGAACAAATAACAATGAGGTGCTCATTTTCGAGTTCCCTGTTATTTGGTGGCAGGGACCCATTACGTTTACACTTCAACATAAATGGTTTCCCGTCGCCAAATTGCATGGCTCCTCCTCTTTTTGAGTCTGTGGTGAAAATTGGGTAAACTCCACCTCTTATTTACGCATGGCAGTCACAGTTTATAAACAGTCCACAGGGAGTTTGGCTGTTTTTTGCTGGAGTAAAAGCATGCAGACTCCATAGGCTCCACAGTATTTACTTTGGCATGAAAATCCATGCCGGCGTAAATGCTGGAGTATTTGTATGGAGGAAAGGAAGGGAGGCAGCAGAAACTTAAGTCAGGTTCCCCGCCATCTCTCTACTATAGATATCCATGAAAATATGGAGTACAAGAAACATTTGGTAAATTCTCTTGGTTAGCACTGGTGAAGTACTATAGATCTAAGGTAATACCTTCACTTCTACACGATGAAAGGCTTTTGAGCATTTCGGTTATGGTTCTCCAAGCTCAAAATGAGCTCCTGAGACTCTCACCATTCTGAAGTCAGCAAAAGGAGTACAGCAGTGTTGAAAAAGGTAACTGCTGTTGCTTGCCAAGAAACAATTCCATCTCTGCCTTCCACAAACTGCAAATGGAATTGTTTGTTGGTGCAATATTATTCGTAACTTCAAAGTGCTACTCAGTTCATTCATGTCTGAAGAGTAAAAGGCAGACTTCTCCCTTCCTTGATTTGAACCCGTTATTTGCAGGTTACTCACGCACCACCCACATGCACTGCCTTATTACCTCCAAATTCAGACACCAAAGATCAGGTGTTCAATGCTTACCGTCATAGCCGCACAAAATTGGAATGCCCTACCACCTTCGCTGAGAGCAGGAAGAGTCTCTCTTCACCTTCCGTACGCAGCTAAGGACCCTACTGTTACGCCAAGAAATTGCCAGATGCCCTTCCTTCCGCAAGCCAGCAGCTACCACCTGATTGACCGCTGCTAACACCAGCCACCGAAGAGATCTGGGAGACCTAACCCAGCTCACCTGACATTGGCACTGACTTACCCAAGCCTTGCAGTATGTTTTTATTGCTCACCAAAGTATTATTATGTAATACTTCCAAAATCTACTGTACAAATGTCGCACTCTTTCAGAACTATGTAACACTATGCACTTTGAATGCTTGTAAGCAGCACCTTGATGCCTGCGGGCTTAGTGTGCTATACAAGTGATGTAAATAAATAAAATAAATAAATAAAACTTGGAGCCGGAAACTTAGCACACAAAGATGCCTCACTAAACAATGACATTACGTTGGTTGAATGACGCAGATTTAAAGTCTGTGGGCTGCACTTATGTAGCAGAAATAATAAGATTTTTCTTTTTTAAACAACTGACACTGTATACCTTTTTTAAAATAAAGAACACGTGGGGTTACAATAGCACATTTGCATGCATTATTATGCAAAGACATCTATCTCACAGATGCCTGTAGTCTTGATGGAGATCCCTCAAAATATTATTGCTTTAACTTCAAAGAAGCATTGCCCCAGATAGAAATTTGCAGTACAACAGGAAGCACATCAAATATTCACAATATTCACTGCACACTACACTGAGCATGTGCACTGAGAATGTATCATTAACAAAATTAAACCATCCAACTGTCAAGGTGATTCGTGCCCAGCCCCCATTATCAAGGAGGCCTCCCATGATCTAGCCCCATTCATAACGGCCTTTATAAACTCATTCTTCAAAAGAAACACAGTCCCGGACAACCAAAAGTACGCTTGGGTCCTCCCGCTGCTTAAAAAACCGTCCCTTGATCCCAACTTACCTACCAGCTATAGACCCATTACCACGGTCCCATCCTTGGTCAAAATATTGGACCGGTCCGCCTACCTCCAGATTAGGGATTATTTGGAATTTAACAACCTTCTTGGCCTAAGGCAATCCGGCTTCCAGTTTATGCACGGGACGGAAACCGCTCTCATAGACCTCAAAACACAGATCGAGATGCTGAAAGACAACAGGAAATTAGCTTTGCTATTATTACTTGATCTTTCAGCTGCCTTTGATTTGGTTACTCACTAAATCCTTTGCCAGCACCTCATATCAGCCACCCACTTTTCTGACTCTTACACCGCCTGGATCAGATCCTTCTTAAGCAACAGATCCATGCAGGTGCTTTCCCCGCTAGCATCTGCTGAGCCTGAGCCCATCCACTGTGGTGTACCCCCAGGTTACTGTGTGTCACCAACACTTTATAACGTGTTCACTAAACCCATGTTTGATGTTCTTGACTTTCTGGGTGTCTCGTACATGTTAACTATGCCGACGACACCCAGATACTCATCCCCATCACGGATGACTATGCAGTGGACACTAAATCCCTGAATGACGTATACTTGGTTATTCAGGCTTGGATGGCGCAACATGAGCTTTGTCTCAATGACGACAATACGGAACTCCTCATTTTGGGTTCACACCAACGTCTTAGTAAACTTGATCCTTCCTCCCAGTCATTTATCATTGATGGCAATGTCATTAAGGTCTCTAAGGACACCAAAACCTTAGGAATTTACCTTGATTCAACACTATCATTGGGCAGACAAACCGATTCTGTCAGCTCTGTGTCGGCCTACACATGCAAGCTTATTACAGCCTGTAGACCATTCTTGACTACTACTAATTGCACTATCTTGGCTAGAACACTCGTCATGTCTTAGATAGACTATAGTAGCACCCTTTACCTCGGGACTAGCCAATCTAACCTTAACAAACTCCAAGTCATTCAGAATATGCCATTAGAGCAGCTTTAAACATACCTAGCAACCACCACATCTCTAACCATAGACGTAACCTACTTTGGCTTCCTGTTAAGCACAGAATCTCTCTGATAACACTCGCCCTAATTCACAAGTGACTGTCCAATTAGGCTCCTATGTACTTAGCCATCCGTCTCACACCCCACACTTCCTCTCGACCCATGAGAGGGCCCAAGCTCATAAACTATCCCTGCCTAGATTTAAACTTCAAAAAGCAGGCAGCGCTAGTTTTCCTGTCCTGGCATCTAAGCTCTGGAATACCCTTATGAATGCTATTAGAGCTGAAGCTTCTTTCCATTCCTTCAAGAGCAAAACTAAAGGGTGGCTCTTAGCACAAAACACATAAGATATCGGACAATATACTATGGATACGGTCAATCTGGCACTAAACTCTTGTATCCCAATGTATAGCTCTTGTGCATATTATCTTCTGTACTACTCTCTGTACATTTCTCTGTACTTAAACAACTCTTGTATATCCTTTCTGTACATGCTTTGTATTTTATCTTGTATATATTCTTGTCATACAGTAGCTCTACCCACATGTTGTCTGTATGTTGATAGAGCCACCTTATTTTTTCTTGTATGTAATCGTAACTTTGCCTCATAAAATATGCACCCAGATGCCTTTGGGCCCGGCGCGCTATATAAATAAACAAAATACACAAACAAATACAATATTGAAAGGTAACCAATTCAGGATGTAGGATTTTAAAATATATTGTTGGTGTGCTGAATAGCTCACGTACTGTTAAAAGAAGAAACTTCTTTGACTAGATTGTCTTTGTGCTATCGTATGCTCGGCACACATATACATACTGTGCAAGCAATCTTTAACGCTGCACCATGGCTATCTCATATACTAAAGACGTTGTGTGTTGTGCAGAAGACAGCGTAAACCTGTAATTTGGCCCTGATTGTTTGTGCAATTTTACATTTAAAAAACAACTTTGATTGATATGGTCCCAACAGCAATCTACCTATAACCGTGGAAAGCAACGTTGTCAATCAAAAGGTTTATAACAGCAGTTGTTCTGAGTAACAGTTTGTCTAATCAAATAAACATATTCACTCTTCAAGTACATTTTTGAAAGCCTTTTATTTTGTGTGCAACCCAGAACAAACTTTCAACTGTACATAGAGTTCAAATTAATCCTTGCACAGTTGAGCTGTGCAACACAACAGCTGCTGCGTGTAGGTAGCTTTGAAACTCCTACTGTTTCTTTTTTCCTCTGAATATTTAATTCTTTGGTGACAACTTTCTCAAGTGTTGAATTAGCTTAAACGTGTTTCCTTCAAATGTTTTTCAAAGTTACACTGGTTCAAATGTGTTGACACTTTGAAGATTCGATCTAATGCTTCACCCATGCTTATTTGTAAAAGCACCTTCCCTGAATGAAATACTGTACATAGTCTATGCACCTTTGCACAATGTATTGAGTGTGGGTTATTCGTGTCCATTTTTGGATGTCCACAGAACACTTTATAGGGCTGTCAATCCTCTCCAATTGCAATATATTTCTGTTTCGAAATTTAAACGTAACACTTAGGTTAACAATACCCTCAGGGTTGCTCTCCAACCCAGCATACCTGCGTATGTATTGGCCACCAAAGCTTGAAGAGGATCTAGAACAGGGGCCGGCAACCTTTGGCTCCCCAGATGTTTTGGACTACAGCTCCCATTAGCCCCAAACAGCCCATGGTGAGGGATCATGAGATTTGAAGTCTAAATCATCTGGTGGGCCAAGGGTTGAAGACCCCTGATCTAGACGAAACCGTGCAAAAGGATTTGCTTTTACCAACCACTACTTTATGGACAGCCTTATCACTGATGATGATGTGGATTAATGTTAAGGAAGATCATGGACTTTATGTGAAGGGTGCGCAAGTGTACTATTAGGTTGAATTCCTCATTGCTGGGCCCGACTCCCCATCTCATTGACTGCCTTTGCCTTGAAAGGCCAATTGCAGCAACCGGGAGGCGAGAGCTGGCCCTTGATGACTAAGGCCCACGGCGAGGCCCTGTCTACCCCTGCCCACCATGGTACACCATGTGTGCCCCCTTGAGTGTCTCCACGTCCCCCCTGTCCCTCCTTGATTGTCTCCACATACCCCCTGCACCCAATTCAGTGACTCCTCATCCCTCCTGCCCCCTTGAGTGTCTCCATGTCCCCGCTGCCCCCGTGAGTATCTACAAATCTTCCCTGCCCCCGTGAGTGTCTCCATGTCCCCCTTGCCCCCCCGTGAGTGTCTCCATGTCCCCCATGCCCCCGTGAGTGTCTCCACATCCCCCTGCCCCTGTGAGTGTCACCATGTCCCCTTGCCCCTGTGAGTGTCTCCACGTCCCTCCTACCCCCCTTGAGTGTCTCCACATCCCCCCTGCCTCCCTTGTGTGTCTCCACATCCCTCGAGCCCTTGAGTGTCTCCAAGTCCCCCCTGCCCCTGTGAGTGTCTCCACATCTCCCCTGCGAGTGTCTACATGCCCCCTTTCCCCCGTGAGTGTCTCCACGCCCCCCTGCCACCTTGAGTGTCTCCATGTCCCCCCTGCCCCCCGTGAGTGTCTCCATGTCCCCCCTGCCCCCTGTGAGTGTCTCCACGTCCCCCCACCCCCGTGAGTTTCTCCAAATCCCCCTGCCACCATGAGTGTCTCCATGTCCCCCTTACCCCTGTGAGTGTCTCTACATCCCCCTGCCCCCTTGAGTGTCTCCATGTCCCCCCTAACTCCTTTTTGAGTGTCTCCAAACTCCCTTGCCCCCATGAGTGTCCCCATGTACCCCCTGCCCCCTGTAAGTGTCTCCATGCCCCCCTTGCCCCCTTGAGTGTCTCCATGTCCCCTATGCCTCCCGTGAGTGTCTCCACATCACCCTTGCCACCGTGAGTGTCTCCACATCCCCCCTGCCCCTGTGAGTGTCTCCATGCCTTCCTTGCCCCCTGTGATGGTCTCCACTTCCCCCCTGAACCACCCTTGAGTGTCTCCACACACCCCCTGACCTATTGAGTGTCTCCAAGTCCCTCCTGCCCCCATGACTGTGTCTGTGTCCCCCTTGCCGCTGTGAGTGTCTCCACATCACCTCTGCCCCTGTGAGTGTCTCCTCGTCCCCCCTGCTCCCCTTGAGTGTCTCCTAGTCCCCACTGTCCCTTGAGTGTCTCCTTGTCCACTGTCCCTGTGAGTGTCTCCATGTCCCTCCTGCCCCCTATGAGTGTCTCCATGTCCCCCTTGCTCGTGAATTTCTCCCCGCCCCCCCTGCCCCCTGTAAGTGTCTCCACACCCCCACCACCCATGAGTGTCTCCATGTCCCCCTGCCCCCGTGAGTGTCTCCACATCCCCCTGCCCCCCTTGAGTGTCTCCATGTCCTCCCTACCCCCTTGAGTGTCTCCGTGTCTCCCTTGCACCCCGTGAGTGTCTCTATGTCCCCCTTGCTCCCTGTGAGTCTCTCCATGTCCCCCCTGCTCCCTATAAGTGTTCCCATATCCCCTGTGCCCCCTTGAGTGTCTCCATGTCCCCTTAGCCCCAACCAGCCCATGGTGAGGGATGATGGGATTTCAAGTCTAAAACATCTGGAGAGCCAAGGGTTGAAGACCCCCAATCTAGACGAAACCTTGCAAAAGGATTTGCTTTTACCAACTACTACTTTATGGACAGCCTTAGCACTGAAGATGACGTGGATTAATGTTAAGGAAGATCATGGAATTTATGTGAAGGGGGCTCAAGTGTACTATTAGGTTGAATTCCTTATTGTTGGGCCCGACTCCCCCTCTCATTGACTGCCTTTGCCTTGAAAGGCCAATTGCACCAACCGGGAGGCGGGAGCTGGCCCTTGATGACTAAGGCCCACGACAAGGCCCTGTCTACCCCTGTCCACCATGGTACGCCATGTGTGCCCCCCATGAGTGTCTCTACGTCCCCGCTGTCCCTCCTTGAGTGTCTCCACATACCCCCTGCACCCAATTCAGTGTCTCCACATCCCTCCTGCCCCCCTTGAGTGTCTCCATGTCCCCACTGCCCCCCTTGAGTGTCTCCAAGTCCCCCCTGCCCCCTGTGAGTGTCTCCACGTCCCCCTTTCCCCTCCTTGAGTGTCTCCACATCCCCTCTGCCCCCATGAGTGTCTCCACGTCCCCCCTGTCCCCTGTGAGTGTCTCCACGTCCCCCCTGCCCCCGTGAGTGTCTACTAATACTCCCTGCCCCATGAGTGTCTCCATGTCCCCCTTGCCCCCCGTGAGTGTATCCATGTCCCCCTGCCCCCGTGAGTGTCTCCACATCCCCCTGCCCCTGTGTGTGTCTCCATGTCCCCCTGTCCCCTGTGAGTGTCTCCACGTCCCCCCTGCCCCCTTGAGTGTCTCCACGTCCCCCCTTCCCCCTTGTGTGTCTCCACGTCTCCCCTGCCTCCTGTGAGTCTCTCCATGCCCCCTTTCCCTGTGAGTGTCTCCATGTCCCCGCTGCCCCCCTTGAATGTCTCCATGTCCTCCCTGCCCCCGTGAGTGTCTCCACGTCCCCCCTGCCCCCTGTGAGTGTCTCCATGTCCCCCTTGCCCATGAGTGTCTCCACGTCCCCCACCCCCGTGAGTTTCTCCACATTCCCCTGCCACCCGTGAGTGTCTCCATGTCTCCCTTGCCCTGTGAGTGCCTCTACATCCCCCCTGCCCCCCTTGAGTGTCTCCATGTCCCCCCTAACTCCCTTGAGTGTCTCCACATCCCCCCTACCCCCCTTGAGTGTCTCCATGTCCCCCCTAACTCCCTTGAGTGTCTCCACATCCCCCCTGCCCCCTGTGAGTGTCTCCATGTCCCCCTTGCCCCCCATGAGTGTCTCCATGTACCCCCTGCCCCCTGTAAGTGTCTCCACATCCCCCTTGCCCCCCTTGAGTGTCTCCATGTCCCCTTTGCCTCCCGTGAGAGTCTCCACGCCCCCCTGCCCCCTTGAGTGTCTCCATGTCCCCCCTGCCCCTGTGAGTGTCTCCATGTCCCCCCTGCCCCCTGTGAGTGTCTCCATGTCCTCCTTGCCCATGAGTGTCTCCACGTTCCCCCTGCCCCCGTGAGTTTCTCCACATCCCCCTGCCACCCATGAGTGTCTCCATGTCCCCCTTACCCCCGTGAGTGTCTCTACATCCCCCTGCCCCCTTGAGTGTCTCCATGTCCCCCCTAACTCCTTTGAGTGTCACCAAACTCCCTTGCCCCCCATGAGTGTCCCCATGTACCCCCTGCCCCCTGTAAGTGTCTCCATGTCCCCCTTGCCCCCCTTGAGTGTCTCCATGTCCCCTATGCCTTCCGTGAGTGTCTCCACATCACCCTTGCCCTCGTGAGTGTCACCACATCCCCCCTGCCCCCGTGAGTGTCTCCATGCCTTCCTTGCCCCCTGTGATGATCTCCACTTACCCCCTGAACCCTCTTGAGTGTCTCCACACACCCCCTGACCTATTGAGTGTCTCCAAGTCCCCCCTGCCCCCATAACTGTCTCTGTGTCCCCCTTGCCGCTCTGAGTGTCTCCACATCACCTCTGCCCCTGTGAGTGTCTCCTCGCCCCCCTTCTCCCCTTGAGTGTCTCCATGTCCCCACTGTCCCTTGAGTGTCTCCTTGCCCACTGTCCCTGTGAGTGTCTCCATGTCCCCCCTGCCCCCTATGAGTGTCTCCATGTCCCCCTTGCCCGTGAATTTCTCCACGTCCCCCCTGCCCCCTGTAAGTGTCTCCACACCCCCCACTACCCATGAGTGTCTCCATGTCCCCCTGCCCCCGTGAGTGTCTCCACATCCCCCTGCCCCCCTTGAGTGTCTCCATGTCCTCCCTACCCCCTTGAGTGTCTCCATGTCCCCCTTGCACCCCGTGAGTGTCTCTATGTCCCCCTTGCTCCCTGTGAGTCTCTCCATGTCCCCCCTGCTCCCTATAAGTGTTCCCATATCCCCTGTGCCCCCTTGAGTGTCTCCATGTCCCCTTAGCCCCAACCAGCCCATGTTGAGGGATCATGGGATTTGAAGTCTAAAACATCTGGAGAGCCAAGGGTTGAAGACCCCCGATCTAGACGAAACCTTGCAAAAGGATTTGCTTTTACCAACTACTACTTTATGGACAGCCTTAGCACTGAAGATGACGTGGATTAATGTTAAGGAAGATCATGGAATTTATGTGAAGGGGGCTCAAGTGTACTATTAGGTTGAATTCCTCATTTTTGGGCCCGACTCCCCCTCTCATTGACTGCCTTTGCCTTGAAAGGCCAATTGCAGCAACCGGGAGGCGGGAGCTGGCCCTTGATGACTAAGGCCCACGACAAGGCCCTGTCTACCCCTGTCCACCATGGTACGCCATGTGTGCCCCCCTTGAGTGTCTCCACGTCCCCCCTGTCCCTCCTTGAGTGTCTCCACATATCCCCTGCACCCAATTCAGTGTCTCCACATCCATCCTGCCCCCCTTGAGTGTCTCCATGTCCCCACTGCCCCCCTTGATTGTCTCCAAGTCCCCCCTGCCCCCTGTGAGTGTCTCCACGTCCCCCTTTCCCCTCCTTGAGTGTCTCCACATCCCCTCCACCCCCATGAGTGTCTCCACGCCCCCCCTGTCCCCTGTGAGTGTCTCCACGTCCCCCCTGCCCCCGTGAGTGTCTACTAATACTCCCTGCCCCCATGAGTGTCTCCATGTCCCCCTTGGCCCCCATGAGTGTATCCATGTCCCCCTACCCCCGTGAGTGTCTCCACATCCCCCTGCCCCTGTGTGTGTCTCCATGTCCCCCTGTCCCCTGTGAGTGTCTCCACGTCCCCCCTGCCCCTTGAGTGTCTCCACGTCCCCCCTATCCCCCTTGTGTGTCTCCACATCTCCCCTGCCTCCTGTGAGTGTCTCCATGCCCCCTTTCCCTGTGAGTGTCTCCATGTCCCCGCTGCCCCCCTTGAGTGTCTCCATGTCCTCCCTGCCCCCCGTGAGTGTCTCCACGTCCCCCCTGCCCCCTCTGAGTGTCTCCATGTCCCCCTTGCCCATGAGTGTCTCCACGTCCCCCCTACCCCCGTGAGTTTCTCCACATTCCCCTGCCACCCGTGAGTGTCTCCATGTCCCCCTTGCCCCGTGAGTGCCTCTACATCCCCCCTGACCCCCTTGAGTGTCTCCAAGTTCCCCCTAACTCCCTTGAGTGTCTCCACATCCCCCCTACCCCCCTTGAGTTTCTCCATGTCCCCCCGAACTCCCTTGAGTGTCTCCACATCCCCCCTGCCCCCTGTGAGTGTCTCCATGTCCCCTTTCCCCCCATGAGTGTCTCCATGTACCCCCTGCCCCCTGTAAGTGTCTCCACATCCCACTTGCCCCCCTTGAGTGTCTCCATGTCCCCTTTGCCTCCCGTGAGAGTCTCCAAGTCACCCTTGCCCCCGTGAGTGTCTCCACATCCCCCCATGCCCCCATGAGTGTCTCCATGCCTCCCTTGCCCCCTGTGATGGTCTCCACATCCCTCCGCCCCCCTTGAGTGTCTCCACTTCCCCCTGACCCCCCTTGAGTGTCTCCACATCCCCCTGACCTATTGAGTGTCTCCAAGTCCCCTTGCCGCCGTGAGTGTCTCCACATCACCTTTGCTACTGTGAGTGTGTCCTCGTCCCCCCTGCCCCCCTTGAGTGTCTCCATGTCCCCCCTGTCCCTGTGAGTTTCTCCATGTCCCCCCTGCCCCCTATGAGTGTCTCCATGTCCCCCTTGCCTGTGAATGTCTCCATGCCCCCCCTACCCCTGTAAGTGTCTCCACATCCCCCCTGCCCCCCTTGAGTGTCTCCATGTCCTCCCTACCCCCTTGAGTGTCTCCACATCCCCCCTGCCCCCCTTGAGTGTCTCCATGTCCTCCCTACCCCCTTGAGTGTCTCCACATCCCTCCTGCCCCAGTGAGTGTCTCCATGTCCCCCTTGCCCCTGTGAGTGTCTCTATGTCCCCCTTGCTCCCTGTGAGTGTCTCCATGTCCCCCCTGCTCCCTATAAGTGTCTCCATGTCCCCTGTGCCCCCCTTGAGTGTCTCCATGTCCACTTTACCCCCTGTGAGTGTCTCCAAGTCCCCCTTACCCCTGTGAGTGTCTCCAAGTCCCCCTTGCCCCCTGTGAGTGTCTCCATGTCCCCCTGCCCCTGTGAGTTTCTCCACGTCCCCCACCCCCTTCCCATTGTGAGTGTCGCTTTGCCCCCTCAGCCCTTGCTTGCCTTCTCCTCTCTTCCCCCCTCCTTTCCCTTCATTTCCCTCCTTGATATGATATGGCATTTATAATGCGCCTATACACAAGTGTTTCAAGGCCTGACAAGGCAAGGGAGGAGGGACAGAGGGAAGACAGACAACGATCCTATATAGACCACGTGTCATTCAGATCGCGCAAGTTCATGGGAAGGGGAAGGAGGAAAGTGCGGGGGGGAAGGGGGAGGGGACAGTGCAGTATATGGGATAATAAAATAAATAACAAAAGTAAAAGTACGGCCAGCAGGTGGCAAGTGTAAGGGTAAGTGCAGACAACAGGTGTCAAGTGCTGGTAGTGGGACTGTAGGGATACAGAAAACAGTCCCCAGTCCGGAAGTTGCCAGGAAGGCAGTGCAGGAGTGCGACTGGCGGGGGAGGGGACCTGGGCTCGAGATCAGAGGATGGCCAGGTAACCAGTTCAGTTTCAGTATCAGCCAGGAAGTCAGCAGGGGAAAGGAGGAGAAAAAGCAGAAGGAAAGAGAAAGGTTTTGAGGTGCTTCCGGAACCGGAGATGATTCTCCTCAAGTTTCACAGAGGCAGGGAGGCTGGGAGGCAGGGAGGCTGTTCCAGAGGGGGGCCCAAGCCGAAGAAAGAGTTCTACCACCAACTCCTGCTTGGAAAAGCAACAGACCCTAAGGGAGTTGGAGGTGGATGAGTGAAGAGCTCGAGAAGGAAATTATTTAGGACGAGAGAGTTGAAGGTACTGAGGCCCCAGGCCCCAGAAGGCTTTATGGACAATGCGGAGGGTTTTGATCTTAATCCTGGCAGCCACTGGGAGCCAGTGCAGAGATTTCAGTCCTGGAGAGATACAATCCCTGGGCTTGAGGCCAAGGACAAGTCTTGCAGTCCTGTTCTGGATGAGTTGCAGAGGGCGGAGAGTAGAAACACGTAGATTTAGAAAGAGGTTGTTGCAATAGTCCAGCCTAGAGAGAACCAGAGCTCTGGAGACAGTGAGTTTCTGGGGGAAGGAGATGAAAGGATGAATACCTCTGAGGAGGTGCAGCTGGTAGTGTGACTTCTTAAAGATGTCAGAGATGTGAGGAGAAAAGGAAAGTGTGGAGTCGAAGATGACCCCGAGGTTTTTAGACAGCTGGGAGCAGGAAGAGGGCCAAGAGAGGCCAGCCAGAGAGTGACAGGAAAGGAGGGAGCGGGTGTGCCGATGAGGAGAATCTCGGTCTTACTGGCATTAAGGCAGAGGTCATTGGCGGCACACAACTCCTGGATGGCGGACATACAGTCAGAGATGAGAGAGGGAGAAGAGGTGGCCGAGGGTAGCCTGAAAATGAGCTGAGTGTCATACGCATAGCACTGGATGTTGGGGCAGAGCGCAGCAATGTGGTGGGCAAGAAGGGCCAGGATTTGGTTGAACAGCCAGAGAGGGTGGTTAGACCCCTGGGGAACACCACAGGTAGAGATAGAGATAGAGGAGAGGAAGGACCCATGTTGAACCTGGGAGGGTCAATCACAGAGGAAAGAAATCAGCCACGCCAGGGCCTGACCGGTGATCCCCAAGTTATCACAGAGACGGTTGAGCAGAATGGCATAGTTGACTGTGTCAAAGGCAGAAGAGGGATCAAGCAAGATGAGGACACAGGGGGTGTCGGAATCAAGGATGGAGAGCATCTTCACGGATGTTCAGGAGAGCAGTTTCCGTGCTTCTGGCAGCTTTGAAGCCAAACTGATGATCATGGAGACAACCAACAGATTCAGTGTGGAGATAGAGCTGGGAGATGGCCAGTTTCTCCAGAGCTTGCCCAGGAAGGGGGTGATGGAGATTGGGCGCTAGTTAGCCAGGCAGGAGGGGTCGGCAGAGGGTTTCTTAAGAAGAGGGTGCACAAGGGAGTGCTTCAGGGGGGATGGGAAGACTCCAGTGGTGAAGGAGTGATTGCAGAAATCAGCCAGGGAAGGAGCCAGGGAGTCGATGCGGTCCTTGATAGTTTTGGAGGAACAGGGGTGAACCTGTTTTGACGACACTTTCATAGATCGGACTTGTCTAGAAATCTTGTCTGCGGAGAACAGGGGAAAGGCAGAAGAGGAGGGAGGTCAGGTGGCTGCAGAGAGGACAGGGAAGGAGCAGCGAGTGGGGGGACGTGGGGGATAGGAGGAGTGAGAGGACAGGATGTCCTGAGTTTTAGAGATGAAGTGAGAAGCCACTGCCGTACAGAGGGCCTGGGAGGGGACAGGGGAGGTAGAGACTGCGGCAGGATTGGAAAGTTCCTTGCAGATTTTTAAGAGTTCGGCCGAGTTGTTTGATGCCGCAGAGACGCGGGCTTGGATATGGGCTCTCTTCTTGGTTAGGACAGAGAGCCGGTATTGTCTTTGGAGCAGGCGGCAGGCCAGTTTTTCAGAGGATGAACACGAAGCACGCCATTTACTCTCGGCCACCCTGCACTTGCGTTTTAGCGTGACAAGGTCCGAGTCGTACCTTGAGTTGCACTTGGCTTTGGGCTTTGGGCTTCAGGCGGATCCTCATGACAGAGGCAAGAACATCGAGAGTATCAGATATAGTAGAGTGGAGCATGGAAAGGGCTGTGTCAGGGTGTGAGTCAGCCAAAGGGGGATGGGGGTGAGAAAGTGGTGGCAAAACTCCTCAACTGACACGCGCTTCATGGGTCGGATGACTGAGAAGGTGGGTGGCAGTGCTGGAGTTGGCTTGGCCTGAGGGGTAGAGAGGGTGAGCTGGGAAGAAATGAGAAAGTGATCACTCCATGAGGGAGGATTTGTGAGAGGGATATAAAGGGGAAGGTCTGAGGAGATCAGTAATCCAGAGTGTGCCCTGCAGAGTGAGTCGGGCCAGAGAGGAGAATAGATAGTGAGAGAGAGTCACAAAGGTCGCAAAAGAGTCCAGAGGAAGGACTGGAAGCATCCAGGTGGATGTTGAAGTCTCCAAGAAGGAGGAGTTGAGTGGTCGAGACTAGGAGAGAAGAGGAGAGGTCCACCCACTCAGAGAGGAAGGAGGAGATCTGACCCGGTGGGCAATAGATAGTAGCCACAGTAACGTAATGGCTATGAGAGAGAGAGCCTGCAGATGAGGCATTCGAAAGAGGAGTAGGCATGCGTAGGAATGACAGTTTCAGGAATCGACTCAGGGAAGATCAGGGCTACACCCCCTCTGGAACAGTGGACCTGCGCGCGGAGTGAATCTTGTAGCCATCAGGGAGGAGACTGTCAAAGCTTGTGACAGAGCTGGCCGTGAACCATGTCTCGGTGAGACTGAGGACATCGAGGTCAAGTTCCTCCAGAAGGCGGCAGATGTTGGAGGAGTGTTTGACAGCTGAGCAAGAGTTAAGAGTGGCAATATGGAGAAGGTTGCCATCCTTGAAAGACTTCAGTGGAGGGGTACAAATTAGAGGTATGCCCTGCGAAGGTGTAGAAGAAGCCTGAGGGGGAGCAGAAAGGGAAGGAGCAGAGGACAAGGTATCCAAGGAGGAGGCAGCAGGGGGAGGCAAGGAAGCCGTGGAGGGGGAAGAAGAGGGGACAGCAGGAGAAGAAAGGAAATTGATGAGGCACGCGAAGCATCTATCGAAGAGGAGAAGGTTGGCCTGAGGGCCTTGGACCAAAATGGTACCATTCACATAAACATTAATGATGACCTTAGAGGATCGGAAGGAGGCCAGGAGGACCTCCCACTGGATGCCACCATTAATTGGAGAAGAAGAAAAAGGAGGGAGCACAAAGACCATATGTAGGGTCCATAGGTCTGGTGAGGGAACGACAAAGAGGATGTTGGTGAAGGTTTGCCTGGTGGAGGCACAGGTATAGGTGTCAGCAATAGGGAGGCCTTGGTTGGAGATCAGGATGTCCTTTTTAAACGTATTCCTCCCAGATTTAGTGAGGAGAGCAGGATAGTCGATAGAGAAGCAGTTAGAAAAAATAGCAGAGACAGAGAGACCCATACAGTCGGTAGGGAGAGGAGACAAGGGGACGGGAGAGGGAAGGTGAGAACACAAGGGAAGGACACATGGCAGAGTGCAAGAAGACGAGACAGAGAGAGGTGAGACAAGTTGAACACGCCTAAGTTTGAGAGTCCTGAATAGAGGGGAAAAGGCCTAGGTTTCACAATGCAATTTTAAATACTTTCACAATGCAATTTTAAAACAGGAGAAAAACACACCTAAGCTTGAGAGTCCTGAATAGAGGGAAAAAGTCCTAGGTTTCACAATGCAATTTTAAATACTTTCACAATGCAATTTTAAAACGGGAGAAAAACACACCTATGTTTGAGAGTTTGCTAAATGGTCAAGTTTGCCGGGTAGAATGAGGTTCAGAACCTAACCCGGACACTCTTACCTGCCATAGTTGCAGATGGTTGACGACTGGCAACTGGCTTCCTTCTGTCAAACTCCAGCACTACCCCAATTGCCGCCAGGCATAGTAATCGTAGCTGCCTGTTTCTTGCAGCCACCTCCCCTCTCCTCCTTCCTATTCCTTGCCTGTCCTGTGAAAGTTCAGCACTATCTCAATTGCCGCCAGGCATAGTAATAGTAGCTGCCTGCCATTTGTAGACATCTAACCCCCCAACCTCCCTTCCACCTTTTCAATTATTTCTTAGCACTTACTCTTATAATTTTCCCTTGACCTTTGATAACAGCTTCTCTGTCCCCCCTTCCCTCCTTGTCTTCTCCTCCTACTCCACCCTCAGCACTACCTTGTACAGTCGTTGATCTTTTAAGATAGTCACTTGTTTTGTTCCTCTCCTTATCCCTTCTCTCTTTCCCCTCACACCTCCCTTCCTCCCCCTCCTCTTGTCATTCATGCACTGCAACAATTGTCCTCAGGCATAGTAATACTACTGCTAGTATTCTCTCCTTTTTTTCTTCCTCTCCTCTCCCTTTTTGTTCCATGCACTTGTAGAATCTGATATGATATGATAGTTAATTACACATTCTGATTTGTTTCAAAGACCTGTAAGAATGTAACTGTATTCTCCCATGTTCCCTCCCTCCTTGAAGTGCTTTGAAACACATTGTGTATAGGCGCTATACAAATTAACAATCAATCAATCTATCACATCACTTCTGCCATGTCCCTCTCGATCTGTAGAAAATCTCTTGTTTTAGCCTTCTTCAGCTTCAGAAGGGACCTGGTCCTGAAATGTATGTATAAAGTCATCTGGCAGAAACATTCATCCAATGACTGTCCTGAATAAAGCTCCAGTGACTTTTAGAGATGGAAATTGGATCTGATGTGATTTGTACAAGGTAAGGAGGAACCCATGCCTTTCTAGAAAACCACAGACCTTTGTGACATCTCTTTATGAAAAGAAAGAAGAAGCAATTAGCCAATCATCTAAATAGTGAAACCCTATTGTTTTTGTAGATGTAACACACCAACCAAAAATGCAAAGACCATGGTTAAAACTTGGTATTCTAATTCCAGTCAAAAGGGTAGAACTCTGACCTGTAAATAATCTGTATTCTCGACATAATACAGAAAACATTGACACTCCTTGTGTTTTGAAATGTGTAAATCCGCCTCCTGGAAGTGTAGAAATGCAATACCCGGTTGCATATACTTTCTCTCTCAGATGAATGTCATCATTATCTTCTAATAATTCCTTTTGTAAAAGATGCTCTAGATTTGGCCATTTTTCACCTGGGTCCTTGAATAATCTTGGATCATGTCTTTGTTAAATTGGAACAATATTAACACCAATCTTTCTTTTATCTCAAAAGTCAAAGAAAAAGTTGTGACTTCTTACCTCTAATCCTGGATGGTACTTAAGGAAGAATTAATTTGGACATCTGTTGGGAGAGTTCACCTTTCCAAATCCATCATTCTTTGAGGTGAAGAAGGAGCAGTCCAAGGCAGAGGCAAACTCTGCTTACCTACGCACTCCCAATGCAAAATGACCTTTGTTGAGGACCAGGACCTGCCACTGCACACGAAACCCCCGTAGACTGGTAGAGCAGAACCTGAGCAGACCCATCCTATACCAGAGCCCTGCTGCGGGTCTCATTGCATGTCTAGAAACAGATCAGCCAAAGCTCCCTCTGCTCCATCAAACTGGTTGAACCGCATTTGAATCATGTTGACCACACTCAAACTAGAGGCCCTTGCTGATGCTGCTCGAACTAGTGCTTCATCACACCTGTCAAACCGACTTGCTGCCAAATAAACAATTTCCAACAACAATTATTGTTGCAGAACACAAACCAGCTGACCTTTTTTTTACAGATTTTCTTAAACATATTCCTTTTGTTTAAAAACGTCCACATTGCAGATCCTTACAAACCACGGACTCAGCGTCTTCATGTAGTGGCCAGGCTAACGCAGACGAAAGGGCATTTCTATTTCCAAGCCTTACCCCTTTCCCGTATACCATAAGAAATGTATGCAATCACTTACTATTGTTCTAGGATGGCTATCAGAATGCAAACTTTGCCCAGTTGCTGCAGTCTAGTTGGCTAGTTCATGAGCTTGTTATGCCCACTGAATCCTTACATCATTTTCATTTGAGGAGTCATTGGCCCACAAACCCAGGGAAAAGGCCCGTCTATAGCTTCCACTGGTCGAACAAGTAATAGCCCACTTTAAAATTGTGGAATATTTTGTGCCAGTTCACACCTACAGTCCTGCCAAAAGACAATAGGCCTCATTATGACCCGGCGGAATGGGTTAACGGGTGCCGCAAATGGGTGCGGACCCGTTAAACCCATTCCGCCTGATTACGAGGTTCCCTCGCGGGACCCGGTAAGGAGGCCTGGTAAAACCAGGTGTCCTTACCCAGTCCCGCGAGGGGACCAGGAAGCTAACAACGGGTCGGTCGTAATCGGCCCGTTGTAAGCTCCCTGCACCCATTCCCATTGAGCCCTATGGGGCTCAAATGGGAATGGGGAAGTTCCGGGCCCGGGTTCCCTGAAGGAGGAATTACCGGGCCCTCCAAACTTGGAATGGCCCGGTAATTCCCCATTCAGGGAACCCGGACCGGCTTTAGGTGGCAGCCATGCCCTTATTATTGCATCAAAATCTACAGACTTGATCTTAGGGAAACTGTGCTATCAATTTAGAATGCAAAGAATAATTATTATCTGCACTATATATCTATAAATCAACCAAAAGTTATGGTTTTCTGAAAGGACAACAACTATCCTCCAAGTTCACTATTATGATTTGGGTTTAAATATTTCAGGGTAATCTCACTTGAACACAATGTCATTAGTGAAATGTAACTATTCATTTGCAATTGCATAATTGTGATTGGAAATGGAAGTGGGTCGGCTCAACCCCTGTTCATTCCAATATCATTTTTTTAATTAGTAGGATTTCATAGGTTTTGGGGTATACATTCTCTCTAAGGGCATGAACTGTGCACCTTATTTCAGAGCATTATATCTGTGAACATGTAAAGGGATAAAATTACTTGGCATTGGTTGCAAGGGAGTGCACATCCTGTCCAGCAATGCTATTGAGTTCCAGGTTATAATTAATCTTTATTTGGTTTTGTCTATTTTGAATATGGTCAGTGTGGTACTCCAGAAGCAGGAGTCAGACACAAAGGTGACATTTTTGGCTATATAGCTTTATTGTTAACCAAAAAACAACACTTACCTTTCCCTAGCTCTACTGGGGAATCCCTATCAAATGAAAAGACCACTGGGTTCTCATCATCAGGATGAATATCCAACCAAAATGACTGTCTTCTGTCCCAAAATCCTCTTCTGTCCCTACAACCTAATGAAAGAATAATTAGGAAATAAAGGTCCGGAGGATGACTCCCTTCTACTGAAATAGTGCACCACAATCTTGTGATAAATAACTAAAGAATATTTAAAGTTCAAATGAAGAACCAGGAAGATGATTACACGCTCCTGGTTTATCAAGTTTCAGCTTTGATGACAGTCCTTTATACACTGATGATAATTCACCATAAACAACACTTTTCTGGTCTTGAACCTGCTTGCAGTCTTGACTCTATATTCTGTTACTTTAGTGTATGAATTACCAATCAGAAGAATTAATCCCTTCACCTGGGTCAATATAGGCGTTCTTCAAGATCAAATTATACTTTTCAAGAGCCCTTGTAGTTCCTTCCAAACTCCTTCTAGGGTGAACTTAAACTCCTCCTTTTCCAGGTTTCTCCCTCACTGGGGAGACTTAGGGGGTAATTCATAGAATTCAGCGCACAAGTGGCGCACGCGGCTGGCGCACTGTGTGCGCGTGCGGCAGTCTGCGCCAGCCGCGTGCGCCAAAATCCATTTCCGCGCACAGGCTATTCATGGATTTAAACATCCATAACCAGCCGTGGCGCAGAGTGGCGCAGCGACCCTGCAGCAGCGCCAGTTATGCCCCCAACCCCTCCCCGTGCGCCATGAACAGCGCACAAATCCCGTACATGGCGCACAGGCCAGTGGACCAGCATACAGCCCCCCCAACCATGAATACGCCTGTTAAACTCCCCACGCACCCCTCCTAATACACGTACCCCGCTGCGTGGGGAGAATCACACGCAATAGGCCCTGTGTGAGCGGGGTACGTGTATTACGGGGACGCGTGGGAATTTTTACATGCGATTGGCCTTGTGCAAGAGGGGTACGTGTATTTTGGGGGTGAGCGGGAAGTTTTACACGCGATTGGCCCTGTGCGAGCGGGATACATGTAATTCGGGGGTGCGCGGGCAGTTTTACACGTGATTGGCCCGGTGCGAGTGGGGTACGTGTATTACGGGGGTGCGCGGGAAGTTTCACGCGCGATTGGCCCTGTGCGAGCAGGGTACGTGTATTTTGGGGGTGCGCGGGCAGTTTTAAACGCGATAGGCCCTGTGCGAGTGGGGTATGTTCATTTCGGGGGTGCGCAGGCAGTTTTACATGCGATAGGCCCTGTGCGAGCGGGGTACGTGTATTTCGGGGGTGCGCGGGAAGTTTTACACTCGATTGGCCTTGTGCGAGTGGGGTACATGTATTTCAGAGGTGCGTGGGCAGTTTTACACGCGATTGGCCCTGTGCGAGCAGAGTACATGTATTACGAGGATGCGCGGGAAGTTTTACACGCGATTGGCCCTGTGCAAGTGGGGTACGTGTATTACGGGGTGCGCAGGAAGTTTCACATGCGATAGACCCTGTGCGAGCGGGGTACATGTATTTCGGTGATGCGCAGGCAGTTTTACACGCGATTGGCCCTGTGCGAGCGGGGTACGTGTATTACAGAGGTGCGTGGGGAGAATCACATGTGATTGGCCCTGTGCGAGTGGGTTACGTGTATTACAGGGGTGCGCGGGGAGAATCACACGTGATTGGCCATGTGCGAGCGGGGTACGTGTATTACGGGATTGCGCGGGAAGTTTCACACGCGATTGGCCCTGTGCGAGCGGGCTACGTGTATTTCGGGGGTGCGCAGGAAGTTTTACCCGCGATTGGCCTTGTGCGAGAGGCGTATGTGTGTTTCGGGGGTGCACGTGAAGTTTTACCCGCGATTGGCCCTGTGCGAGCGGGTTACGTGTATTTTGGGGGTGCGTGGGCCGTTTTACATGCGATTGGCCCTGTGCGAGTGTGGTACATGTATTACGGGGGTGCGCGGGCAGTTTTACCCGCGATTGGCCCTGTGTGAGCGGGGTACATGTGTTTCGGGGGTGCACGGGAGGTTTTACCCGCGATTGGCCCTGTGCGAGTGGGTTACGTTTATTTCGGAGGTGCGTGGGCAGTTTTACCCGCGATTGGCCCTGTGCGAGCGGGTTACGTGTATTTCGGGGGTGCATGGGCCGTTTTACATGCGATTGGCCCTGTGCGAGTGGGGTACATGTATTTCGAGGGTGCGCAGGAAGTTTTACCCGCGATTGGCCCTGTGTGAGCGGGGTACATGTATTTCGGGGGTGCATGGGAAGTTTTACCCGCGATTGGCCCTGTGCGAGTGGGTTACGTTTATTTCGGACTGACTCATGTCCCCCAGCACCCCCATCCACCTAGCATTGACGGGCACCTGCCAGCAGGCCCCGACTCATGTCCCCCAGCACCCCATCCACTCAGCATTAAGGGTCAGGCCCCGAATCATGTCCCCCAGCACCCCATCCACCCAACATTGAGGGTCAGGCCCCGACTCATGTCCCCCAGCACCCCTATCCTCCCAGCATTGAGGGTCAGGCCCCGACTCATGTCCCCCAGCACCCCCATCCACCCAGCAATGAGGGTCAGGCCCGACTCATGTCCCCCAGCACCCCCATCCAACCAGCATTGATGGGCACCTGCCAGCAGGCCCCGTCTCATGTCCCCCAGCACCCCCATCCACCCATCATTGACGGGCACCTGCCAGCAGGCCCTGACTCATGTCCCCCAGCACACCCATCCACCCAGCATTGAGGGCCGGCCCCGACTCATGTCCCCCAGCACCCCCATCCACCCAGCATTGAGGGTCAGGCCCGACTCATGTCCCCCAGCACCCCCATCCACCCAGCATTGACGGGCACCTGCCAGCAGGCCCTGACTCATGTCCCCCAGCACCCCCATCCACCCAGCATTGAGGGTCAGGCCCGACTCATGTCCCCCAGCACACCCATCCACCCAGCATTGAGGGCCGGCCCCGACTCATGTCCCCCAGCACTCCCATCCACCCAGCATTGAGGGTCAGGCCCGATTCATGTCCCCCAGCACCCCCATCCACCCAGCATTGACGGGCACCTGCCAGCAGGCCCTGACTCATGTCCCTCAGCACCCCCATCCACCCAGCATTGAGGGTCAGGCCCCGACTCAGGTCCCCACCCACATGTCATGAAGATACACATTCATGGGCCTCATGTCCACCAAAATCCCACTACACGCCACCCCAGTCTTTAGACACAATCAAGTTTCCCATCCACCCCACACTGAAAGGCCTATTACTTGTCACTAACCAAAAGTCAAATATGCACATCAACACATGTCCGTCACACACACACACTGGGTGCGAGTGATTGTGTAAACCCACATTGTAACATGCAGTAAACCAAAGAGCAAATACCACACATTTGTGTAAGAAATCAAAATGTATTGTGCACAAAAATAATAAAAATGAATCAAAGCATGTAAATAATCATAAACCAGAAAAAAAGGCATGTCCAAAACTAAAAAAATAATAATGATGCCACAATCCAAATGAATTCAAAATAAAGTTTGTCAGAAATCCTTGTCCACCAAAGTAAATCCAAAGGAAACCAAAATCCCAAAAATCCATTGATCCATGGTGAGGGTAAATGATGCAATAAAAAAAATCCACTGTCCAACTATGTACAAATATTGCAACAAGGGTCCATGAGCCCAACCAATGAAATGAAACCTATATACAAAACCCTACCTAATTTACAACTATATACAAAAACGTGGGGCATTGTCCAAGCGCCCCAAATAAAAATTAAAAGAAAGGAAACCTATCACTAACTAACTATATGCAATGGCGGCGGGCAAGTCCTGCGGCTCACTCTTTGATGTTGCCGGGCATCGAACTCCATGTCTATCTCCTGGAGGCGGGACTCTGTCCTGGCCCCGAGGTCTCGCAGGGATGCACTCATGGCCTGTTCCAACTCCCTGCGAGTTGCCTCGAGGCACTCAGAGCGCCTCAACGCCCGATGCATGGAGAACTGTGCCCTGACCACGGTGAGCCGTGCCTCTTCCGCCCGCCGCCCGTTGGCATCTATACCCTGGCCCAACCGCAGCCACAATGAAGACACTCCCATTCCAGGGTTCTCATGCCCTCTGGCCGATGCCTGCCCCTCTGATGTTGATGGCCCTGAGCCATCATGGCTCCCACCTAGAGCCTGCTGCTGCTGCTGTCCATGTGCCCTGTCCGATGATGCCTGCACATCCTCCATCTGCTGGTCTTCAGTTGTTGGCCTGTCCACCCCTACTGGACCACCGACTCCCGACTGTGGCAGGGATGGGATCTCCACCAAGCTGGCCTGTGTTGGTCGGGCCAGGTCCACAGGGGGCCCTGGTGGAATCTGGGCCAGAAGACGGCAGGGAGAACGACTGGCGCATAGTCTCCACAGAGGAGGAGAGGTCCACCAGAGTGCGCGACACATGTAGGAACCCACCGACCAGGGCCCCTCCCAACAGTGCCACGTTGCCACACAGCTCTTCGTGATGGCATGCTTGCTCCCCCCAGGAAGCACGCACGTCATCACGAATGTCACGCTTGTGCAACGCGACACCAATCAGGACGGAGCCCATACGGTCATGGGACCCCTCGTCCGCAGGAAGTGGAGAGCCAGATGACGTCGGCCTCCCCCCTACCTGTGGGCAGGCCTGGGACGGGGCATCACTGCTGGTGCATGGTGTTGCAGTCACAGGGTCAGGGACAGCGACATGCACAGGCCCCTCCACAGTGACCTGTGCTGCCTCATGACCCTGGCCCTGGTAGTACCACTTGCACCAGTGGTACTACCCCCACCAGGCCCCATGTGCGGCTCAGTAGCGGGCTCCTCCTCCTCTGTGGAGACCACCAACCTGGATGTCTCTGCACCGTCTTCCCCCATTTCAAGCACCTGTGGGGACTCACCCGGTCCTTCCGCTACAGCCGTAGTGGCAGACGCGGCACCAGTCCCCTCGCTCCCAGTTGATGGCTATTCCTGGGAGGGTGGCTGGGCCTTGCATCGCAGCCCGGTGAAGCCATCCCCGCCGCTTGGCTCCACAGCACCATCTCCGCCCTCTTCTTCACTCGACGCTGCGTAGAGGGAGACATAGAACACAAGCATCAGGGCACTGTACAATAGTCCCCTAGACAGGAAGCAATAACACATGAGTGGCACTGTCAAACGTCACTTCCATCCTGTCCCTCCAGAACACATGGGTCAAGCACGCAACACACATGCAGAAACAGGCACGGCGCATGCAATCAACATCAGCATCCATGTACAAGGCCCTCCATGGACATAAATGTTACCTTCAAACTCACATGCATCATGGCTCATACTGATCCCATGCACACACATCACCGGAGGGTCATGCATCATGGCTCGTACACCACAGACACAGTGGATACAACGGTGACCAGACTGCATGAGTGAATCTACACATCGTCACGGACATGTGTTATGCATCCATGGCGTTTCAAAGTCACACACACGCTTCTCAGACACACAGCAGACATGCACTGCATACATGTACATGAGAGCAGCATCCACCTCTCACCCCCCCCACTCATGTCCAAGAACAGGGACTGGCATGCATTCATGTGTGCATTCTGCATGCAGCTCCCCATGTCTCATTGGAACACATGCACCATCCATGTGGTTCACGCATTACTGGTCTCGCATGCATTACCATGATGTCCCGGCACACACACATCCATACATGGCCTATGTTACACATACAGGCAAGTAGCTGACTACCAGCACACTGCAACATTCCCTGTTTCACACATCAATGCATGGCCACTTACCGCTCGACTCCCGACGGGCCTGCATCCTGAGGATCCGGTGGTGAAGCACTGGGCGAATGCGCTCCAGGACCCTCATCTGCTGGTTGGTAAGCTGGCCCCGGCGCCCCACTGCATCATCTGCCTCTAATAGGCGCTGGGCCTTCCTGAGGGTCCTGGACTTGTAGTCCTCCCAGCGCTTCTAGACGTGTCTCAGGTCTTGGGGTGCCACCCGCTCCGTGTTGATGGCACCCACGATGTCCGTCCAGATCCTCCTCCGTCCTCCCTTAACGGCGCGCAATGGTGTGAAGAGGGCATCATAATGCCCCAGAACATGCTCCACCAGGACACCAACTTCCTTCTCACTGAAGCTGGTGGCCCTCTGCCTCTCTGACTGGCGTGGGTGGGCAGCTGGGTCCTGGGGCTGGGCTGTGGAGCGATGGTATCCCAGTCGGGAGTCTTCTGTTCCAGCAGGGGTGGACACAGCAACTGGACCCCTGCAGATGGCTGATGTGCAGGCACCAAATAGCAGTGCAAGTGGGCAGCAGACAGGCAGCATCAGATGGCAGGTGGGAGCTTGCTCGGGGCTCTTGGGGGCAGGAAAATTGCCTTTTGGGCAGGAGCGTGGTCTTCCATGTGTTTTCGCGTGGCCAGCTTGATACAGAGTGATTTGGCATGTGAAAAAAGTGCACGTCAGTGTGTAATTCGTGGAAAGGCCCTTAAGGCGTAAGCGCGTCTGTGACATTACATGCTCGGGCGTTTCCCACAACAGGGGTGCATTGTGAATGAGCACGTGAGAATAATGCACATCAGCGTGCTATTGTAGGAAAGGGCCTTAGCGCGTAAGCCGTAAGTGACGTGACACGCGCGGGCGTTTCCCTCAGCACGGGTTAAAGGTGAGCGGGTCCCGGCAGTTTGCTGTATGTGCCTTTCGTGGAGACCGACGTGTGTGTTGCTACTTCTTGTTGTTTCGCGCACCATCACTACTTCACAGCTATCAAGGACGTATCTCTTCTTTTGGTGGGGGTATTGGCTACGCATGTTTTTCATTATCACGCTAGTCTGACGGTGAGTGGCGCACGCTATTTTTCCCACTGCGGGTGCAACCTGTTTATCGCGTACCCATTTTCGAGGTCATAGTAGCCTGTGTGTCCCACGCGTATGTGTTTTTCGTGTCCCTGGGTGCCACCGCGTACTGCGGGAGGTTAATTCCACACACGTGGGCTACCGGGGTGCGTGCACGGTTTTACTGCAGTTTTGGGATGTCTGAGCGTTGCGTGACCCGTCACTTCATCACCGGGGTCACATACAACCTTGCAGATACAGGGGTGCTTATGTGCTTATAACATCTTGTATCCCACCCCCTTCACCCCAATTGCCCAGGACAATTGTGGTGTACACCTCCCATTGGCACTTCTCCATCTGTGCAGGCACTACTCCATCTGTGCCATGGTTGAGAGGCCACCAAAGGTGAGGGGTGCCTCAGCTGGGCATACTCCTCATGGTGGGCGTGGTCAGGGATGTGGCTGGGGTGACCAGGGAGTTGGGGGACTCCAGGGTGTCCAGGGTGGCTGCAGAGGGGGAAAAGGCAGGGGTGTGCCCGCTCGAGCGATGTTGAACCACGTGTTGGTGCAGTCATGCCACCACCCCCTGCGGCACCGGTAGATGCAGTTCTTGCATCTGGCATGGCCCCCGTGTGACCCGGCAGTCCGGGCCCGGCATCGACTGCCACGGGCCCAAGGGTAGTGCTAGCTGCAGGTGCAGCTGTGGACACCACCACCCAGGCTCAGGGTCTGCCAGCGCAGGCTGCGTTGGCACTTGAAGAGTCACTGGAAGATTTCCGAGACACGTGTCCCTGGGGCGGCAATGTCATCTACTGCCCTGACCAGCCGGGTGTTGGCAAGTGCAGGGGCAGATGCAGCCAACAACACCCCGGTTGTGAGTCTACCAACCAGGACAGTCAAGGTCAATGACCCTGACACAGCGGATGTTGCTGTGCAGGGTCCATTCCAGGGCAGCCACTGACACAAGTCAGGCCTTCGGTCGTCCTTCAACCTGCCACTCCCTTGGTTCAATCCACTGGTCCAACTGGCCATACTGAACAGGGCGGCATTCACCAGCCGAGGTCCACCAGCCAGGGTCCGTGCCACCATCCAAGAGGAGGAAGGTTGCATCTGCAGCACAGGCTGGGACCCCAGACACAGCCACGGCCTCCTGCACGTCAAGGAAGAAGCCTTTCGGCAACCAGGAACTGGACTCCCTTGTGGACTACATGCAGGCCCACAGACGTTACATGCTAGTGGGGCCGAATTGTCAAACTACGGCTGCCCATCAGAATACCTACTGGAAGCATGTCGCGGATAATGTGAGTGCATTCAGCCATGAGTTGCGCACAGCTGCCGAGTGCTAGAAGCCTTGGAATGACCTCAAATGCAGCGCTAAGGCCACGCGTGCCTCTAATTACAGCATGATTCTGGTGACTGGTGGTGGGTCACCCCCTGAGGAGGATCACCTCACTCCGCATGAGGCACTCATTGCGGAGTTCATACCACAAGAATCGGTCAAAGGAGTGGGAGAGATGCAGGACTGATGCCCAGTCCAGTGAGTGTTGTTGCCCTTCTGGCCCCATTCCACTCCTCTAAGGTCATCATTAAGTTTACTTGAATGGGACCGTCTTGGTCCAAGGCCCTCAGGCCAACCTTCACCGCTTTGATCGAAGCTTTCCGCGCCTCATCAATTTCCTTTCTTCTGCTGTCCCCTCCTCCCTTTCTGTGGCTACCTCGCCTCCCTCTTCTGCCTCCAGCTTGGCTACCTTGCCTTCACCTTCTCTCTCTGTCCCTTCTCGGGCCCCTTCTACACCTCCGAAGGACGTACCTCTGAGCTGTACCCCTCGTCGGAAGTCCCTCAAGGATGGCAACCTTCTCCATATTGCCACTCTAAACTCTCGCTCTGCTGTCAAACTCTCCACTGATATCTGCCGCCTCCTGGAAGAACTTGACCTCGATGTCCTCGGTCTCACCGAGACATGGTTTACGACCAGTTCTGTCACTAGCTTTGACACGCTCCTACCTCTTGGCTACAAGATCCTCTCTGTGCGTAGGCCCAACTGCCCTGGAGGGGTGTAGCCCTGATCTTCCCCGAGTGGATTCCTGCCTCTGTCACTCCCACACAGGTCTATTCCTCCTTTGAATGCCTCGTCTGCAGGCTCTCTCTCTCTCCAAGCCATTCCCTTCTTGTGGCTACTATCTATCGGCCACCTGGTCAGATCTCCTCCTTCCTCTCTGAGTGGGTGGACCTCTCCTCCTCACTCCAGGCCTCAACCGCTCAACTCCTCCTTCTTGGAGACTTCAACATCCACCTGGATGCCCCCTGTCCTCCCTCTGGACTCTTTTGCGACCTTTGTGACTCTCTCTCACTCACTATTCTCCCCTCTGGCCCAACTCATTCTGCAGGACACACTCAGGATGTCCTGATCTCCTCAGACCTTCCCCTTTCTGTCCCTCTCTCCACCCCTCTCCTGGAGTGATCACTTTCTCCTCTCCTCCCACCTCACCCTCCCTACCCTCCAGGCCAAGACACCTCCAGCACTGCCACCCACCTTCTCGGTCATCCGACCCATGAAGCCCGTGTCAGTTGAGGCTTTCGCCACCACCTTCTCACCTCCTCCTCCCCGTTTGGCTGACTTTCACCCTGACACAGCCCTCTCAATGCTCCACTCTGCTATATCTGATACTTTATATCCTTGCCCCTGTCATGAGAATCTGCCTGAAGTCCAAAGCCAAGTGCAACTCAAGGTACGACTCGGACCTCGTCACCCTAAAACGCAAGTGCAGGGTGGCCGAGAGTAAATGGCGTGCTTCGTGTTCATCCTCTGAAAAACTGGCCTGCCGCCTGCTCCAAAGACAAACCCGGCTCTCTGTCCTAACCAAGAAGAGAGCCCATATCCAAGCCCGCGTCTCTGCGGCATCAAACAACTCAGCTGAACTCTTAAAAATCTGCAAGGAACTGGTCAATCCTGCCGCAGTCTCTACCTCCCCTGTCCCCTCCCAGGCCCTCTTTACGGCACTGGCTTCTCACTTCATCTCTAAAACTCAGGACATCCTGTCCTCTCACTCCTCCTATCCCCCTCCTCCCCCCACTCTCTGCTCCTTCCCTGTCCTCTCTGCAGCCACCTGACCTCTCTCCTCTTCTGCCTTTCCCCTGTTCTCCGCAGAAAAGGTTTCTAGACAAGTCTGATCTATGAAAGTGTCGTCGAAACAGGTTCACCCCTGTTCCTCCAAAACTATCGAGGACCACATCGACTCCCTGGCTCCTGCCCTGGCTGATTTCTGCAATCACTCCTTCACCACTGGAGTCTTCCCATCCCCCCTGAAGCGCTCCATTGTGCACCCTCTTCTTAAGAAACCCTCTGCCGACCCCTCCTGCCTGGCTAACTATCGCCCAATCTCCATCACCCCCTTCCTGGGCAAGCTCCTGGAGAAACTGGCCATCTCCCAGCTCTATCTCCACACTGAATCTGTTGGTTGTCTTCATGACCATCAGTCTGGCTTCAGAGCTGCCAGAAGTACAGAAACTGCTCTCCTGAACATCCGTGAAGACCTGCTCTACAACCTTGACTCTAACACCCCTTGTGTTCTCATATTACTTTATCTCTCCTCTGCCTTTGACACTGTCAACCATGCCATCCTGCTCAACCGTCTACGTAATAACCTGGGTATCACTGGTCAGGCTCTGGCGTGGCTGACTTCCTTCCTCTCCAACCGACCCTCCCAGGTTCAGCTGGGGTCGTTCCTCTCTGATATCTTTGTCTCTACCTGTGGTGTCCCCCAGGGATCTAACCTCTCACCCTGGTTGTTCAACCAATACCTGGCACTCCTTGCCCACCGCATTGCCGCTCTCTGCCCCAACTTTCAGTGCTATGCAGACGATACTCAGCTCATTTTCAGGCTACCCTCGGCCTCCGCCTCTCCTTCCCTCATCTCTGACTGTCTGTCTGCCATTGAGGAGTGGTGTGCCGCCAATGACCTTTGCCTTAATGCCAGTAAGAGTGAGATTCTGCTCATCGGCACATCCACTCCCTCCTTCCCTGCAGCTCTCTGGCCGGCCTCCCTTGGCCCTCTTCCCGCTCCCACCTGGATGGCTAAAAACCTCGGGGTCATCTTCGATTCCACACTCTCCTTCTCTCCTCACATCTCTGATGTCTCTAAGAAGTCTGATTACCAGCTGCACCTCCTCAGAGGTATTCCTCTTTTCCTCTCCTTCCCCCAGAAGCTCACTGTCTCCAGAGCCCTGGTTCTCTCTAAGCTGGACTATTGTAACAGCCTCTATCTAAATCTGCCTGCTTCTACTCTCCGCCCTCTGCAACTCATCCAGAACAGGACTGCAAGACTTGTCCTTGGCATCAAGCCCAGGGATCGTATCTCTCCAGGACTGAAATTTCTGCACTGGCTCCCAGTGGCTGCGAGGATTAAGTTCAAAACTCATTGCATTGTCCACAGGCCTTCTGGGGCCTGGGGCCGAAATACCTTCAACTCTCTCTTCCTAAATATCTTCCTTCTCGACCTCTCCGCTCTTCTTGCTCCAACTCCCTCAGGGTCAGTGGCTTCTCCAAGCAGCAAGTTGATGGTAGATCTCTCTCTTCGGCAGGGGCCTCCCTCTGGAACAGCCTTCCTGCCTCCCCGAAACTTGAGGGGAACCATCTCCGTTTCCGGAAGCACCTCAAAACCTTCCTCTTTGCTTCTGCTTTCACTCCCCCTCTCCCCTGTTGATTTTCCTGACAGATACTGCACTGATACCTTGCCTCCCTTCTGATCTTGAGCCAGGCCCGCCAGTTGCCCACCTGCACTGCCTCCCTGGCAACCCCTGCACCTGGGGACTGTTTTTCTGTATGCTTACAGCCCCCCTTACCAGCACTTATGTTCTACACTTACCATACACTGCCACCTGCTGGCCGTTTTGTTTATCTTATTTTATTGTACTATCCCTTGTACTGTTCTTCTCCCTTATCCCTCCCCCCCGCACTTCTCCCTCTCCCCTTCCCATGCACTTGCGCGATCTGAATGTCACCTGGCCTAGTAGGATCGTTGTCTGTCTTCCCTTTGTTCCCCTTCCCTTGAAACACTTGTGTATAGGCACGTTATGAATACCATATCATATCGTATCATATGTCCAGCCCATGTGTGTTTTGCCTGTGTGATGTGTTGTGCTTGACTGCCACTACATGCTATGTGTACATGGTTTTCATGTGCTAGTCAGGCAATGCTTCACTGATGCGTGCTTGCTGTGCAGGATGGTGGACATGTAGAGCAGACGGGGACTGTCCTCATCACCACACTTGCACCCTACTCACATGTTCGTCACCCAGATGCCCCTCCGGTCCATGTTCCTGTTCTCTGGCCCTTCTGCATGTAGCCAGGGTTGGTTTTCCTCTCAGCACTGGGACTATGTCATTGCATGACTGACGTGCATGTGTCCTCTGCCTGCATGTGGGTACTCCATGTAGGCATGCCCCCTTGCACCTCCACCCCCCCTGCACCCCAATTACACCATTGCACTGTTGTGCATCATTGTGGCGTACTGCGTACTGCAATGGCCTATTCAAGCCTCCTGTGTACATGCTAACTTCCAACAGCAAACCTGCCAGACACATGCAGTCGGGTACATCCTCTGCCCTTCATGCAGGGTGTATCACTTGGACTGTGCAGATGGCAGATGCTCCGCAGGGAAATGAGTGCCCATTCATGCTCCATGTGCATTCCATGCATGCCCCTATGTGTCCTTGCCTGGTTGATCATTGTAGCACATGTCTTGTATGAGCAACATTTCTTGGGATTTCTACAGCCATCCCATGCCCACTCTGGCCCTGTCCTGTATCACACACATGTTTAGGGTGTCAGTCTGTGTGGGGCACAGTCCTCCCCCAGTTTCAGGCCCACTGACTCTGTCCAACTGGTGTAGTGGTTGTGTGGGGCACAGTCCTCCCCCAGTTTCAGGCCCACTGACTCTGTCCAACTGGTGTAGTGGCGTTTGCACACTTGGATGTACTACTGAGGGTTTGTCATGTGTCCTGCTTACTGTCCCGTCATCATCTGCTGTGTTGTCAGTTGACTCATATGATGCCATTGATGCTAGTCAACACTGTCTGCCAATACACAGGTCTCTGTTCAGCCATTTGCTACCAAGCAAGGCATCCCTGAATTTTCACTGAGGGCGGGGGCTTTGCTTGTAGCCATGCAACCCATTGCATGCACATTGCACGTGATGCCTGAACTAGCCCTTCCACTGGCTTCACGATTTGTGATACACATCATGAAGTACTTGTTCATGTAGATAGTGAGTAACGTACACATGTTCTGCACTGCATCAACCCGCTTCTGAGCCGTGTAACACCGTTCTACATGCCTACTCACTGATGCAATGTCAAATTGACCAGGCATGCATGGCAGGTTCTGTTTTGTGTGTGACATGTCTGCTTCATGTGTTGGCTGTCTGTGTGATGTCTATGTGTATGTATGTCATGTGCTTCTGACATATGTACTAATATTTCTTTCTCTCCACTTTTCAGGTGATGACGCACTGGAGCCAGAGGATGGTGTTGTCATGCCAGGCACATGGTTGTTCTCACAACCACAACCCGGCACAAGTGGGAGTCGTGGGGTGGCAGACCACGAGAACCTGCGTGTGCTCCAGTCCATCTTGTCTTTTTACGGCTATGAGTCTAGCACAGATGTCCACTCTGACAGCCATGTTGAGTTGGATATGCATCAGGTCCATACGTCAGGGGTGAGTGATTCTGATGTGGACACTTCTCTGTCATCAACACCTGTACTGAGGGGCGGGACAGTGGTGGGACCTCCGCCTGTGGTGGATTGGGATGCAGGGTCACCCTCCACACCAGTCGCTGACGTGCCTGGGGCATCACGTAGACAGGGGCATGTAGTCGTGCAGCCATGGGCGGTGCCAACCCAAAGAGGATGCACGGTCCTTGGGTCCCACAGGTGTCAAGCCCAGCAACGCAGTGGCCGCGTGCCACCGAGGTATACTGAGTGAGAGCAAGACATGACTGCCAATTCAGAACATCAGGGGCCAGCACTTGATAACATTGCTGCGAGCATGGAATGTGTGGCCCAATCCGTGCTCCCCCCTGCTAGGCAGGTGCTTCTCCAGCGGCAGGCGGCTCAGTCCGTGGCCCGCTCGCTTAGGCTGGGCATGGCGGCCTCTGACAGGGCACGCCAGGCTGAAATGTTGTCTCTGCATCAAAGCAATTACTGCTCACGAAGAGGCACACATGGCGGCCCTGAGGGCTAAGTCGCAGTCCCTTAGATATACTCTGGATGCCCTCTTGACATCCCAGAGGGTGCGGTCAGAGGAGAGGTTTGAGCAGCTTGAGTGTACCATCTCGGATGAGCTACATGCTTGTCGGGAGGTGCATCGGTTGTCCAGCCAGACCACGCAGGAAGAACTCCGTGCTACACGTGTTACCTTGCAAGAGGAAACACGTGTATCGTGGGAGGTTCTGCATGCAGACCTGCGTGTCATTGCCGCACAGAACCAAGCTCATCCGTCCGGCAGACTTGCTGCCGATGAGGGGCAAGCTGCGACTAGGCCTGGTCAGGCTCCTGTGCCACGTCGTCCTTTACAGGATGAGGCAGACTCGGACGACGGATTATCTTCCACGCAGGTCGTGGTGTGCAGGCGTTGAGCCCATGGAGGTTTTTCTTTTGTCTCAACATCATCGCATGTTGGTGTTGAGGTACACCCTGTACCTTCCCCCTCCTGGGTGCCCCCCCCGGGTCGTGTGTGGCCATTTTGGATTTTTCCTTTTAGTTTAGTTAGTTAATATTAACTATTTGATAGTTATTTTAATTAGGTTATGTAGGTTGTTCATTGTTAGTTTAATTAGTTAATATAGTTTAATATTGTTTGTCTATTGTGCATTCATTTGACGGTGTGGTGCTTTGTGGCTTTTGAAAGCATCCACTGTCTGTTCCAGCTGGGCCCTTCAAGCTTGTATTGTGTATGTGTTTGCAGCTTGGGGTCCTGACTCACGTAGGCCACTCCTGCTTCCCTTATCCATGGGCTCGCTATGATTGTTCGGTGTTACAAAATATTTCACAAGGGCTTTGGACTTCCTTAATTACTGTGGTCTGTCTGCTGCTGTTCTGCTTGTGTTAACACCCCTAGTGGGGATTGGTTCTGTTTCATCCACCCCATGTCTGTAATGAATTTGGGTGAGTATGTGATATTTCTCCATTAATTGATGTGGATTGTGATGTATGTTATTTTCTTGGCTGTATATGTGCTTGATGCACTTCATGCCGTAGACAGTAGCCTGCAACCTTGGCCTGTCAAAGTGACAATGATGGTGGGAGGAGTTTGGATGTAGCTCTGTAACCTGGCCTAGTGACAACCAGCATGTAGACACACACACAGGGAACTGTCAAGCCTTATTAATTTATTTCATGCCCATTCTGCAGGAAGATGAACCTCCAGACTACCTTTGCCAGGCATTGTTGGAGAAGCACACAGTACAGCTGACATGCGTTGAGGGCCAAATGCCAAGTGCCTTTACTAGTTGTCAGGGGCACACGCAGGGGCCATCAAAAATATCATCGAGTACCCCCTGCTCCATTGAAGCAGAGTAATTAGGGTAGTAGCGTTCCTGGCCAGAAATTGATACAGCGCACAGGGACAACCAGCGAGGCTCAGACTTATGGTGAGTGCATGTCATTTGCATGTGCAAATTGCCACGTGCACTACCTACTTAAATCTGCGGAGGCCGGAACGCAACTTGTCCAGCAGCTCACCCAGGGACCATTGTATCATGTCTGATTCTTGACCCATTGGTCTTCCATTTCCCACATGGCCACATGCGCCGGCATTACTGCATTGACAGTGTATGTACCATCTGTGGCCCAAGCCAACGTATGGGTACATAGCAGCAGACAGGGGAGTTTGTTTGTGGAGATGGATGGGGGTGTGTGTGTAACGCTCACCTGATTCCCGTAGAGGCGCCGGTCTTGACTGGGTGTATACCGTATCTTCAAAGGTGATGTGTAACACATGGCTGGCTCTTTGGGCTGGACCTCTGTGCACTGTATGTTTGACTCGAAGGGTAAGATGTCTTAGGTAAGTGAACGCTGTGCTCTCCATCTGCCTCGGGGCAGGGTGCTATAACCAGTTTCTTCACTGGATAAGGGGAGCAGGCCTCTTGACTTCAGAGGACTGATGTCCGTCGTTTACTGCACGAACGGTAAGTTTCGAGTAATTCTAATGTCTTTAAAGTCTTTGGTAATGATGTCTCTTGTTTTGCAGGGTTCCGGCGATAGTGGATGACGGGCTGAAGTGAGTTGAAGATGGAGCCCGTGTGATGAATAGAAGCGCCTGGAAGCATGTAAGTAAGCGCTTGTTGCCTGCTTCACGATGAGCTCTAACTGTCTTTTTATTTTGCAGGTACAAGTTCGGAGCGGCTGCAGGGTGCCGGAATACCCACTGGGTTAGATGTGGAAAGGAGTAATGGCACGTGAGTATTTAAGTTCCCCAATGTCTTTAAACGCACCTTGTTTTGTCTTTCAGATGTGGGATGCAGCGCCGAAGGCCTCCGGAGCGTGCAAAGAGTTGGTAAGCTTTTGTCTTTCAGATGCCGGAATGCAGCGCGAGGCGTTGGTGACAGCCGATGGACCAGGTAAGTGAAGAGCTGTCACTGAAGACCGTAATGCTAACCTGTTTTTTCTTGTCTTTATAGGTGTTGCTGAAGACTGGATTCAGGATGGTAAGCCTTTTTCCTTAGGCCCAGGATCAGATGCAGAAGACACGATGAGCGTTCTGCTGCAGAGGATGCAGAATAACGCAAAGCAAGATTCATCCATCGGGTGTGGTTTAAATAGCCTCCTGTAGTGCTTAGGTGTCTCCTTCCACAGCCACGCCTAGGTAAGAAAAGAGTTCCTGCTTTCCAGAAGAGTTCCAGTGTTCTGAATCTAGGGAGTGGCTCCTGCCCCACCCAACAGGAAAAGTAGTTCCAAACAGAAGAGGATCAGAGGCTCAACTGGCAGGCAAGTAAGCAGCATGGTCTGCTGCAGGTAAGTCCACCCAAGCATTATGAGCCCGGCGCTTCCAGCGCTGGGACTGGGCATATTTATGAGCCTGGTGCCACTGGCGCCAGGACTGGGTCCAAAAGGTCCCAATTGGGACTGGTTGGCACTCGGAACCTGGGTTATGGATCTGCTTCCAAGGGAGTTGGGAAAGCCCTGACCTTTTGGAAGCAGAGATCATGACAGTGTGTGTGTGTTGTAAATACACATTCAGATTAGTAACTCACGCTCTCTTTGCAGCATTGAAGTGCTCCTGTTACCGGACCTGAGAGTGCGCAGGCAGGAGGCCAGCACTCACCCCAGAGATAAGTGTCTCTTTGGCTTTCATTTGACTGATTTGGTACAATGTGCATGATGAACATGTTTTCTCAAATTGAGTATGCGTTTTTGTGAATAGTTGTATTTTGCCTGGACACTGGAGCTGTGACAGTACCCATCAGTTGTTGCCTCATCATTGTATGTTATGTACCGTGAATGGTACTCATCCTGTTGGACCATTGTTCAACTGTGCTACCTTGGTTGTTGTATCATTGTGCTTGTACATGTGCTTTGACATTTCCTGTTACCTCAAGTCCGCTATTAGAGACTCTTCCAGGGTTTTTTGGTGCCTACAGCCTTTTTCACTGGTTTGTGGGTTTGCCTGCTTGGAGTTCTCTGCGATGTGGCATTTTTACCTGTCAAGGTGGCCTCTGAGGGGGCTGGACCCTATTTACACGCAAGCTGGAACATGGAGCACAAGGGGTAGGGTTATCCTGTAGCCAGGTAGACTTGAAGGAAGAAGGCTACATACCCCAGAGACAGTTGTTCAGAAGGTCACAGTGATGTGTAAGTGAGGGCCTTTTGTTGTTGGACAGTTGGCTTGGCCTACAGTGTTTTGGGCACTCTGACATTGTAATTGTGGGTTACTATGTACATGATGTGTTGTGCTGCTCAATGCCTGTTCCTGTGTTGTCTTTACTTTTTAGGTGTCAGGGGATTGGTGTGGTTTGACATTGTGGGGTGTTCACATGGCCAATGTTCACATGTGATGTGTACAGGACACTGAGGGTCACTTGATTTCACATGCATATATTGAGTACATGTCCCTAATGACACACACAGTTGCACAATTATCCACCACACGTACATCCAGCCTTCCATGGCCACAGGTGCACACAGATTGCATTCTCAGGCCTGCGGTGTCCATGCAGCACATTATCTATTGCCATTTGGGTACCCTGTACATGCGTCATTTGGTTGTAGATTTCATTAGTTGTTTTCATGTGATGCTCAAGGTGTATCTGTAACACAATGGCTGCTCAAAGTGCTGTGTGCTGAGCAGTGTGTTGCAGGAGACACACACAGCACACAGGTTCGGGAGTCGTGATTTTGCCATGCCCAATGTGCATGTGAACAGGCATTCAGTGTTGTGTTCATGCTACGACTGGTGGAAATCATTTGTGTCTGACTTTGTATGTGTGGGAGGTTGTTGGTCAGTCATTTCATCTGATTCCATGTGAGGCATCATTGTCTCGTGCCAGTTTTCATTTATGACATGTCTCTTTGTATATTATTGGTCATGTGTTTGTCTTTTGCTATTGCATGCCATGCCATGGTGTAGCAGACAAGGGTGATGCGGTTTGGCAGGGTTTGGGTGACATACCAGGGATTGTGATGGACTTTTTGGCAGGTGTGTGTGATACACACCTTGCATGTGTTCCTTTTGGTCACACAGGATTGTTTATTTTTAAGTAGCTAGGGATACACACAATGTGGCACTTCCTTGGGAACATTCTCAGGGTGGTAAGGTTGTGACAGTTGACTGTCTCTTTGTCATCATTGATTGTCACCTGGTATGTGCCAGGACTTTGTGCACTTCGCAGGGGTGGGAGTTTAGGTGGAAAATGTGGCCACAAGCTGGGTCCGGGCTGCCTCGCCACATGCCCTGTCCCCTCCCATGGGCAGCGCCTGTGCCTGTGGTTGGGGATGGGGGGGCACCACCATGTCCACTGGTACCTCCCGCCGTGTTGCAACATTGTGCAGGACACATGCTGCCACAATGATCATACCCACTACTGGGGGTGCATATAGTAGCTGCCCACCAGAGCGGTCAAGGGAGCGGAAGCGTGACTTAAGCACTCCGAATGTGCGCTCCACTATGCCCCTGGTTGTAATATGGCATTGTTTTATTTTACCTGGGGTGGTGTGGTGGGGTTCTGGATTGCCGTCATCATGTGGTTGCTCAGAGGGTAGGTACTGTCCCCTGGGGAGGTGATGATAGTTGAGATTATTAGGGTTTGGGTATTTGTCTGTGTGTGACTTGCATGCATGTGCACAGGCATTTGTACTCACCTAGGAACCATGTGTCGCCATGCTGCCCAGCTTCCAGGGCCCGGCTCAGGGCAGACATTCTGTATATGAAACTGTCATGGGTGGAGCCAGGGTAGTTTGCATAGACAGAGGTGATGATTCCTTTAGCATCGCATACAACCTGGACGTTGATGGAATGCCAGTGCTTGCGGTTTCGATAGATATGCTCAGTGGCCCTGGGTGGACGTAGGGCCACATGGGTGCAATCTATGGCACCAAGCACTTTGGGGAAGTGTGCCACCTGTAAAAGCCCTGGACCACGGCCTGCCTTTCTGCGGGTGTTCTGGGCATGTATATGTGCCTGCGGACTGAGGGGCGTGCAGTGATGATTGCCAACACTTGGTGTAGGCAGCATGACTGCGTGGCCTGTGAGACCCCTCCACCCCCACTATGGCAGTGGTCCGCTGAAATGACCCAGTGGCCAAAAAATGCAGGACATTGAGCACCTTCTCCAAGGGGCTCAATGCTTGGGACCACAGGGTGGGGGAAGTAAGGTCCTCTTCCCACTCCCTGACGAGGTCTAGGATGATATGAGGTGGAAACCTATACCTGCCATAGACGTGTCATCAGGCATCCCAAAAAGGCTGGTCTGGGGTAAATAAATGCGGGCTCTGGCAATTCTCCTCCTCCTGCGGTGTCCCACGATCAGTGCTGCGACAAATGGGGCATTCATCGTAGCTGTATATACATGATTGTTGTTTGCGCACACTTTTATACTGTGCGCGGGGATGCTTCCGCCTGCCTTCGTGTGGCGGACGCGTTGACGCCATTGTGCGTTTTTTGCCGTGCGCGTGTTTCCCGTATTCGAATCCATGAATATGGGTTGTTCGCGTGCGTGTGGGCGCTCTGTGCATTTCCCTGCAGTACTTCCCCAGTTACGCCTTCTTTTTCCCCATTCGGTGTGTTACGCCCCGTGTCCCGCCCCCTTTTTGGTGTGTACGCGGATGATGTGCACTTTGCCTGTGCACGTCGCGCACAGCATTCGGGATGTTGCAATGACGTGTACGCCCGTGTGGGCCACGCACGAGTTTGGCGCACATCCCGAGAAAAACACGCGCAGGGACGTGTGAGCATGCGCCTCCTTTTTCACACTTGCGCCACTTTTTTCGGTGCACATTTGTTCCAAGAAACGGCCCCTTAGTTGCTTCTCCTTTTTGAACTTGAATGTCTCTGAAATAAGCAGTGAGAATCCTAGGGAAACTTTGATTAGAATGACCAGTCCTAATGAAATCTTCTTCCTTCTGACCCTTAGTGGTAATACGTAAACCAGAGAGGCCAATCCAACTGCTCTTTTGTCTGTCTCTCTTATATAACACTCACAATGATGAAGGGAATCACTCCCAGTGTGCTTGACATTTCAGTTTCTATTATCCCAGCCTCTCTGAGGAGGGAGATCACTACCATTGCTTCTCACAATGGTTTTTACAAACACCACCCTCTCTGAGATAAGGGAGATCCTTCTTAATCGGAGTACACATATCGCACTTTGTTGGTAATCACAAGGATGAGGGAAATTACTCCAAGGTTTCCTAGACTTACAGTATTACTGTATTTATCACTGAGACGAGGTAGAATACTCCCTAGATACTCTCCCTTTTCCATAACTACAACATGAACACTGGAACGAGGAAGATCGCTTTGGATGCTGTTTTTGTTCGGTCCCACTCCCATTGCTGGTCTGCCGTGTTCACTGTTACCTGCATTTGTAGTGCGACATGTAACCAGCTCTTCCAGGGGTAGTGGGTCACTGTGCCAGCCTCTGTGACTGCTTCCCTCACTCGCTCGCATCCCATTTTGACTCTACAGGCCCCTCTGTAAATCAACCGTATAAGCGCCATTCTTGGAACAGTCAGTAAACCTCCACGAGGTCATGCCACTGTTTTCCATCTTCAATCTTCGTAGTAATCCCTCACTCAGTTGGGCTGCAGCGAAATCTTTCAGTTTACCCTTGGCCTCCTTCTAGGCTAGGAACTGGTCAGCTGCCCCCGGTTCCTGTCCTCTTGCTCATTTCGAATCTCCCGGGCTCTCCAGGCTTCACACCAGGTGTTTCTCCCTTCAGGTAGTCCTTTGTCTCTTTTCATACAAATAAGCTGGGCCATCCTCAGCGTAAGACCACAGTCATTACCCTGTTTCGTTTGGCCTATCTTCATCCTTCCTAGTGGCCTCCTCGTCTCAGTACTTAGTAGATGAAGTCGGTTAGCTTCCTTGAGTTTTCTTTCTCATCTCAATAATTTCAGAAAAGACTTGTAAATGTCCTGGACATTTATTGAGTTTACCATGCTCATCTTACGAGTAAGTAATAGATGGAACATTACAATACATAATAGCAGTGCTTTCATATGGGCAAATAATATTATGAGGAGTTCTTAAAGTCTCAGGGATGATAGGGTAAGGGGGTTCCTGAATGGAAAGGAAGTATCTACCCCCAGAACAGGAGTCTCACTCTGTAAGATACTCTCTAGCCTCACAGGGAAGGGCTTCCCTCTGGGGAGAAGTGACGAGATCTCACGAGATCTCATGAATCGTCACATCAGACAGCAGGATACATGTTCCACTATAATGCTATAACATTCTGCTTGCTGTAAATTGGTTATAGTTTATCAGACACAGTGCACTGTGCACATTAAAATGCTATTTGATCTACACTAAATCTAAGCTCCCTTGTGTTTGAATTTAATGAGAAAGAAAAGTGCACTTAACACTCAATTCGTTTTTAAGACATTCTATTTGGAACCAAATCCCTCCAATGGCATTCCTTCCCAGTTCCCAGTTGCAACAATCCCAGGAATTTAGCAAAGAACTGATTATAGAGGATTCAGGATTTTTATTCTCACTCTGAATTTTTCTTTTAAAGCAGAGAGCTACCACGGACCATCAAAGCCACCAGGTAATCTCCCTAGACATCCGGCAGGCCCCTCTGCACTCCACTTTATAAACATCTGGTAACCATGTCTAAACCATGTAAAATCTACTTCAGACTTTCTCTTTGACAAGGCCCATGGTTGCTCCCATCGCCAGATATTACAGATATTATCCTAGCTCAGCAGTCAATCCATTAGACAGAGGTTCCTCTTTCTGCATTCATCAATATCCCAAAGTTCCCTCTACACTTCATATGGGTTTCAACTTAAATACCCTTCACATCTTCCCACTGTATGCCATTTGATAAAGACATTTCAGATTGATAAAGCTTATAGGTTGACACTGCCAAAAGAATACAGGCCTTAATATGATATGCTGACTGTATTTTCTGTACTTTGACCAGGTGGACGCAGACAATTTGGACTCACAATAATATGCCCTTCCATATTTTCCAGTTGGAATGTTTTCCATCAATGACGTATTGCTTTTTAGATGTGAATGATCATGCCAAATTCCTGCATATGGGGCATGAATGTGTGTGATTGGGTTTGTTGAAATATTCATATGCATTTAACTTAATGATTATTTAAAACTATTAATAGGTTACAGTTTCAGAACAGTTGGATTGTAAATACATAGCCAACATTGTTGTTACTGCACCAAATATTGCTAATTTAAATTGTGATCTTTATCTCTTGTTGGAATGAGCACAGGAAAACATGTGTCATCATAACAAATTGAGTGAGTAGCTCTTAGATGCCCTTTGTGAAGTTAATGATTATTATGGGTGGCTGACAGGCTCTTTTGTGAAGCCTTCCATTAACTCCAGATGCTGTATTTTATAGGGAGGTAGGGTTCACAGTTGAACATATATATTCTCAAAATATACAATGGGTAAATCCTATTACAGTTGAAAAGAAAATTGGTTTTACATTCAACATTACTGTGAATGCTTTGAATGAAATACATTCCAGAATTGAAGCAAATTCTTGAACAAAGTTGTGCTTCATTGGAGACTACAAGGCACAACTTTCCATTTAGGAATAGGTGCCAATAGTCCACTTAGTTCACTAAATATGTATTATTCCAATTTTGCAGTTTGCTTCACACTATTTGCAGGGATTGGAATTATATTGATTTTTCTTAAGAGTTGTGCTACATGTCACAGGCTCCATAAATTTGTTAGCATGGTTTGGCAAAATACCTCCACATTTTAGTGCAGTAGAGTCTCAAACTTTCTGTTCATAATTTGACAGAAATGTCACCATATATAAATACAGCAAGTGACCATTTCAGAATATCATGTTCTGATTCTACCAGTCTCTGTCTTCCTTTAACTTTCCTCTACAGCTCACAGTATGTTAAACTAAGGAGGACACAGTTCCTACCCTTCTTTCAAACATATTGTCCATTGTCTAGATTATGTTATGTTTGCTACTACAAATATTCTTCAAAGTTATGGACAAATATGTCTTGTGCAAAGTAAGGTATTACAGAATCTATTTTGGTGAGAATTGTCCCTCAAGTTTGCTTAACAATATCCTATCCATTCCCACTTTTACTTCCAGTACAGGATAACTGTAACAATGTCAGTTTGGAAAGAATCAAAAGTGGCTTTTGAGTGCATGGGGAAAGTGAAAAGGCAATTGCTATTTGAAAACAAATTGCCTTAACAGGTTCACCTTTGTAACACCTGTGAAGAAAGGGATGTTTTACACGGAAAATGTGTCCATAGAGAGCAAGACAAATACAGCTCACAATTAAAGACTATAATAATCCACTGCTCTGAGTGTCTTCACGTGATTATCATATGTGTTATAGATAATCAATGAAAGCTGAAAGGTAGTGTCAAAACTCCTGTACATCAGCACACACTTATGGAAGGTTTGTGTCATTCACCGCTCATTGATCGAGTGACTGAGGCTTTATCCAGAATTTTTGTGGGCCTTAGCTTTCCATATCGGTGAAGGGGGTTCAGTCATAACGTTTCTTTGTGCACTCAGATTTCAACAGAAAGGCAGGGTTTTTGGGCACAGAACAAAGCAGCATGGATGACACTCTTTGACTATGCTTTACAGAATCCATTGGCTCCATCAAGGTAGGGTGAGCAAACATGGGGCCCCCTTGCCCTTACTCTAGAAAAGAGGTGTATACATTCACATCTTTTTCGAGAGCTCACTGGCCTAGCATATGTTTCATAACAGGAATTTGCACCACGTGAAAATTGACTTTATAATTTACATGAGAAAAACATCATGTGAAAATGAAATTTCCCAATTGAAATGCTGGAGCTCCCTTCTTTTTATCTATGCAAGTCCTCTTGTGGTTCATTGTATGTCACAACTTGTGACTCCTTTTGTAATTAGGAACTGTTGAAAAGCAGCACAAAAACGTTGCACAATTTTGGTATTGTTCTGCTCTCCCTGTCCCCCAGTCATCTTCTGAAAAAAATGTCCTTGTTGGAAGATGGAAAAGGATGGACTCGATGTTGACTCGAATTACCAAAACTGGACATAGTAAGACTGGGTGCATGTACCACTGGTTAAGATAAGTACAAATTCATACATTCATCACCATTTGGTTTAAGATTGCCATGCTAAGTGAGAGATCGTGGTATGCAGATGTATGGGTCCCTTCTTCACCGTCCAATAAGTAGACTTTCCTGTTTTCAGTAAAATCCGGTAAACATCAGAACAATATTCCCAGAAGATAATGTGCCTGCTAGGTTTAAACTGAAAAACACTGTTTCCCCTATCCCAGTGGTGCCTTAGTGTGAGGCGGAATGGGAGGAGGTTTACAGGGTTAAGGCTGTGGCTCGCTGGGGGCTTGGCAGACAATCGGAAAAAAGCCCTACTCCCCCATGTATGCCTGTTTGCTTTCTCCCATTGCTTCCTCTCCTGTCCCCTGACCTTATTCAAATAAAACTGTGCATTCAATGTTAAAATGTTTTATTTGTAAAAAAGAATATATATTTGTATTCATCACTGGTCAGAGAGCTATTTTGAGGAATTGTAGACAAATATGAGCCATGTCTGTGGTTGCCGATACACGTCTTAAAATTGGCAAAAATTCCTCAAAATAGCCCTTGACCACTGACAAATATCTGGAGTTACAAAACATGATTTAACATGGCTTTTTCAGTGCCTCTGTTTGTGCCCACAGAGCCTCTTTGTATGTGTATCTGTCTGGAGGAGAGCTGAAAAGGGTCAGCTGCCTGTCAGCTTTAAAAGGGATGCCATGTGCGGCTTTCAAATACGAGGCTTGCATGAGGCCACAGTGTCACGGTCACCTCCGAACCTCCTGTGGGTCTCTAAAGGACTGGCACCCAGCAGCCCATCAGAAGTTGCAGGCCCCTTAATTACTGCTTAACACTTTCTTTCTTCAAGGAGAGTTTTTAAATTGACAGCAATTTATAAATGATGGCTCAGTTAAGGGACCATTATTTTGGACAGGACGCTCCTAACCTTTCTGTGTGCAGAAATGCAAATGAGCATTTAATTCTGAAAGCACACAGAAGTGTGGAGATGTGGGATTGTTCGGAATGGATTGATAGAGCATTGTTGATGGCCATGAAATAAATAATGAAGGTGTGGAAATCCAGGAGAAGCCACATTGCAAGAACTGGGTGTCGGATATGCGGACGCTCTCTTGGTATGAGAAGACTCAGGCAATTCAACAACATCGGGAAACTGAGTACGAGGAGAGATGGGGGTCATTCAGTGATTTATTTGGATGAGTTGTAGGCTTTGGTTTATTTTGTGGATATTGAAGTTGGGGGGTTGGTAGGGGTATATGTTTTGTCCTGTTGTTGTTTTTTTGGGTTTTGTGTTGTCACGTCTTGCCATGAGATAGGTGGGTGGGGATGTTTTCGGATTTCCTTTGGAATAGCTGTTAATTTAGTAGTAATTTGAATTTTGTTGCACTGATGTATATGGAGTAAAAAAAAAAGAAAGTGCAGGTTAGTTGCTAAATATATGCCATCCTTCGGGCCAATATCACACCAAACAGTTAAACTAACTAACTACATTATTTCCAAATGTTCATATTTAAAACCAAAAAGTGATTATTTTTAGTAGAATGCAATGTTTTCATCACATCATAGATAAAACCTGCTTTTGTCAAACACTGAACCACAAACAGGTAACCCTTTCATGCATTACATTTTGTTTTAAGCCTTTCAAAACCAAAAGGCCATTTATTTTGCCTTTTGCTGAATTGCATTCTGGTATTTGAAGTTTCCTGGTCAAGATAGGGGGAATATTGCTGCAACTGTACACTTTTTGCCTAACATAGTTCTATAATCTGTTACATATTTGAGTGCATACCTTACTATGGTATGTGTACATTTCTATGTATCTTTATAAAGCAGACTACTGTTGATCGCCAGACATGGGTGTGAGGGAAAGTGATTCATGAGTATTTGGTATGTGTTAAGAGAGATTGCAATCATGTAGACTGGAGCAGATATTTTTCCATGATTGTGGCTGCTTTTCAGGGCACAAGTAAAGGATACATGTGGGTGTATAGCGTAACATTTATTAGAGGGTGGACGCAACCCCTTGTTTTTTTTTTGAGGTTGGCAAGCTTGCTCAAGTATTTGGCCAACAGGGTTTTACCCAGATTGTCATGTTCCCAGTGCAGACGCTTACCCACAAGACCACAAGCACTTGTCTCATATTGGGATTTTGTTTTACTGGGAATATTTCACTACAGATAGCTGGATTTAAAAGGTGAGCCCCAGCATATTTATTGAAAGATTTCCTCTCTCATGTTATTTTTCTGGTGTTCATTACTTTTTTGCTCTTTTGTCTTTGTCATGATCTCTGCTTCCAAAAGATCAGGACTTGCCCGACTCCCGTGGAAGCAGACCCATAACCCCGGTTCCGAGTGCCAGCCAGTCCCAATTGGGAACTTTTGGACCCTGTCCTGGCGCCAGTGGCACCAGGCGCATAAAGATGCCCAGTCCCAGCGCTGGAAGCGCCGGGCTCATAATGCTTGGGTGGACTTACCTGCAGCAGACCATGCTGCTTACTTACCTGCCGGTTGAACCCCTGATCCTCTTCTGTTTGGGACTACTTTTCCTGTTGGGTGGGGCAGGAGCCACTCCCTAGGTTCAGAACACTGGAACTCTTCTGGAAAGCAGGAACTCTTTTCTTACCTAGGCGTGGCTGTGGAAGGAGACACCTAAGCACTACAGGAGGCTATTTAAACCACACCCGATGGATGAATCTTGCTTTGCGTTATTCTGCATTCTCTGCAGCAGAACGCTCATCGTGTCTTCTGCTTCTGATCCTGGGCCTAAGGGAACAAAGGCTTACCATCCTGGAATCCAGTCTTCAGCAGCACCTGTAAAGACAGTCTTCAGCAGCACCTGTAAAGACAAAGAAAGAACAGGATAGCACTACGGTCTTCAGTGGTAGCGCATCTCTTACCTGGTCCATCGGCTGTCACCAACGCCTCACGCAGCATTCCGGCATCTGAAAGACAAAGGCTTACCTACTCTTCGCATGCTCCGGAGGTCTTCGTACTGAATTCCGGCATCTGAAAGACAAAAGCTTACCAGCTCTTCGCCCGCTCCGGAGGCCTTCGGCGCTGCATCCCGCATCTGAAAGACAAAAGAAGGTGCGTTTAAAGACATTGGGTAACTTTATTACTCACGTGCCATTACTCCTTCCCACGCCGAATCCAGTGGGTATTCCAGCACCCTTCGGCTTCTCTAAAGCTCCGAACTTGTACCTGCAAGATAAAAGGGACAGTTAGTGCGCATCGTGAAACAGGCTACAAGCGCTTACTTACGTGCTTCCAGGCGCTTCTATTCCTCACGCGGGTTCGATCCTCAACTCTCATCAGCCCGCCATCCGCCATCGCCGGAACCCTGCAAAACAAGAGATATCATTACAAAAGACTTTTAAGACATTTGAAGTGCCCAGAACTTACCGTTCGTGCAGTTAACGACGGACAGCAGTCCTCTGAGGTCAAGAGGCCTGCACCCTTATCCAGTGAAGAAACTGGTTACGGCACCCTGCCCCGAGGCAGATGGAGAGCTCGGCGTTCACTTACCTAAGGTGAGGGTGTTAACGTTTGGGGTTCTACAGGAGAAGAGAAAGGGAAGAGGAGAGAGGCACCCAATAACCCCAGTTCATTAATCCCATATTTTCTATCTGCAGACATCTTACTCTTCGAGCCAGACATACAGTGCACAGAGGTCCAGCCCAAAGAGCCAACCGTGTGTTACACATCACCTTTGAAGATACAGCATTCACCCAGTCAAGACCGGCGCCTCTGCGGGAATCAGGTGAGCGTTACAGAACGCAAAGCCAATCGCAAAACTCCCACCCAGGCGCTATGGAAACCTCGGATACCGACCAGCTAGCCCAGTTACTTGGGGAACTAAGAGCAGAAGTGCATGCAGCCCGTCAGGAAACGAATGCTCTAAGAAGGGAACTGATTATTTCCAAGGAGCGAACAGACGATCTCGCTAGACAATTGCTACAGTCACAAGCCGGACAAACTCCGTTACCCGCATCAGGGGCAAATCTTCCTTCAACATCCTCTACGAACCCAGTGCAGATCAACCTACCTGGGAATGTACCTCTGGCTCCGCCCGAACGATTTTCTGGTGACCCAAAGAGGTTTGCAGTATTCATTAATCAGTGCCGGTTGCACTTCTTATGCCGGCCAGCAGCCTTTCCAACTGATCAAGCTAAGGTAGCTTTCGTGCTTTCGTACCTTAGTGGCAATGCGGCAGACTGGTCGATCCCTCTAGTTAATCAAGTTGATCCGGTTCTCCATGATTTTCAAGCTTTTCAGCTCAGTATGGAAAAACTGTTTGCAAGACATTCACAGGGGCAGGCCTTGGACAATGAGCTCCTTTCATTGCGACAGGGTAATCAAGACCTTTTGGCTTATATTGCGTCTTTCAACAGACTGATAGTGGAAACTCGATGGCCTGAGGACAAAAGGATTACGCTGTTTTATAGAGGTCTACGTGGAGAGCTCAAAGATGTGTTAGCCCAAGTAGTGAATCCCCCGCAAGACTGTTCGGACTATATTGACTTAGTCGTTCAAATTGACCACAGACTGCAGAACAGGAAGGCCGATCGTTCCAAGTTTGATGCTCGAGTATTTTCCAAACCACCAACTCCTACCAAAGGAGTAGACTCCGGGGAACCCATGCAAATAGGGGGCCTAAAAGGACCACTAACACAAAAGGAGCGGGAAAGGAGAAAACAGCTGCAATTATGCCTCTATTGCGGAAACTCGGGGCACTTTCTTCGAGACTGTCCGGTGAAACCAGCCAAGAAGGCAGTAGGAGCTGCAGTTACCAGGGTCACAAACTCTGAGCAGGGAAACGACCTCGCCCGACAAGAATAGAGGTCCTCTTGCCGAGCGTTAAAACCAGTTCCGTGACCTCGCATTTCGTGAAACCTATGGTCCTCATTAGCCCTGAACATCCGGATCGATTACATGCGATTGAAGCTTACGTCGACAGCGGTGCCATCGGCAATTATGTGGATCATGAAATGGTTTTGAGGATGAATCTGACTCTTTGTCCAAAGGCTATAAAGGACATCATTACTACGGTGGATGGTACGGAGATAGCCTCCGGACCAGTAACGCATACCACCCAAGAAGTGACGCTAGTAAGTCAAGATGGACACCATGAGAAGATCGTGTTCGATGTGATCAAGGCCCCTCAGTTCCAGATTATTCTAGGAATTCCTTGGTTAGAGAAGCACAATCCTCAGATCGATTGGCGAGCAAGAACGGTTCAGTTTCCAGAATGTGTCTCTACTTGTCACCCTCGACCTGGTGTTGCACTGGCAGCAATTTCCTCTGAGACTCCCCAGTTACCTCCTGAATACCTAGAATTCCAAGATGTTTTCCGGAAGGATCAGGCTAACTCTCTACCTCCTCATAGGTCTTATGACTGCCAGACAGACCTGATACCTGGATCTACTCCTCCTTGTAGTAGAATTTATGCCCTCACCGAGCCTGAGAATCTTCACCTCCGACAATACCTGGATCAATACCTAGCAAATGGGTTTATTCGTCCTTCCAAGTCCCCTGCTTCCTCAGCTTTGTTCTTCGTTCCAAAAAAAGAAGGGGACCTTAGAACTTGTATAGATTATCGCGCCCTGAACCAGATCACCGTTAAGAATAGATATCCGTTACCTTTGATCCCTGAACTCCTGGACCAAGTCAGAAAAGCATGCATATATACAAAGCTGGATCTTAGAGGAGCCTACCACTTGGTACGAGTAAAAGAGGGCGATGAATGGAAGACGGCCTTCCGCACCAAGTATGGGCTATTTGAATATCAGGTCATGCCCTTCGGACTTTGCAATGCCCCGGCCGCCTTTCAATATTTTATGAACGATGTCCTCAGAGAGCTCATAGATGTGTGTGTTGTTGTTTACATTGACGACATCCTCGTTTATTCTTCATCGGAAACTGAACATCGGAAACACATGAAAATGGTCCTCGAGAGATTGCGTCAACACAAACTTTTTGCTAAATTGGAAAAATGTGTTTTCAACGTGACTGAAGTTGAATTCTTGGGATTCATATTATCACCTACCGGAGTGCGTATGGATTCAAAGAAGGTCGATGCAATTCTCAAATGGCCATCGCCATCCTCCGTAAAAGGTGTTCAAAGCATGTTAGGCTTCGCTAACTTTTACCGCAGGTTTATCCCCGAATTCTCTCGAATAGTCCAGCCCATCACCGCCTTGTTAATGAAAAACAAACGTTTTGAATGGTCTACCGAGGCGGAACAAGCTTTCCAGAATTTGAAGACTAGATTTATCTCTGCACCGATCTTAAAACATCGTCGCCCAGAACTCCCCTACATCGTTGAAACTGATGCTTCGAGCCTTGCCATGGGGGCAGTTCTATCACAAAAGGATCCAGTAACCAATCAGTTGCATCCCGTGGCATTTTGGTCCCGCAAATTCTCGCCTCCTGAAATCAATTACACTATTACTGATAAGGAACTTCTAGCTATCAAGTCCGCCTTTAAGGCTTGGCGGCATTATCTTCTGGGGGGCCCGACACACCGTTACTGTGATTACAGATCACCGAAACCTGCAATATTTGAAAACCGCAAAAGCTCAATCCTCTAGGCAACTCCGTTGGGCACTATTCTTTGCCGAGTTTGACTTCATAATTACCTATCGACCTGGTACAAAAAACGGTAAAGCTGATGCCCTTTCTCGGATGGGAGTGGAAGAACATTTGATCAATCCTAAACCTGTACCTATCATTCCCGAACAAAGAATTCTAGGTGTAATCGCCACACAATCCATAGAGGAAGTTAAGGATAAAGCCAGGCTACTGGTAACTCCAGCAGACATACAGAATTGGCATCTGCAGGGAAAGGACTTTACGGTGAAGGACAACCTATTATATTTCCAAGAACGGTTATACCTGCCCAGCACAGATTTACAGAAAAAGGTAATCTCTTGTTATCACGATTCTTTAATGGAAGGACATCCCGGTATGACCAAGACCTCGGAAAACATCAAGCGCTACTTCTGGTGGCCGTCTTGGAAAAAAGATATCAGAGACTTTATAATGTCCTGTGGAGTATGCGCCCAAAACAAGAGTCAAAAGGAAAAACCAGCCGGCCTCTTACGCCCTATTGACATCCCGCCTCGCCCTTGGCATACGCTTTCTATGGACTTCATCACCGATCTACCTCCATGCTCCGGATACAATACGATCCTAGTAATCGTGGACCTATTCTCCAAGATGGCGCATTTCATTCCACTCAAAGGCTTACCAACAGCAGCAACTCTGGCCCGAGAATTTCTCGAAAACATCGTCCGACTGCACGGTTTTCCTTCAGTTCTAATTTCGGATCGAGGTAGTCAATTTATTTCTCATTTTTGGCGAAGTTGCTGTCGGTCGGCTCAAATTGATGTGAGACTTTCGACCAGCCACCACCCTCAAACCGACGGACAAACCGAGAGGACCAATCAAACTCTGGAACAGTATTTGCGCTGCATGCTACAACACACTGAAAAAACTTGGAAAGATATCCTTTGGATAGCCGAATATGCCTACAATAACTCTGTCCACTCGGGAACTGGGAAGACCCCGTTTTTTCTTTTATACGGTAGTCACCCTCGAACCTCAGAGTTGGATCCACTCCAAGATCTTGGAACACCAGCAGTAGACCACCTGCATTCTACAATCACCCAAGCCTTTAAGGAAGCCGTTTCTCACCTTCAAAGGGCTAAAGAACAATACAAGAAAGGAGCAGACCAACATCGGAAGGAAGCCCCCCAATATCAAGTAGGAGATCAAGTCTGGTTATCCACCAAATATCTACCTCTAAAAGGACCACGCACATTCAACCCAAGATACCTTGGTCCCTATTCCATCACTACCATAGTAAATCCAGTAGCGGTCAAGTTGGACTTGCCCCCTCACATGAAGATACATCCGGTCTTCCACGTCTCTCTATTAAAACCCGTGCAACCTCAAACCCGACTAACTACATCTCCAAAACCTATTCTAGTTGATGGAGAACTCGAGTTTGAAGTCAAAAGCATCCTGGATTCCAAGATCTCCAAATCTAAACTATTTTACCTGATTGACTGGAAAGGCTACGGTCCCCAAGAAAGATCCTGGGAACCTGCAGAATATGTCCACGCGCCTCGTCTAATCAAAAGATTTCATCGAACATTTCCTAACAAGCCCAAACCCCCGGAGAAGCCCGGTTTGGGAGGGGTCTTGAGGGGGGGTGCTGTCATGATCTCTGCTTCCAAAAGATCAGGACTTGCCCGACTCCCGTGGAAGCAGACCCATAACCCCGGTGTCGAGTGCCAGCCAGTCCCAATTGGGACCTTTTGGACCCTGTCCTGGCGCCAGTGGCACCAGGCTCATAAAGATGCCCAGTCCCAGCGCTGGAAGCGCCGGGCTCATAATGCTTGGGTGGACTTACCTGCAGCAGACCGTGCTGCTTACTTACCTGCCAGTTGAACCCCTGATCCTCTTCTGTTTGGGACTACTTTTCCTGTTGGGTGGGGCAGGAGCCACTCCCTAGGTTCAGAACACTGGAACTCTTCTGGAAAGCAGGAACTCTTTTCTTACCTAGGCGTGGCTGTGGAAGGAGACACCTAAGCACTACAGGAGGCTATTTAAACCACACCCGATGGATGAATCTTGCTTTGCGTTATTCTGCATTCTCTGCAGCAGAACGCTCATCGTGTCTTCTGCTTCTGATCCTGGGCCTAAGGGAACAAAGGCTTACCATCCTGGAATCCAGTCTTCAGCAGCACCTGTAAAGACAGTCTTCAGCAGCACCTGTAAAGACAAAGAAAGAACAGGTTAGCACTACGGTCTTCAGTGGCAGCGCATCTCTTACCTGGTCCATCGGCTGTCACCAACGCCTCGCGCTGCATTCCGGCATCTGAAAGACAAAGGCTTACCTACTCTTCGCATGCTCCGGAGGTCTTCGCACTGCATTCCGGCATCTGAAAGACAAAAGCTTACCAGCTCTTCGCACGCTCCGGAGGCCTTCGGTGCTGCATCCCGCATCTGAAAGACAAAAGAAGGTGCGTTTAAAGACATTGGGCAACTTTATTACTCACGTGCCATTACTCCTTCCCACGCCGAATCCAGTGGGTATTCCAGCACCCTTCAGCTTCTCTAAAGCTCCGAACTTGTACCTGCAAGATAAAAGGGACAGTTAGTGCGCATCGTGAAGCAGGCTACAAGCGCTTACTTACGTGCTTCCAGGCGCTTCTATTCCTCACGCGGGTTCGATCCTCAACTCTCATCAGCCCGCCATCCGCCATCGCCGGAACCCTGCAAAACAAGAGATATCATTACAAAAGACTTTTAAGACATTTGAAGTGCCCAGAATTTACCGTTCGTGCAGTTAACGACGGACAGCAGTCCTCAGAGGTCAAGAGGCCTGCACCCTTATCCAGTGAAGAAACTGGTTACGGCACCCTGCCCCGAGGCAGATGGAGAGCTCCGCGTTCACTTACCTAAGGTGAGGGTGTTAACCTTTGGGGTTCTACAGGAGAAGATAAAGGGAAGAGGAGAGAGGCACCCAATAACCCCAGTTCATTAATCCCATATTTTCTATCTGCAGACATCTTACTCTTCGAGCCAGACATACAGTGCACAGAGGTCCAGCCCAAAGAGCCAACCGTGTGTTACACATCACCTTTGAAGATACGGCATTCACCCAGTCAAGACCGGCGCCTCTGCGGGAATCAGGTGAGCGTTACAGTCTTGCACACTTTCTTCTACGGGGAAGGTCAATTGAACTACATGTTTATATTTCACTTTAAGATATGTTCAATTACTGTGAGTATATTCAAGGGTGTCAGCTTTTGATTATCGCTATGGGGGCAAAGGTTCCCACACAGAGTGAAGTGAGAAAGCTGTGCTCATCCCCAGCAGTCAAAAAAATACATTTTATAGCATATGTTGCAGCAGGGATAGGAATAAAGCCATTAGATTTACATGAAGGCATAAACATATAACATCTCAGCAACAATCACCTCACCTGCTGATTTGCCGTTGCAACATTCTGCTACAGAATGCCCTGATATTCCCACACCCGGCACAGTTTTGGGCTCCAATAAATTCTCAGGAGGTACATTTATGAAACTCCCTTCTCATTTTTGAAGTGAGCAGCACTTGATAAACATAGTTATTATCTGCTTGGAGTTTATTTCTTTTGCGAGTCAAAAGAATCCTTAGCTCAACCAAAGAGAGTGCTCCCAGGCAAATCCTTTTATCACACTATGCCCTTTCTGCTAAAAGAATTATCTACAATGTGGAACGCTGGTTTTAACAACAAATATTTTGACTTGTAGAAATGTTAGATATTACTGGATTAACACATTCATTCTTATTCTCCATAAAGGGTTAATAACATCTTACTCTGAGAGATACTACCCTACTTATGCACGCAATGAAACAATAAATGAATATGCGTTTGTTTACACTGAAAAAACAGTTATCTGATTTTTTTTAAGGGGGCAAACAGCAACCCCCTGCTAGACAAACATTCTGAATATTTTTGAAAACACTAGAAAAACATCATTGGAAGTTAAACAAAAAGCAACACTGAGAATTGGAAACCCCACCAATAAGGAACTCATCTGACCCTGCCTGTTGATGTCCAAATAATCTGAAACATATCCGGGATTTATTGCTTCCATGTAAAGAGGGAATGGCCTGGCACTAAGTTCTGCATCGGAGCTAGCCAGCGATACTGATTCTCATATGGCCTGTTCGTTCTGTGATGGGGTAGACAGGATAAAAAAAAAACATATTAGAAAGGTTCCCCAGCGCATGTGTAAAGGATTGGAATCTGACAAGGTTGTAGAAACCCTATGTTTTTGCTGTATAATAAATAAATGATGCTCGTAATTTCATCTCAGAAAGGGTGGCCGCCCTGCTAAGCAGAACCCCATTTCAGGTATGTCCTTGCCAAAAGCATAATTTACGCTTGTGCTATGCAGAATCAGTATCCTGATCTGCAGTGCCTATTCACCAGTGGCACAGAGTAGAGGCAGAGGCACTATCCTGGTGACAGTTGTAATCTTTAAATATAAGCCATACCTGAGTTTAAGGTATGGTGGCTAGTATCTCTCATAATTATCAATACTTCTAGTTAATATCATATATATGTCAGCACTGTCAGCCAGCACAGCTATTGAAGGTTTAGGTGCATTCTGGTCGGACAGCCTAAATATACTTGAAGGACTGACTGACTTTCAACAAGACTGGACTATCTTTACTCTGGATGTACAGAGCTTGTACACTTCAATCCCACACAGTGACAATCTGGATGCCCTTGAATGGGCTCTCCTTTGAGAGGACTATGTACAGTCCAGTAAGATCTTTGTAATTGAATTGGCTAAGATCATTTTATGTAACAACTACTTCAAAAGATGCCCCCAAGTTAAGCGTGCTATACAACTGTCAAAATAAATAAATAAATACATAAATAAAAAGACTAGACTTACTATCTGCAAATATCAGGTACATCAATGAGCTCATCTATGCCCATTATTATGGCCCCTGCATATGCAAACTTGGTTATGTATGCCCTTGAGACAGAAAATACATTAGACCATCCTGAATGGAAACCAAAGCTGGGTCTATGGGAACGTTACATTGATGACATCTTTGGTATCTGGAAAGGTCCCAAGGAAGAATTGGACATCTTTCTGAACTATCTAAACACTTGACATCCAAGGATCAAATTTGGAATGGAAATCAGAACACAGAGTATTCACTTCCTAGATGTGCTGATTACACCTTTTGAGAACATTCTCACCCCCTCGTTGTACCAGAAACCAACATATGTAAACAACACACTACACTTTTCAAGTTTCTATCCAGATCATCTGAAAGACAATCTACCATTGAGTACATTTTTAAGAATACGTAGACTAAATACAGTAGACCAAATATGCCATATATGTAGGGAACAAATGACCAAAAGATTAAAAAGAAGAGGCTATCCTGATACCATATTGGAAAAGGCCAAATACAGAGGCTCCAGTCATCCAAGAGTTAACCTACTGACACCCAAAGCTACCAAAACAGAACCACCCTTTGTGCATCTAATGAGATCCTCTAGACAAAGTCGTCATATAAACTGACTTTTGAAGAAAAATTGGAAGCATACAAGGTTGGACCCACACCTCTGTTAATATTCCCTAAACCACCCTTGATCGCATACACCAGAGGGAGAAACTTTAAAGACGATCTGGTTAAAGCAGAGAGAGTAGTCCAAGAGAGACCACCATTTCTGGGCAAACCAAAACTTGGAACTTTCCCATGTTTACACTGTAGCCATTGCAACAACGTCCAAAAAGGACAACAAATCAGACATCCCTGTATAGGACAAAAGATTAATATCAAACAGTACGCAACATGTGATTCCAAATTTCTAATCTATGGCCTAATATGCCCTTGTGGTAAGTTTTATGTAGGAAAAACTAGTTGCAAAATCAAGGAGAGACTGATGGAATGCAAATCCAACATCCAGACAAATAATCAGACCTCTCCGTTGGGCAGACCCTTCACAGAAAAGCAACACACAGTGGCACAGTTGAGTTGTTTAGTATTAGAAACCAACAAAACACCATCAAGAGGGGGAGATATTAACTCTGCACTCACAGAGAGAAATGTTCTGGATTCATAAATTAGATGCAATGGCTCCCACTGGGTTGAATGAAGATTACTTGCTAGCAGCATTCTCCTAAATCGAAACAAGCAAAACTAAGTAGTATGACTCTTCACCACCAGGAATAATTGTATGTGTTCCCAAAATTACTCGCACAGTAAAAACACAGCACATGCTTTAGAATGCTTTATAATGTCCAACCATCTGATGCTGCAAAGGACACTGAACATGATATGCTCTTGGACACCATGTATAATGAGAATGCTTAACCATGTTCTGCTGTAAAGAAAACTGATCAGGATATTAGCTGGGATACTAGGTATAACTATGCCTAAAGTTGGGAATTCCATACATAGAGCAAAAACACAGCAGTTGCAATTTGATTTTACAAACTATGATTTATTATGTTGAAACTTGGTAGAATACCATATACTCAGTAGAAGTACAACACCTGTAATAGGAGTTGCATGTATGTACATTGATAACCTTTACTCTAATGTGTGGAACATGATCAACTAATTATTTTCTATTGAATGTGGAATTATATGTACCTTGGCAAATTTCATGTGCCAAATGTGATGATTGGACCTCTCCTTTGATCCTCTGTGAGGCCGGGTAAGACCTCTCTCGAACAGGAAATCCCCCCCCGCCGGAGCTGTCCTGGGAAACTTGAATCAAAGGACATACCCCTGCCAAAAGGGCTAGCTTCACATCCGGGTTCCACTTAATTGATTCTATGGACAAGGAAAGGGAGAAAAGTTAGTATAGACAGAAAGCTCAGAATATCCAGACGAGAATTCCACTATCTTTTTCCCTCTATCCCTACTATCTTTTCCACCTGTCTCCTCAACTTCCTTAAGCACAAATCAATTTGGGTTTGAAGTCGGAAGGCAAAAACCCCTTATCAAACGAACAGGGATTGGGCACCTGAAAATAGTCTTGCTTTAGTCCAATTATCTGTGGAATGTTGCATTTAAAAGAAACAGTCTGCCACTTCTTCACTGATTCACCCTTGATCAAACACTTGAGGAAGAATTCATTGGAATTCTGTTGGGAGATTTGACTTTCCAAATTCCTCCACTAGCAAGGTGCAGACTGAATGTCCAAGGCAAGCTCTACTTATTGAGCAAGACCTGTATACCTGCCAGCCACACTTCAGCCCAATACCCCACTGTGTTGAAGGACCCCTGAAGGTGTGTGCCAGCCTCTCCTGTGCTTGAGAGGCAGAAAACAATGACTACTCTGGTCCCTGACACCCTGCAGGAGGACTGCAGCACCTGAGAGCCAAGACAGTCAGGATCCCAGTGTTGTTGCCATTCAGCCATTGTGAGCCATTGTTTGAGCCTGTTCAACCCAGTTAAACCAACAGGATCTTCCGGAGCTACGTTAGGCACTCGACCAATCTTCGAGCCAATGTATCATGCCCTCAAACCAATTTGCTGCTGCACTATGCCAGCTGAGTGTGTCACTCCACCAGCTCAAACATGAATCTGCCAGATTCAAACCACTTTTCGAACCGCCAGCATCCTTTTTGCCTGTCTTTATCGACAGTCAAACCAACCATTGTGGCATCATTGAATTGTCTTATACTGCATCAAACCTCCTAACCCAAATTGCGCTTCCAGTCATCAGCATATTCGCTGTCGAATCAACTGCCAATATGACTGTGTCGGCCTTCACAGTCTCCACTTCTTTGAATGCTGTTTCGAACCACAACAAACATTGTCCCGACACAGCTCCCTGTAAGGAAAAATGGGACCATCGCATTTGAGCCTTTTCTGAACTGCATGAACATTATCTAGGAGCCTGCTTCATTGTCAAACCACCAAGAACAGCGAAAAAAATTATTGACTAATAACTTCCACCCCGGTCCATATTTTGGGCCAGAGAAACTGGTAAGCTCACATTGACAAGGTAATTCATAGAATTTCGCAGAAAAGTGTCGCAAGCGGCTGGCGCAGAGTGTCCGCGTGCGATTTCCGCGCACAGCGTATTCATGGATTTTAGGATCCCAAACCAGCCGTGGCGCAGAGTATCGCAGCGACCCTGCAGCAGCGCCAGTAACGCCCCCAAGAACGCCCTCGCGCAAGGAAAAGCCATCAAAATCGCTAAATCATCACAAAGGGCTGCGCTAACCCAGGGCCAGTTTACAGGGCTGCCTAACAAGCAATGCAAAGCGGGTAACTTTCATATCAGGGGTACGCGGGAAGTTTTACATGCGATTAGCCAGGGTAAGTGTATTACAGGGGTACGCGGGAAGTTTTACACGCGATTAGCCAGGGTACGTATATTACAGGGGTACGCAGGAATTATCACATGCGATTTGGCTGGGTACGTGTATTACAGGGGTGCGCGGGAAGTTACACACGCGATTTGGCTGGGTACGTGTATTACAGGGGTGCACGGGAAGTTACACACGCGATTAGGCTGGGTGGGTCCTCACAGGTGTTCCCTGTACACCCTCCACGGCCCCTGCAGGCAGCCCACAAAACAGGGGACTACCCTGCACACCTGCTCATGTCTCCCATCCCCCACCCCCCCAGCAGTGTGGGGCACCCTCCACCAGACCCCCATTCATGTCCCATATCACCCCCATCCCCAGCAGTGCAGGGGCAGCCTCCACAAGGCCCCCACTCATGTCTCCCACCACCCCGACCCCCCAGCCACCAGGGGCAGCCTCCACAAGGCCCCCACTCATGTCTCCCACCACCCCCACCCCCAGCAGTGCAGGGGCAGCCTCCACCAGGCCCCCACTCATGTCTCCCACCACCCCCACCCCCTAGCAGTGCAGGGGCAGCCTCCACCAGGCCCCCACTCATGTCTCCCATACACCCCACCCCCCAGGACTGTGGGGCAGCCTCCACCAGGCCCCCACTCATGTCTCCCACCATCCCCACCCGCTAGCAGTGCAGGGGCAGCCTCCACCAGGCCCCCACTCATGTCTCCCACCACCCCCACCCCCCAGCCACCAGGGGCAGCCTCCACCAGGCCCCCACTCATGTCTCCCACCACCCCCACCCCCCAGCCACCAGGGGCAGCCTCCACCAGGCCCCCACTCATGTCTCCCACCACCCCCACCCCCCAGCAGTGCAGGGGCAGCCTCCACAAGGCCCCCACTCATGTCTCCCACCACCCCGACCCCCCAGCCACCAGGGGCAGCCTCCACAAGGCCCCCACTCATGTCTCCCACCACCCCCACCCCCAGCAGTGCAGGGGCAGCCTCCACCAGGCCCCCACTCATGTCTCCCACCACCCCCACCCCCTAGCAGTGCAGGGGCAGCCTCCACCAGGCCCCCACTCATGTCTCCCATACACCCCACCCCCCAGGACTGTGGGGCAGCCTCCACCAGGCCCCCACTCATGTCTCCCACCATCCCCACCCGCTAGCAGTGCAGGGGCAGCCTCCACCAGGCCCCCACTCATGTCTCCCACCACCCCCACCCCCCAGCCACCAGGGGCAGCCTCCACCAGGCCCCCACTCATGTCTCCCACCACCCCCACCCCCCAGCAGTGCAGGGGCAGCCTCCACCAGGCCCCCACTCATGTCTCCCACCGCCCGCACCCCCCAGCCACCAGGGGCAGCCTCCACCAGGCCCCCACTCATGTCTCCCACCACCCCCACCCCCCAGCAGTGCAGGGGCAGCCTCCACCAGGCCCCCACTCATGTCTCCCATCACCCCCACCCCCCAGCATCCAGGGGCACCCTCCACCAGGCCCCCACTCATGTCTCCAACCACCCCCACCCCGCAGCAGTGCAGGGCACCCTCCACCAGGCCCCCACTCATGTCTCCCACCACCCCCACCCCCCAGCCACCAGGGGCAGCCTCCACCAGGCCCCCACTCATGTCTCCCACCACCCCCACCCCCTATCAGTGCAGGGGCAGCCTCCACCAAGCCCCCACTCATGTCTCCCATCACCCCCACCCCCCAGCATTGCAGGGCACCCTCCACCAGGCCCCCACTCATGTCCAACTCATGTCTCCGACCACCCCCACCCCCTAGCAGTGCAGGGGCAGCCTCCACCAGGCCCCCACTCATGTCTCCCACCACCCCCACCCCCCAGCCACCAGGGGCAGCCTCCACCAGGCCCCCACTCATTTCTCCCACCACCCCCACCCCCCAGCCACCAGGGGCAGCCTCCACCAGGCCCCCACTCATGTCTCCCACCACCCCACCCCCTAGCAGTGCAGGGGCAGCCTCCACCAGGCCCCCACTTATGTCTCCCATCACCCCCACCCCCCAGCATCCAGGGGCAGCCTCCACCAGGCCCCCACTCATGTCTCCCACCCACCCCACCCCCCAGCATCCAGGGACACCCTCCACCAGGCCCCCACTCATGTCTCCCACCACCCCCACCCCCAGCAGTGCAGGGCACCCTCCACCAGGCCCCCACTCATGTCCCCCTGCACCCCCACCCCCCAGCCACCAGGGGCAGCCTCCACCAGGCCCCCACTCATGTCTCCCACCACCCCCACCCCCTAGCAGTGCAGGGGCAGCCTCCACCAGGCCCCCACTCATGTCTCCCATCGCCCCCACCCCCCAGCATTGCAGGGCACCCTCCACCAGGCCCCCACTCATGTCTCCCACCACCCCCACCCCCCAGCATCCAGGGGCACCCTCCACCAGGCCCCCACTCATGTCTCCCATCACCCCCACCCCCCAGCAGTGCAGGGCACCCTAAACCAGGCCCCCACTCATGTCTCCCACCGCCCCCAGCCACCAGGGGCAGCCTCCACCAGGCCCCCACTCATTTCTCCCACTACCCCCACCCCCCAGCCACCAGGGGCAGCCTCCACCAGGCCCCCACTCATGTCTCCCACCACCCCACCCCCTAGCAGTGCAGGGGCAGCCTCCACCAGGCCCCCACTTATGTCTCCCATCACCCCCACCCCCCAGCATCCAGGGGCAGCCTCCACCAGGCCCCCACTCATGTCTCCCACCACCCCCACCCCCAGCAGTGCAGGGCACCCTCCACCAGGCCCCCACTCATGTCCCCCTGCACCCCCACCCCCCAGCCACCAGGGGCAGCCTCCACCAGGCCCCCACTCATGTCTCCCACCACCCCCACCTCCTAGCAGTGCAGGGGCAGCCTCCACCAGGCCCCCACTCATGTCTCCCATCGCCCCCACCCCCCAGCATTGCAGGGCACCCTCCACCAGGCCCCCACTCATGTCTCCCACCACCCCCAACCCCCAGCATCCAGGGGCACCCTCCACCAGTCCCCCACTCATGTCTCCCATCACCCCCACCCCCCAGCAGTGCAGGGCACCCTCCACCAGGCCCCCACTCATGTCTCCCATCACCCTCAACCCCCAGCAGTGCAGGGCACCCTCCACCAGGCCCCCACTCATGTCTCCCATCACCCCCACCCCCAGCATTGCAGGGCACCCTCCACCAGGCCCCCACTCATGTCTCCCACCACCCCCACCCCCTAGCAGTGCAGGGGCAGCCTCCACCAGGCCCCCACTCATGTCTCCCATCAACCCCACCCCCCAGCATTGCAGGACACCCTCCACCAGGCCCCCACTCATGTCCAACTCATGTCTCCCACCACCCCCACCCCCTAGCAGTGCAGGGGCAGCCTCCACCAGGCCCCCACTCATGTCTCCCACCACCCCCACACCCCAGCCACCAGGGGCAGCCTCCACCAGGCCCCCACTCAAGTCTCCCACCACCCCCACCCCCCAACCACCAGGGGCAGCCTCCACCAGGACCCCACTCATGTCTCCCACCACCCCCACCCCCCAGCATCCAGGGGCACCCTCCACCAGGCCCCCACTCATGTCCACCTGCTCCCCCACCCCCCAGCCACCAGGGGCAGCCTCCACCAGGCCCCCACTCATGTCTCCCACCACCCCCACCCCCTAGCAGTGCAGGGGCAGCCTCCACCAGGCCCCCACTCATGTCTCCCATCGCCCCACCCCCCAGCATTGCAGGGCACCCTCCACCAGGCCCCCACTCATGTCTCCCACCACCCCCACCCCCCAGTATCCAGGGGCACCCTCCACCAGGCCCCCACTCATGTCTCCCATCACCCCCACCCCCAGCAGTGCAGGGCACCCTCCACCAGGCCCCCACTCATGTCTCCCATAACCCCCACCCCCCAGCATTGCAGGGCACCCTCCACCAGGCCCCCACTCATGTCTCCCACCACCCCCACCCCCTAGCAGTGCAGGGGCAGCCTCCACCAGGCCCCCACTCATGTCTCCCATCACCCCCACCCCCCAGCATTGCAGGACACCCTCCACCAGGCCCCCACTCATGTCCAACTCATGTCTCCCACCACCCCCACCCCTAGCAGTGCAGGGGAAGCCTCCACCAGGCCCCCACTCATGTCTCCCACCACCCCCAACCCCCAGCCACCAGGGTCAGCCTCCACCAGGCCCCCACTCAAGTCTCCCACCACCCCCACCCCCCAACCACCAGGGGCAGCCTCCACCAGGCCCCCACTCATGTCTCCCACCACCCCCACCCCCTAGCAGTGCAGGGGTAGCCTCCACCAGGCCCCCACTCATGTCTCCCATCACCCCCACCCCCCAGAAACCAGGGGCAGCCTCCACCAGGCCCCCACTCATGTCTCCCACCCACCCCACCCCCCAGCATCCAGGGGCACCCTCCACCAAGCCCCCACTCATGTCTCCCACCACCCCCACCCCCAGCAGTGCAGGGCACCCTCCACCAGGCCCCCACTCATGTCCCCCTGCACCCCCACCCCCCAGTCACCAGGGGCAGCCTCCACCAGGCCCCCACTCATGTCTCCCACCACCCCCAACCCCTAGCAGTGCAGGGGCAGCCTCCACCAGGCCCCCACTCATGTCTCCCATCTCCCCCACCCCTCAGCATTGCAGGGCACCCTCCACCAGGCCCCCACTCATGTCTCCCACCACCCCCACCCCCCAGCATCCAGGGGCACCCTCCACCAGGCCCCCACTCATGTCCCCCTGCACCCCCACCCCCCAGCATCCAGGGGCACCCTCCACCAGGCCCCCACTCATGTTTCCCACCACCCTCACCCCCCAGCAGTGCAGGGGCACCCTCCACCAGGCCCCCACTCATGTCCCCCTGCACCCCCACCCCCCAGCATTGCAGGGCACCCTCCACCAGGCCCCCACTCATGTCCAACTCATGTCTCCCACCACCCCCACCCCCCAGTAGTGCAGGGGCACCCTCCACCAGGCCCCCACTCATGTCCAACTCTTGTCTCCCACCACCCCCACCCCCGAGCAGTGCAGGGGCACCCTCCACCAGGCCCCCACTCATGTCCCCCTGCACCCCCACCCCCCAGCCACCAGGGGCAGCCTCCACCAGGCCCCCACTCATGTCTCCCACCACCCCCACCCCCTAGCAGTGCAGGGGCAGCCTCCACCAGGCCCCCACTCATGTCTCCCATCGCCCCCACCCCCCAGCATTGCAGGGCAGCCTCCACCAGGCCCCCACTCATGTCTCCCATCACCCCCACCCCCCAGCATTGCAGGACACCCTCCACCAGGCCCCCACTCATGTCCAACTCATGTCTCCCACCACCCCCACCCCTAGCAGTGCAGGGGAAGCCTCCACCAGGCCCCCACTCATGTCTCCCACCACCCCCACCCCCCAGCCACCAGGGTCAGCCTCCACCAGGCCCCCACTCAAGTCTCCCACCACCCCCACCCCCCAACCACCAGGGGCAGCCTCCACCAGGCCCCCACTCATGTCTCCCATCACCCCCACCCCCCAGCATTGCAGGGCACCCTCCACCAGGCCCCCACTCATGTCTCCCATCACCCCCACCCCCAGCAGTGCAGGGCACCCTCCACCAGGCCCCCACTCATGTCTCCCATAACCCCCACCCCCCAGCATTGCAGGGCACCCTCCACCAGGCCCCCACTCATGTCTCCCACCACCCCCACCCCCTAGCAGTGCAGGGGCAGCCTCCACCAGGCCCCCACTCATGTCTCCCATCACCCCCACCCCCCAGCATTGCAGGACACCCTCCACCAGGCCCCCACTCATGCCAACTCATGTCTCCCACCACCCCCACCCCTAGCAGTGCAGGGGAAGCCTCCACCAGGCCCCCACTCATGTCTCCCACCACCCCCACCCCCCAGCCACCAGGGTCAGCCTCCACCAGGCCCCCACTCAAGTCTCCCACCACCCCCACCCCCCAACCACCAGGGGCAGCCTCCACCAGGCCCCCACTCATGTCTCCCACCACCCCCACCCCCTAGCAGTGCAGGGGTAGCCTCCACCAGGCCCCCACTCATGTCTCCCATCACCCCCACCCCCCAGAAACCAGGGGCAGCCTCCACCAGGCCCCCACTCATGTCTCCCACCCACCCCACCCCCCAGCATCCAGGGGCACCCTCCACCAAGCCCCCACTCATGTCTCCCACCACCCCCACCCCCAGCAGTGCAGGGCACCCTCCACCAGGCCCCCACTCATGTCCCCCTGCACCCCCACCCCCCAGTCACCAGGGGCAGCCTCCACCAGGCCCCCACTCATGTCTCCCACCACCCCCACCCCCTAGCAGTGCAGGGGCAGCCTCCACCAGGCCCCCACTCATGTCTCCCATCTCCCCCACCCCTCAGCATTGCAGGGCACCCTCCACCAGGCCCCCACTCATGTCTCACACCACCCCCACCCCCCAGCATCCAGGGGCACCCTCCACCAGGCCCCCACTCATGTCCCCCTGCACCCCCACCCCCCAGCATCCAGGGGCACCCTCCACCAGGCCCCCACTCATGTTTCCCACCACCCTCACCCCCCAGCAGTGCAGGGGCACCCTCCACCAGGCCCCCACTCATGTCCCCCTGCACCCCCACCCCCCAGCATTGCAGGGCACCCTCCACCAGGCCCCCACTCATGTCCAACTCATGTCTCCCACCACCCCCACCCCCCAGTAGTGCAGGGGCACCCTCCACCAGGCCCCCACTCATGTCCAACTCTTGTCTCCCACCACCCCCACCCCCGAGCAGTGCAGGGGCACCCTCCACCAGGCCCCCACTCATGTCCCCCTGCACCCCCACCCCCCAGCCACCAGGGGCAGCCTCCACCAGGCCCCCACTCATGTCTCCCACCACCCCCACCCCCTAGCAGTGCAGGGGCAGCCTCCACCAGGCCCCCACTCATGTCTCCCATCGCCCCCACCCCCCAGCATTGCAGGGCACCCTCCAGCAGGCCCCCACTCATGTCTCCCACCACCCCCACCCCCCAGTATCCAGGGGCACCCTCCACCAGGCCCCCACTCATGTCTCCCATCACCCCCACCCCCCAGCAGTGCAGGGCACCCTTCACCAGGCCCCCACTCATGTCTCCCATCACCCCCACCCCCCAGCATTGCAGGGCACCCTCCACCAGCCCCCACTCATGTCTCCCATCACCCCCACCCCCCGCAGTGCAGGGCACCCTCCACCAGGCCCCCACTCATGTCTCCCATCACCCCCACCCCCCAGCATTGCAGGGCACCCTCCACCAGGCCCCCACTCATGTCTCCCACCACCCCCACCCCCTAGCAGTGCAGGGGCAGCCTCCACCAGGCCCCCACTCATGTCTCCGACCACCCCCACCCCTAGCAGTGCAGGGGAAGCCTCCACCAGGCCCCCACTCATGTCTCCCACCACCCCCACCCCCCAGCCACCAGGGGCAGCCTCCACCAGGCCCCCACTCATGTCTCCCACCACCCCCACCCCCCAGCCACCAGGGGCAGCCTCCACCAGGCCCCCACTCATGTCTCCCACCACCCCCACCCCCCAGCAGTGCAGGGGCAGCCTCCACAAGGCCCCCACTCATGTCTCCCACCACCCCGACCCCCCAGCCACCAGGGGCAGCCTCCACAAGGCCCCCACTCATGTCTCCCACCACCCCCACCCCCAGCAGTGCAGGGGCAGCCTCCACCAGGCCCCCACTCATGTCTCCCACCACCCCCACCCCCTAGCAGTGCAGGGGCAGCCTCCACCAGGCCCCCACTCATGTCTCCCATACACCCCACCCCCCAGGACTGTGGGGCAGCCTCCACCAGGCCCCCACTCATGTCTCCCACCATCCCCACCCGCTAGCAGTGCAGGGGCAGCCTCCACCAGGCCCCCACTCATGTCTCCCACCACCCCCACCCCCCAGCCACCAGGGGCAGCCTCCACCAGGCCCCCACTCATGTCTCCCACCACCCCCACCCCCCAGCAGTGCAGGGGCAGCCTCCACCAGGCCCCCACTCATGTCTCCCACCGCCCGCACCCCCCAGCCACCAGGGGCAGCCTCCACCAGGCCCCCACTCATGTCTCCCACCACCCCCACCCCCCAGCAGTGCAGGGGCAGCCTCCACCAGGCCCCCACTCATGTCTCCCATCACCCCCACCCCCCAGCATCCAGGGGCACCCTCCACCAGGCCCCCACTCATGTCTCCAACCACCCCCACCCCGCAGCAGTGCAGGGCACCCTCCACCAGGCCCCCACTCATGTCTCCCACCACCCCCACCCCCCAGCCACCAGGGGCAGCCTCCACCAGGCCCCCACTCATGTCTCCCACCACCCCCACCCCCTATCAGGGCAGGGGCAGCCTCCACCAAGCCCCCACTCATGTCTCCCATCACCCCCACCCCCCAGCATTGCAGGGCACCCTCCACCAGGCCCCCACTCATGTCCAACTCATGTCTCCGACCACCCCCACCCCCTAGCAGTGCAGGGGCAGCCTCCACCAGGCCCCCACTCATGTCTCCCACCACCCCCACCCCCCAGCCACCAGGGGCAGCCTCCACCAGGCCCCCACTCATTTCTCCCACCACCCCCACCCCCCAGCCACCAGGGGCAGCCTCCACCAGGCCCCCACTCATGTCTCCCACCACCCCACCCCCTAGCAGTGCAGGGGCAGCCTCCACCAGGCCCCCACTTATGTCTCCCATCACCCCCACCCCCCAGCATCCAGGGGCAGCCTCCACCAGGCCCCCACTCATGTCTCCCACCCACCCCACCCCCCAGCATCCAGGGGCACCCTCCACCAGGCCCCCACTCATGTCTCCCACCACCCCCACCCCCAGCAGTGCAGGGCACCCTCCACCAGGCCCCCACTCATGTCCCCCTGCACCCCCACCCCCCAGCCACCAGGGGCAGCCTCCACCAGGCCCCCACTCATGTCTCCCACCACCCCCACCCCCTAGCAGTGCAGGGGCAGCCTCCACCAGGCCCCCACTCATGTCTCCCATCGCCCCCACCCCCCAGCATTGCAGGGCACCCTCCACCAGGCCCCCACTCATGTCTCCCACCACCCCCACCCCCCAGCATCCAGGGGCACCCTCCACCAGGCCCCCACTCATGTCTCCCATCACCCCCACCCCCCAGCAGTGCAGGGCACCCTAAACCAGGCCCCCACTCATGTCTCCCACCGCCCCCAGCCACCAGGGGCAGCCTCCACCAGGCCCCCACTCATTTCTCCCACTACCCCCACCCCCCAGCCACCAGGGGCAGCCTCCACCAGGCCCCCACTCATGTCTCCCACCACCCCACCCCCTAGCAGTGCAGGGGCAGCCTCCACCAGGCCCCCACTTATGTCTCCCATCACCCCCACCCCCCAGCATCCAGGGGCAGCCTCCACCAGGCCCCCACTCATGTCTCCCACCACCCCCACCCCCAGCAGTGCAGGGCACCCTCCACCAGGCCCCCACTCATGTCCCCCTGCACCCCCACCCCCCAGCCACCAGGGGCAGCCTCCACCAGGCCCCCACTCATGTCTCCCACCACCCCCACCTCCTAGCAGTGCAGGGGCAGCCTCCACCAGGCCCCCACTCATGTCTCCCATCGCCCCCACCCCCCAGCATTGCAGGGCACCCTCCACCAGGCCCCCACTCATGTCTCCCACCACCCCCAACCCCCAGCATCCAGGGGCACCCTCCACCAGTCCCCCACTCATGTCTCCCATCACCCCCACCCCCCAGCAGTGCAGGGCACCCTCCACCAGGCCCCCACTCATGTCTCCCATCACCCCCAACCCCCAGCAGTGCAGGGCACCCTCCACCAGGCCCCCACTCATGTCTCCCATCACCCCCACCCCCAGCATTGCAGGGCACCCTCCACCAGGCCCCCACTCATGTCTCCCACCACCCCCACCCCCTAGCAGTGCAGGGGCAGCCTCCACCAGGCCCCCACTCATGTCTCCCATCAACCCCACCCCCCAGCATTGCAGGACACCCTCCACCAGGCCCCCACTCATGTCCAACTCATGTCTCCCACCACCCCCACCCCCTAGCAGTGCAGGGGCAGCCTCCACCAGGCCCCCACTCATGTCTCCCACCACCCCCACACCCCAGCCACCAGGGGCAGCCTCCACCAGGCCCCCACTCAAGTCTCCCACCACCCCCACCCCCCAACCACCAGGGGCAGCCTCCACCAGGACCCCACTCATGTCTCCCACCACCCCCACCCCCCAGCATCCAGGGGCACCCTCCACCAGGCCCCCACTCATGTCCACCTGCTCCCCCACCCCCCAGCCACCAGGGGCAGCCTCCACCAGGCCCCCACTCATGTCTCCCACCACCCCCACCCCCTAGCAGTGCAGGGGCAGCCTCCACCAGGCCCCCACTCATGTCTCCCATCGCCCCACCCCCCAGCATTGCAGGGCACCCTCCACCAGGCCCCCACTCATGTCTCCCACCACCCCCACCCCCCAGTATCCAGGGGCACCCTCCACCAGGCCCCCACTCATGTCTCCCATCACCCCCACCCCCCAGCAGTGCAGGGCACCCTTCACCAGGCCCCCACTCATGTCTCCCATCACCCCCACCCCCCAGCATTGCAGGGCACCCTCCACCAGGCCCCCACTCATGTCTCCCATCACCCCCACCCCCAGCAGTGCAGGGCACCCTCCACCAGGCCCCCACTCATGTCTCCCATAACCCCCACCCCCCAGCATTGCAGGGCACCCTCCACCAGGCCCCCACTCATGTCTCCCACCACCCCCACCCCCTAGCAGTGCAGGGGCAGCCTCCACCAGGCCCCCACTCATGTCTCCCATCACCCCCACCCCCCAGCATTGCAGGACACCCTCCACCAGGCCCCCACTCATGTCCAACTCATGTCTCCCACCACCCCCACCCCTAGCAGTGCAGGGGAAGCCTCCACCAGGCCCCCACTCATGTCTCCCACCACCCCCAACCCCCAGCCACCAGGGTCAGCCTCCACCAGGCCCCCACTCAAGTCTCCCACCACCCCCACCCCCCAACCACCAGGGGCAGCCTCCACCAGGCCCCCACTCATGTCTCCCACCACCCCCACCCCCTAGCAGTGCAGGGGTAGCCTCCACCAGGCCCCCACTCATGTCTCCCATCACCCCCACCCCCCAGAAACCAGGGGCAGCCTCCACCAGGCCCCCACTCATGTCTCCCACCCACCCCACCCCCCAGCATCCAGGGGCACCCTCCACCAAGCCCCCACTCATGTCTCCCACCACCCCCACCCCCAGCAGTGCAGGGCACCCTCCACCAGGCCCCCACTCATGTCCCCCTGCACCCCCACCCCCCAGTCACCAGGGGCAGCCTCCACCAGGCCCCCACTCATGTCTCCCACCACCCCCAACCCCTAGCAGTGCAGGGGCAGCCTCCACCAGGCCCCCACTCATGTCTCCCATCTCCCCCACCCCTCAGCATTGCAGGGCACCCTCCACCAGGCCCCCACTCATGTCTCCCACCACCCCCACCCCCCAGCATCCAGGGGCACCCTCCACCAGGCCCCCACTCATGTCCCCCTGCACCCCCACCCCCAAGCATCCAGGGGCACCCTCCACCAGGCCCCCACTCATGTTTCCCACCACCCTCACCCCCCAGCAGTGCAGGGGCACCCTCCACCAGGCCCCCACTCATGTCCCCCTGCACCCCCACCCCCCAGCATTGCAGGGCACCCTCCACCAGGCCCCCACTCATGTCCAACTCATGTCTCCCACCACCCCCACCCCCCAGTAGTGCAGGGGCACCCTCCACCAGGCCCCCACTCATGTCCAACTCTTGTCTCCCACCACCCCCACCCCCGAGCAGTGCAGGGGCACCCTCCACCAGGCCCCCACTCATGTCCCCCTGCACCCCCACCCCCCAGCCACCAGGGGCAGCCTCCACCAGGCCCCCACTCATGTCTCCCACCACCCCCACCCCCTAGCAGTGCAGGGGCAGCCTCCACCAGGCCCCCACTCATGTCTCCCATCGCCCCCACCCCCCAGCATTGCAGGGCAGCCTCCACCAGGCCCCCACTCATGTCTCCCATCACCCCCACCCCCCAGCATTGCAGGACACCCTCCACCAGGCCCCCACTCATGTCCAACTCATGTCTCCCACCACCTCCACCCCTAGCAGTGCAGGGGAAGCCTCCACCAGGCCCCCACTCATGTCTCCCACCACCCCCACCCCCCAGCCACCAGGGTCAGCCTCCACCAGGCCCCCACTCAAGTCTCCCACCACCCCCACCCCCCAACCACCAGGGGCAGCCTCCACCAGGCCCCCACTCATGTCTCCCATCACCCCCACCCCCCAGCATTGCAGGGCACCCTCCACCAGGCCCCCACTCATGTCTCCCATCACCCCCACCCCCAGCAGTGCAGGGCACCCTCCACCAGGCCCCCACTCATGTCTCCCATAACCCCCACCCCCCAGCATTGCAGGGCACCCTCCACCAGGCCCCCACTCATGTCTCCCACCACCCCCACCCCCTAGCAGTGCAGGGGCAGCCTCCACCAGGCCCCCACTCATGTCTCCCATCACCCCCACCCCCCAGCATTGCAGGACACCCTCCACCAGGCCCCCACTCATGCCAACTCATGTCTCCCACCACCCCCACCCCTAGCAGTGCAGGGGAAGCCTCCACCAGGCCCCCACTCATGTCTCCCACCACCCCCACCCCCCAGCCACCAGGGTCAGCCTCCACCAGGCCCCCACTCAAGTCTCCCACCACCCCCACCCCCCAACCACCAGGGGCAGCCTCCACCAGGCCCCCACTCATGTCTCCCACCACCCCCACCCCCTAGCAGTGCAGGGGTAGCCTCCACCAGGCCCCCACTCATGTCTCCCATCACCCCCACCCCCCAGAAACCAGGGGCAGCCTCCACCAGGCCCCCACTCATGTCTCCCACCCACCCCACCCCCCAGCATCCAGGGGCACCCTCCACCAAGCCCCCACTCATGTCTCCCACCACCCCCACCCCCAGCAGTGCAGGGCACCCTCCACCAGGCCCCCACTCATGTCCCCCTGCACCCCCACCCCCCAGTCACCAGGGGCAGCCTCCACCAGGCCCCCACTCATGTCTCCCACCACCCCCACCCCCTAGCAGTGCAGGGGCAGCCTCCACCAGGCCCCCACTCATGTCTCCCATCTCCCCCACCCCTCAGCATTGCAGGGCACCCTCCACCAGGCCCCCACTCATGTCTCCCACCACCCCCACCCCCCAGCATCCAGGGGCACCCTCCACCAGGCCCCCACTCATGTCCCCCTGCACCCCCACCCCCCAGCATCCAGGGGCACCCTCCACCAGGCCCCCACTCATGTTTCCCACCACCCTCACCCCCCAGCAGTGCAGGGGCACCCTCCACCAGGCCCCCACTCATGTCCCCCTGCACCCCCACCCCCCAGCATTGCAGGGCACCCTCCACCAGGCCCCCACTCATGTCCAACTCATGTCTCCCACCACCCCCACCCCCCAGTAGTGCAGGGGCACCCTCCACCAGGCCCCCACTCATGTCCAACTCTTGTCTCCCACCACCCCCACCCCCGAGCAGTGCAGGGGCACCCTCCACCAGGCCCCCACTCATGTCCCCCTGCACCCCCACCCCCCAGCCACCAGGGGCAGCCTCCACCAGGCCCCCACTCATGTCTCCCACCACCCCCACCCCCTAGCAGTGCAGGGGCAGCCTCCACCAGGCCCCCACTCATGTCTCCCATCGCCCCCACCCCCCAGCATTGCAGGGCACCCTCCAGCAGGCCCCCACTCATGTCTCCCACCACCCCCACCCCCCAGTATCCAGGGGCACCCTCCACCAGGCCCCCACTCATGTCTCCCATCACCCCCACCCCCCAGCAGTGCAGGGCACCCTTCACCAGGCCCCCACTCATGTCTCCCATCACCCCCACCCCCCAGCATTGCAGGGCACCCTCCACCAGCCCCCACTCATGTCTCCCATCACCCCCACCCCCCGCAGTGCAGGGCACCCTCCACCAGGCCCCCACTCATGTCTCCCATCACCCCCACCCCCCAGCATTGCAGGGCACCCTCCACCAGGCCCCCACTCATGTCTCCCACCACCCCCACCCCCTAGCAGTGCAGGGGCAGCCTCCACCAGGCCCCCACTCATGTCTCCGACCACCCCCACCCCTAGCAGTGCAGGGGAAGCCTCCACCAGGCCCCCACTCATGTCTCCCACCACCCCCACCCCCCAGCCACCAGGGTCAGCCTCCACCAGGCCCCCACTCAAGTCTCCCACCACCCCCACCCCCCAACCACCAGGGGCAGCCTCCACCAGGCCCCCACTCATGTCTCCCACCACCCCCACCCCCTAGCAGTGCAGGGGTAGCCTCCACCAGGCCCCCACTCATGTCTCCCATCACCCCCACCCCCCAGCAACCAGGGGCAGCCTCCACCAGGCCCCCACTCATGTCTCCCACCCACCCCACCCCCCAGCATCCAGGGGCACCCTCCACCAGGCCCCCACTCATGTCCCCCTGCACCTCCACCCCCCAGCCACCAGGGACAGCCTCCACCAGGCCCCCACTCATGTCTCCCACCACCCCCACCCCCTAGCAGTGCAGGGGCAGCCTCCACCAGGCCCCCACTCATGTCTCCCATCTCCCCCACCCCCCAGCATCCAGGGGCACCCTCCACCAGGCCCCCACTCATGTTTCTCATCACCCCCACCCCCCAGCAGTGCAGGGCACCCTCCACCAGGCCCCCACTCATGTCTCCCATCACCCCCACCCCCCAGCATTGCAGGGCACCCTCCACCAGGCCCCCACTCATGTCTCCCATCACCCCCACCCCCCAGCATTGCAGGGCACCCTCCACCAGGCCCCCACTCATGTCTCCCATCACCCCCACCCCCAGCATCCAGAGGCACCCTCCACCAGGCTCCCACTCATGTCTCCCACCACCCCCACCCCCCAGCAGTGCAGGGCAGCCTCCACCAGGCCCCCACTCATGTCCAACTCATGTCTCCCACCACCTCCACCCCCCAGCAGTGCAGGGGCACCCTCCACCAGGCCCCCACTCATGTCTCCCACCACCCCCACCCCCCAGCAGTGCAGGGGCACCCTCCACCAGGCCCCCACTCATTTCCAACTCATGTCTGCCACCACCCCCACCCCCCAGCCGTGCAGGGGCAGCCTCCATCAGGCCCCCACTCATGTCCCCCTGCGCCCCCACCCCCCAGCATCCAGGGGCACCCTCCACCAGGCCCCCACTCATGTCCCCCTGCCCACAGGCCCTGACAATCCTCAAGCATGGGCCTCATTGCCAGCCACCACAGCCCAAAGACACAACCAAGTATTACATGCGCCCATGATACTACTCCAATGGAAACAATGTAAATGAACACATGTGTCTCACACACACACAATGGTTGCAAGTGAACCTGAAAACCCATATCATGACATGCATGAAAACAATGAGATGAAACCACACATTGAATAATGAAAAATTCAAAATAATGTATTAAAAACAACAGTAACGGCAATCAAAATTAAACAATATACACAAGTATAAAATAAAGAAAATTAAGCTGGCTGTCCCTTTTCAAAATAAAATCAATAAATGATAATCCAAAAAAATGTCTTCCAAAGTTCAAGTCCATAAAAAGGAAATGAAGGGAAAAAAGAAATAGAAAACCATTGCTCCATGGAAAAAAATATTCATAGTAAAAAAATATCCAAATGCAAAGTCCAACTATGTACAAAGTATTCAGGGTCCATCATCCCAACAGAAGAAATGAAACCTACAAAAAAAACTATCTAAAATGGAAGTATATACAAAAGGTGGAGCAGTGTCCGTCGACTCCAAATAAAAATAAACAATAAAGGAAACCTATCACTAAATAACTATATACAATTGCGGCGGGCCAGTCCAGCGGCTCACTCAGTGGTGTTCGGGGCCAGGGCATCATCGAACTCCTCGTCTATGTCCCGGAGGCGGTCCTGTTCCATGGCCCCGAGGGTCCGCAGGGACGCCGACATGTTCATCTCCAACTCCCTGCGGATTGCCTCGAGGCACTCGGCCCGCCTCAGGGCCCTCCGCATGGAGTTCTCCGCCCTGACCATCGTGAGCCGTGCCTCTTCCGCCCGCCGCCGCTCCGCATCTATGGCGTGGCCCAACCACTGCCACACGGAAGACACTGCCCATCCAGGGTCCTCCTGCCCTCCGGCCGATGCCTGCCCCTCCGATGTTGAAGGCCCCGAGCTATCGTGGCTCCCACCTACAGCCTCCTGCTGCTGCAGCTGCTGCTGTCCATGTACCCTGTCCGATGGTGCCTGCACATCCTCCTCCAGCTGGGGTGCAGTCATTGATGTGGCCACCCCTGCTGGACGTCCGACTCCCGACTGTGGCAGGGATCTGTTTTCCACCAGCCTGGCCTCACGGTCGGAAGCAGCTCCACAGGGCACCCAGGTGACACATGGGTGGGAAGATGGCATGGAGGACTACTGTGGCATAGGGGGGTTCTGTGGAGAAGGGGGTCGGAACAAGGTCCAGGAAACGGAGGAATCCAGCCCTGGTGAGCTGTCCCAGTGGGTCAACGCGGTCAACGAGCCATGCGAGAAGACGTGCAGACTCATCATGAAAAGACTGCAGGTCAGCTCGCATGGCCCGTTGACGCAACGCCACCCCACGCTGGACAGGCTCAACCTGGTGCAGGATAGCCACATCCGCATGGAGAGGAAGGCCAGGTGTTGTAAGCCAATCCCCTCCCTGAGAACGGGTCTGGAGGTAGGCATCCCCGCTGGTGCAAGATGATGCAGTGACAGGAGCAGGGACAGGATTGCACACAGGCACCTCCGCGGCGGCCTGTGCTGCCTCCTGTCCCTGATCCTGCACTGCACCACTAGCACCAGTGGAATCCCCACCTCCAGACCCCGCCTCTGTCGCTTGCACGGCCTCCTCCTCCACCAAACCCCCCACCAACCTGGATGACTCCGTGCCATCTTCCTCCGTTGGGCCCTGTGGGGTCCCAGCTGCCCCTTCTGCTGCCGAGGAGTCCAACTCCAACCTCCGCCTCTTGGACCTCCCCTCGGCAGCTGCAGCCTGGGACACGGCACCGGACCCCTCAATCCCCGACGAGATCAGAACCTGGGAGGGGATCCGGGCCTTGCGTCTCCGGCTGGTGGTGCGACCTCTGCCGCTGTGCTCCACAGCACCTTCTCCGCCCTCTTCATCAGTTGATGCTGCAGACAGGGAGAAAGAAAACACAGGCATCAGGGCACTGTAAAATGGACTCATACACACATGACAGTTATACATGAGTGGCATTGGTAAACCTCAGACATGGCATCACAATCCCCAACACACATGTCATTTCAACTTGCACACATGAGCCATACCACAGCCATATTTCAACAGCCAGCACCATCCATTCACATACAACAGCATGAGCAGCCAAAGGTCATCCACACATCACATGCAACATAGGGAGTACACTACACATGCACACACACCACCAAACTTGCATGCATGTGTACACCTCCGCCAACTGTCGCAGTGTTCCGATTGACATCCATGTCACACCTGACAATCATTCCTCCACATCCTGTGCCATGCAAGCCCACACACACAAGCACCATCCATGTGTCACACATGAGACCCCTCGCATGTGTCACCCTCACGGCCCTGTACAACCCCCCCTACTTGCCCACATAAAAATACATGTTCAACCTGCACACTCCTGGCACACCACCACACGCACAGCTTACAATCAGTATGCATGTACACTTACCGCTCGACTCCAGACGGGTCTGCCTCTCAAGGACCTGGATGTGGAGCGCTGGGGATATGCGTTCCAGGACCCTCATCTGATCTTCCGACAAGTCGCCCCGGCGTCCCTTAGCATCCGCTGCCTTCAGGAGGCGCCGGGCCTTGTTGAGGGTCCCGGACTTGAAGTCCTCCCAGCGCTTCCTGACACGTTCGTAGTCGCGGACTGCTACCTCCTCCGCGTTGATGGCTGTCACGATGTCCATCCAGATCCGAGTCCGTCCTTCCTTGTCGGCGCGCAACCTTCTGAAGAGGGCATCATACTGCCCCAGGACATGCTCCACCAGGACACCAACTTCGGTGGCAGTGAAGCTGGTGCCCCTCTGCCTCCTTGGCCGGGGGTTGCCACTGGTGCCAGATGTTGCAGTGCCCGACATGGCAACCCCAGAGGCAGGAGTGGGTGGGCAACTGGGTCCTGGGGCTGGGCTGTGGGGCGATGGAAAAGCAGTCGGGAGTCTTCGGTTCCAGCAGGGGTGGTCACAGCAACAGCACCCCTGGCTGATGTGCAGGCAGCAAATGGCAGGGCACGTGGGCAGCAGGCAGTCAGGCAGCAGCAGATGGCAGGTGGGAGCGTGCTCAGGGCTCTGGGGGGCAGTAATGAGGCCTTCTGGGCAGGAGCGTGGTCTCCCATGTGTTTTCGCGTGGCCAGCTTGATACGGAGTAATTTTGCACGTGAGAATCCAGCACGTCTGCGTGTAATTCGAGGAAAGGCCCTTAGCGCGTAAGTGCGTCTATGAAGTCACGTGCACGTTGAATATGTCACACGTTCGAAATGTTGCGTGTTAAAAAAATGAAAGACACGTCCGAGTGTCAAAGCATGTAATTGGTGGAAATGGCCTTAGCGCGTACACGCGGAAGTGACAAAGCGTGTAATTTGTGGAAATGGCCCTACACGCGGAAGTGACAAAGCGTGTAATTGGTGGAAAAGGCCTTAGCGCGTACACGTGGAAGTGACAAAGCGTGTAATTGGTGGAAATGGCCCTACACGCGGAAGTGACAAAGCGTGTAATTGGTGGAAATGGCCCTAGCGCGTACACGCGGAAGTGACGCTGGACGTGTGGGCCTGCATAAAAGGTACGTGTAGAACACCATTTCCTTGTACGTGCTTTTCGTGCAGAGCGAGTGGGTGAAATCTGTACTTCTTGTCGTTTCACACGCAATTTACTTCACAGCGTTTCAAGTTCGTACTCCCTGTTACCTCTGACAGCTTTTTCTCTTTTTTCTCTTTTTCTGGTTTTCCTGGGCCTGTTCCCTCAAACAGTGTTCCCTTCTACTGTTGTCCTTTCTTCTTTTGGCGGGGGTGTTGCCAAAGCGCACACGCGCTTCTTTTTCACGCTCTTTTTCCTGGCAGAGGGTGAGTCACGCACGTATCTAACATCTGTGCTTGCCCCGTGTGTAGCCTACCCCTTCAGAGGTCATTCTAGGCTGCGTGTGACACGCATACGTTCATCCTTGTGTTATTGGGTGCCACAGCGTAGTGCAGGTTTTTTTTTCCGCACACGTGGTCTAGGAGGGGTTGCGTATACGTCATCTCCCTTTTTTGGGCTTCCTGTGCGTTGCGTGACCCGTCATCTTTCCCCAGGGGTCACATTCAGCCTTGCTAGAGCACTAGGGTACAATTACCAACAGGTACCCAACCCCTTTGACCCCCAATTGCCCAGGACAATAGTTTACAGCCACTCCCATACGCACATTAACATCAGTGCCATGGTTGGGAGGCAAGGAATCCGTAAGGGTGGCAAAGGTGGACGAGCCACAAGTGGTGGCCGTGGTGGATCCGGTAGGGGACGTGGTCGTTACTTGCAGGGTGACCCTGTCCCCCCATGTGTGGAGGACCAGTCAAGGGCACCCATAATCCCCCCAGGCCCCTGGTTGAAGCTGATGTGGCTGACACCATCCATGCTCAGCCCTTGTTGGACCAGCCAATTGTGGCACCAGACCTCGCTGACTCCATGGCTGACTTCCAGGTCAGCAGGCCTATGACACGTGCGCTGGTGCACGTTGATGTCATCAGGCCACGTGGATCAGGGGCAGCAAGGTCATCTGCTGCCCCAAGTAGGCAGGGTGGAGAGGCTGCAGGGGCAGCTGCGGCTCCACCCACCCCAGCTCTCACACACCCAGCCAGGACAGTGTCGGTCCTAGTCCATCCTGCTGACATTCCCCCTGAAACCATTACACTTGAGCCAATGCCTGCACCAACTCCCATGCTGAGTGTGCAATCCCACACTCCTGATACAGAGTCCACCAGGGCTCCTGCCCCTAGTGTCCAGAGCGGCGTAGGACACTCAGGATCACCACCACCTTCCAAGCGGAAGAGGAAGAGTGCTCGTCCGGCACAGGCTGATGCCCCAGACACGGCTACACAGTCCGGCCCGTCGAGGAAGTCCAGCTTCACGGATGCCGAACTGAATGCACTTGTCGAGTATGTGTCCGCACATGATAACGAAATGGTCATTGTTGCAGGATCCAAGACCACACCTGCACAACGCCAGGCACACTGGCAGACCGTTGCGGTCATCGTAAGTGCCCTTGGAATCGTGAGGCGCACAGCCAAGATTGCTATAAGCGCTGGAATGACCTAAAGCGCAGGGCAAAGAATAAGCTGGCCTCAAGTCATGCCGCAACTCTAGTGACTGGAGGTGTGTCTCCAGTAGAAGACATGGAACTCACTCCACATGAGTCAGTCGCTGGGACCTACGTCACGGAGGAACAGATCCAAGGCGTGGGATATCTGCCTGATTATGAGGCATTGTCAGGTGAGTGCACATGCATGTGTGTGTCATCCATGTGCATGGTGTGTGTGTGAGGGATTCTGTTTGTGTGCCAGTTGAGGGTGTGTGCGCCTGAGTCGTTTGGGTCACCCATGTGCTTCATGCAATACATTCTGTGCAGCAGCATTTGGCCATAGCAGTATCCCTTCTGCCAACAGTAGAAATCTAGCCCAACAGCACGCCAGTTGCCCTTGAAGTGTCACCTTGCCACAACATTGTTGCTTATTTTTCTCTGTTCATTCAGGCAGATTGTTTGCATTCCACCACTTTTACTAGGCATTTCTCAGTCCTCTAGTCACATGTCTGACATGGCTATGGTAAAGTGGAGTGACTTTGTTACCTGGATATCATTTGTTTAGACATGTCCCTGTGCAATCGGACCATTTTGGACTGGCAGCTCCAGGTGAAAAATCAGACCTGTTTGAATTAGAAAAGCTATTACATGAGGGAACTGGACTGAATGAATAAGTGCTGCCCTCCTCTCCATCTTCACTCAATAGCAATGGTACATGCCATCTGTGTGATGGCATGGGTATTTCACCTGGCAATCACAGGCCAATGTGTGATGCCACTGCCAGGCAGCATGCAGAAAATGTGTTCATCTTCCATCTTGGTGTCATCAGTGTGTGCCATTTGCCTACCCTTCATACGGAGTGAGGGTGCATGCATGGGAGGGTTTTAGTCATGTGGGACATGTGTCAATCAAGTACTGGTTCTGTTGCTTCTCAGCCCTCATTGTGTGCCATGGTGCTAATGCCTGTTTCCATTTGTTTGCTTTTATGTCTTTGCAGGGGAAGACGCACCTGATACTGCTGGGGTTGTGGAGATGGTGCAGACTCAGGAGGGCCGACCGACCACCAGTGAGGGACGTGGTGTGGTGGTGGGTGAGAACCCACAACTGCTGCAGGTCGTGCTCTCAAGGGGTGTCTCTGGCTGCACCTCCCCTAGCTGTACTCAGGTGTTGATTCGGATGATGAGACCTACGTGCCGTCGCAGGTGAGTGTTCCTGGGAGGGATTCTGTTCTGTCCGACCCACCTGCACCAGGGTCAGGACCCTCAATGGGGATGTCAGTGTTGGCAGCTACGCCTTTGGTGGTTACGGATGCAGGGTCACACTCCGCGACATCAGATCAGAGGGGGAATGCAGTCCTGCAGCCTCAGGCAGTGCCGGCACAGCAAGGCGCAGTTTGCCTTGCCCCAGACAGGTGTGGTGCCCGCCGACGTGGTGGCCGTACGCCACCTGGAAATACCGCATGGGAGCAATCCATTTACGGTATGGCAACCCAACAGGCAGCATCATCAGAGATGATGGCTCAGGCCATGGATAGGGTGGCCACTTCCATTGTCCCCCCCCGAAAGGCTGATGGAGCGACTACAGCATACAACCGACTCCATCTGCCAGTCACACAGGGAGGACATGTTGGCGTCCAACAGGGACAGGCGGGCGGCACTGGCGACTATGCAGGAAGCCATCTCCATAGAGTCCCAGGGCCACAGGGAAGCCCTGAGGCTGGAACTCCTTCACCTCAGGACGACTCTTGTTGAGCTTGAGGATTCAACAAACCGAAGGACAGAACAGCAGCTGGAGCGTCTCACCAGTACGCTCTCAGCTGAGATGCAGGCAACTAGGGCGGAGGTCCGGGCATCCCGTGAGTTGTTGCATGGTGACCTCCGCACACTCATCCTCCAGAACGAGACCTACCACACCCGCATGCTTGCAGCCATGGAGGAACAGACTAGGGCCTTGCGTGGGCTGCCTCCCATAGTGCCACCACCTCCGGATGCAGCTGCACAGGGTGATAATAGCGACAGCAGTGATACTCCCACAATAGGGTAGCCGTGTGGGCCATGAGCCCATGGAGGTGTTTTTTTTTTCGCAAGATCCACACAGGTGGGTTTTGGTGTGCACCCTGTCCTCGGACCTCCTGGGTGGTCTCCCCAACCCCCCAGGCCCATTAATGGCCATTTTTTCTTTTTTTCTTTTTTTTTTTGGGACAGTGTGTTGCCTTGTGTGGCTCCCGTGGGCATACGCTGCATTGTGGCTGGGCACATGCAGGCTTATCATGTATTTGGTTCAGATGCTTGGGTTTTTGTCACACACACCCCTCCTGCTTCCCGTTTCCATGGGCTTGCAAAGGGTGTGCCCAAGTGACATTGACGTACATGGTGACATTGGACTCCCACTACATGTGTGGGTAGTCTAGTCAATACTGTGTATACATTCCTAGTGCATATTGCTGTTGTGTTGTACACTGCATGTTGCATTGATGTGTAACTCATCATCCATGTCTACCTCCTAATTTGCAGGTCCTTTCCTCATGTCTACACAAGGCCCTCTACTTTGGAGATGGGGTCCATGTTTGCAGTAGTGCACCTACAACTCTACATGGCGGCAACACTGTACAGTTGGAAGTGGTGGGAGTGCAGGCATTTCCAGGTGGTGAGACTACTAATTCCTTACATTCGTAATGTCATGTTAATGGTAGTTTTGAGGGTCAGTAGCTGATAAGTGTTATTGCTAAATACCTGCTCAAGTGTGTTGTTGGTCCTGCATTACTGTGAGCATTTCAGGTGTCGCAAGTTTCAATTAGGGACACTGTACTTTGTGACACTTGTGTCATGTTGTGGGGATTACTTTGTTTACCTGCACATAGCATGACATGGCGTGTCGTGTGGCGGTGCTGGGGATGGGTTGAGTGACATGGCACTGTCTTCATGTTGCATTTTGCAAGTGGGTATTCATTTTAGCTGCATGAATGTGTTTTTTCACGAAACTGCATTGGTGGTGTCTGTGTAGGTATGGATGCACACATTGTAACACTTCCAGGTGAACAATCTCAGGCTGATATGGTATTGACGGTTGATTCTCCAGACATTCAGGATCAGTGTCAGATTGAGTCATCATTGATTGTCAGATGGTATGTGCCAGGGCAGTGTGCACTCCACAGGGGTGTGATTTCTATGTGAAGTAATTAGCCACTAGCTGTGTACGGGCTGCCTCCCCCCGTGCCCTTTCCCCTCCCATGCGCAGCGGGCGTGCATGTGGTTTGGGATGTGGGGGCACCACCATGTCCACGGCCAGGCCCCGGCGTGTTGCAACATTGTGCAGGACACATGCTGCCACTATGATCCTGCACACTACTGGGGGAGCGTATAACAGCTGCCCGCCAGAACGGTCAAAGGAGCGAAAGCGTGACCTAAGCACTCCGAATGTGCGCTCCACTATGCCCCGGGCTGCAATGTGGGCTGTGTTATATCTTACCTCGTGTGGCGTGGTGGGGTTCCGAATTGGCGTCATCGTGTGGGGGCTGAGAGGGTAGGCACTGTCCCCTGTGGAGGTGGTGATGGGTACCATTGGTGGGGTTGTGACCTTGCTCAGTATCTGACATGCATGCATGTGCAGTGGCATTCATACTCACCAAGCAGCCATGTATCGCCATGCCGCCCAGCTTCTAGGTCCCGGTTTAGGGTGGACATTCAGTAAATGAAGCTGTCGTGGGTGGACCCGGGATAGTTGGCATATACTGAGGTGATGATTCCCTTGGCATTACATACTACCTGCACGCTGATGGAATGCCAGTGCTTGCGGTTCCTATAGATGTGCTCAGATGCCCTGGGGGGACGTAGAGCCACATGGGTGCAGTCGATGGCACCTAGCACTTTGGGGAATCGTGCCACACCGTAATAATCCAGGGCTGCAGCATGCCTTTCTGCAGGTGTTCTGGGCAGGTATATGTGCCTGCGGACTGATGGGCGTGCAGTGATGATGTTCAAGACCTGGTGAAGGCAGCGTGACTGCGTGGCTGTGACACCCCACCCACTATGGCACTTGTCGGCTGAAATGATCCAGTGGCTAAGAAGTGCAGTACATTGAGGACCTTCTCCAGGGGGCTGAGTGCTTGGGAGCACAGGGTGGGTGATGTGAGGTCATCCTCCCACTCACTCACCAGGTCCAGTATTATGTGTGGTGGAAACCTGTACCTCCCATACACCTGGTCATTAGGCATCCCGAAAAGGCTGGTTCTGGGTGTGAAAATTCTGGCCCTGACTATCCTCCTCCTCCTCCTTTGGTAGCCCACAGCCACTGCTGCTAGGAACGGTATATTCATCCTGGCGTATGAGCTTGTTAGTTTTTTGCGCGCAAATTTATGCGTCGTGGGTCGACGTATGCCTGCTTCCTACTGGCGTACGTGTTTCTTTGCGCGTGTTGTAGGCGAGCGTGTGAAACTTCCCGCGCACCCCTGAAATCCAGTACCCAGGCCAATAGCGTGTGGAAATTCCCACGCACCCCGGAATAAACGTGCGCTGATGTACTTGCGTGTGTAAGTGCCCACGCACCCCTGAAATACACGTACATAGGCCAATCGCGTGTATGCGCACTTTTGTCCAATTACACGCGATGACACTCTGACGTGCAGTCTTTCCACGTGTGCTCCGTCATCACGTGCTATGAGGGAAACACCCGTGCGGGTCACGTCACAGACGCGCTTACACGCTGAGGGCCTTTGGTCCAATAGAATCGCGTATGCGTGCTGACGCGCTTACGCGCTAAGGGCCTTTCCTCGAATTTCACGCTGACGTGCAGGATTTTCACGTGCCAAATCACTCTGTATCAAGCTGGCCACGCGAAAACACACGGAACACCACGCTCCTGCCCAAAAGGCCGAATTACTGCCCCCCAGTGCCCCGAGCAGCCTCCCACGTGCCATCTGCTGCTGCCTGCCTGCCTGCCTGCTGCCACCGTGCCCTGCCATTTGGTGCCTGCACATCAGCCATCTGCAGGGGTCCAGTTGCTGTGTCCACCCCTGCTGGAACAGAAGACTCCCGACTGGGATAACATCGCTCCACAGCCCAGCCCCAGGACCCAGTTGCCCACCCACTCCGGCCTCTGGGGTTGCCATGTCAGGCACTTCGACATCTGGCACCAGTGGCAACCCCAGGCCAGAGGGGCAGAGGGGCACCAGCTTCACTGCCACCGAAGTTGGTGTCCTGGTGGAGCATGTCCTGGGGCAGTATGATGCCCTCTTTGGATCGTCCCGCGGCAGGAAGGAAGGACGGGAGAGGATCTGGGCCGACTGTGTGGTTGCCATCAACGCGGAGGGGGTGGCAACCCGCGACGTCCAGAAGATCAAGAAGCGCTGGGAGGACTTGAGGTCCAGGACCCTCGTGAAGGCCCGGCGCCTCGTGGAGGGGGGCCGGGGCCGCATGAGTTCCATCCAGATGAGGGTCCTGGAACGCGTATGCCCAGCGCTCCACGCCCAGATCCTTGAGAGGGAGACCCGTCTGGAGTTGAGCGGTAAGTGGCCAAGCATTGCTGTGTGAGACAAGGCATGTTGCGGTGTGCTGGTTGTCTGATACTTGCCTGTATGTGTGACATAGGCCATGTACGCATGTATGTGTGCAGGGACATCATGGTAATGCATGTGCGACCAGTGATGTGTGATCCACATGGTCGTTGCATGTGTTTAAATGCGACATGGGGAGCCCTATGCAGATTTTACACATGAGAGCATGCCAGTCTCTGTTCCTGGACATGGGTGGGGGTGAGGGATGGGTGCTGATGCCAGGTACATATATGGTAGCCATGTCTGTGTGCCTGACCTGCGTGTCTGTGACTTGTGAATGCCATGGATGCATGACACATGTCTGTGACAATGCATAGATTCACTGATGCAGCCTAGTTATCCTTGTATCCGCTGTGTTTGGGGTGTATGAGGCAAGATGGATGTGACTGAGGTGAAGTGTGTGCATGTGATGGGCATGACCCATGATGCATGTGAGTTCCATATCATTGTATGTTTCAAGAGTCCATTGGAAATGTATGGAAATGTCCATGGCATGCACCATGCCTGTTACTGTGTGTGTTTTGCCTGGACTGACCCATGTGTTGTGGAAGGACATGATGGAAGTGTACTTTGACAGTGATACTCATCTGCTATTGCTTCCTGTCTAGGGGACCATTGTACAGTACCCTGATGCTTGTGTTCTATGTCTCCCTCTACGCAGCGGCTAGTGAAGAAGAGGGCGGAGACGGCGCTGTGGAGCAAGGCGGCGGGGATGCCCCCACGGCTGCAGCGGAAGGGGTGGGTGAGCCCCCACAGGGGCCTGCTACGGCAGAAGACGGTGAGGAGCCATCCAGGTTGGTGGTTTCCACAGAGGAGGAGGAGGCCGCCACTGAGGCACACATGGGGCCTGGTGGGGGCATCCCTGCTGGTGCAAGTGGTGCAGTCCAGGGGCAGGAGGCAGCACAGGTCACCGTGGAGGGGCCTGTGCATGTCGCTGTCCCTGACCCTGTGAGTGCACCACCATGCACCAGCAGGGATGACCCGTCCCAGACCAGTCCGCAGGTATAGGGGATGTCCATGTCACCTGACTCCCCTCCACCTGTGGATGAGGAGACCCATGGCCGTATGGAGAAGGTCCTGATTGGGGTTGCGATGCGCACGGGTGCAATTCGTGATGACGTGCGTGCTTCCTGGGCGGAGCACGCACATCATCACGAAGAGCACCGTGCCGACTTGGCCCAATTGGGATCTTCCATGTTCGGGGGTTTCCTGCATGTGTCGGCCAATCTGGCGGCCCTCTCCTCCTCTGTGGAGGCTATACGCCGGTCGTTCTCCTTGCCGTCTTCCGGCCCAGATGCCACCAGGGCCCCCTGTGGACCTGCCCTGACCAATGCAGCCAGCTCGGTGGGGATCCCATCCCTGCCACAGTCGGGAGTCGGAGGTCCAGCAGGGGTGGACACCACAGCAACTGTACCCCAGCAGATGGAGGATGTGCTGGCATCATCAGGCAGGGCACGTGCACGACGGCGTCGGTGGATTCCATCAGCCTGGATGCCGTCGTGCTGGCAGAGGCAGTTGCGTCAGAGGCAGCAGCAGAGTCAACGTGGGAGGCATCATTGCTCGGGGCCATCAACATCGGAGGGGCAGGCATCGGCCGGAGGGCAGGAGGACCCAGGACGGGAAGTGTCTTCCATGTGGCTGCGGTTGGGCCAGCAGATGTGTGCGGAGCGGCGGCGGGCGGAAGAGGCGCGGCTCACGATGGTCAGGGCGGAGAACTCCATGCGGAGGGCCCTGAGGCGGGCCGAGTGCCTCGAGGCAATCCGCAGGGGGTTGGAGGAGCAGATGGGGTCGTCCCTGCGGACCCTCGGGGCCATGGAACAGGACCACCTCCGGGACATCGAAGAGGAGTTTGATGATGCCCTGGCCCGGAACACCACGGAGTGAGCCGCTGGACTTGCCCGCTGCCTTTGTATATAGTTCTTTAGTTTTAGGTTTCCTTTGTTTCTTCTTATGATTTGGAGTCGACGGACACTGCTCCACTTTTTGTATAAGGTTGCATTTTAGTTAGGGTTTTTTGTAGGTTTCCTTTGTTCAGTTTGGCTCATGGACCCTTGGATGTTTTGTACATAGTTCTTCATTGGATTGTTTGATTTTTTTTTTTTTTTATTCACCATGGAGAAATGGTCTTTGCATTTCCTTTTCTCTCTCGGATTGATTTTATTTTTAATGTGACTATGGACAACATTTTTTTGAATTTGGATTTGTAGTTTTAATTTTTTTTTAAGGACATGCAGCTTATCTTTTTTACATTGCCATTGTAGTTTGTTTCATTTCATTTGCATTCAATTTTTTTTAATACATTTTTGTTTTCATACTTCACTGTGTGGTATCATCTCATTGGTTTCATGCATGTCATGTTGGGTGTTTTCCCATTCAATTGCAAACATTGTGTGTGACGGACATGGGTTCATTTGCTTTATGAACATTGGGGGTGTAACATGTAATTTCCATTTCCATGTGGGTGAATGGGTTACTTGGTAGGGCCTTTTGGCTGTGGAGGCTGACCATAACGCACATGATTGGGGATTGTGAGGGCCTGGGTGCAGGGGGACATGAGTGGGGGCCTGGTGGAGGGTGCCCCTGGATGCTGGGGGGTGGGGGTGCAGGGGGCCATGAGTGGGGGCCTGGTGGAGGATGCCCCTGCACTGCTCGGGGGTGGGGGTGGTGGGAGACATGAGTTGGACATGAGTGGGGGCCTGGTGGAGGGTGCCCCTGCACTGCTGGGGGGTGGGGGTGGTGGGAGACATGAGTTGGACATGGGTGGGGGCCTGGTGGAGGGTGCCCTGCAATGCTGGGGGGTGGGGTGCAGGGGGACATGAGTGGGGGCCTGGTGGAGGGTGCCCCTGCACTGCTGGGGGGTGAGGGTGGTGGGAAACATGAGTGGGGGCCTGGTGGAGGGTGCCCCTGGATGCTGGGGGGTGGGGGTGCAGGGGGACATGAGTGGGGGCCTGGTGGAGGGTGCCCCTGCAGTGCTGGGGGGTGGGGGTGGTGGGAGACATGAGTTGGACATGAGTGGGGGCCTGGTGGAGGGTGCCCTGCAATGCTGGGGGGTGGGGGTGATGGGAGACATGAGTGGGGGCCTGGTGGAGGGTGCCCTGCAATGCTGGGGGGTGGGGGTGGTGGGAGACATGAGTTGGATCTGAGTGGGGGCCTGGTGGAGGGTGCCCCTGCACTGCTGGGGGGTGGGGGTGGTGGGAGACATGAGTTGGACATGAGTGGGGGCCTGGTGGAGGGTGCCCCTGCACTGCTGGGGGGTGTGGGTGGTGGGAGACATGAGTTGGACATGAGTGGGGGCCTGGTGGAGGGTGCCCCTGGATGCTGGGGGGTGGGGGTGATGGGAGACATGAGTGGGGGCCTGGTGGAGGGTGCCCTGCAATGCTGGGGGGTGGGGGTGCAGGGGGACATGAGTGGGGGCCTGGTGGAGGGTGCCCCTGCACTGCTGGGGGATGGGGGTGGTGGGTGACATGAGTTGGACATGAGTAGGGGCCTGGTGGAGGGTGCCCTGCAATGCTGGGGGGTGGGGGTGATGGGAGACATGAGTGGGGGCCTGGTGGAGGGTGCCCTGCACTGCTGGGGGGTGGGGGTGATGGGAGACATGAGTGGGGGCCTGGTGGAGGGTGCCCCTAGATGCTGGGGGGTGGGGGTGGTGGGAGACATGAGTGGGGGCCTGGTGGAGGGTGCCCTGCACTGCTGGGGCGTGGGGGTGGTGGGAGACATGAGTGGGGGCCTGGTGGAGGGTGCCCCTGGATGCTGGGGGGTGGGGGTGGTTGGAGACATGAGTGGGGGCCTGGTGGAGGGTGCCCTGCAATGCTGGGGGGTGGGGGTGATGGGAGACATGAGTGGGGGCCTGGTGGAGGGTGCCCTGCAATGCTGGGGGTGGGGGTGGTGGGAGACATGAGTTCGACATGAGTGGGGGCCTGGTGGAGGGTGCCCCTGCACTGCTGGGGGGTGGGGGTGGTGGGAGACATGAGTTGGACATGAGTGGGGGCCTGGTGGAGGGTGCCCCTGCACTGCTGGGGGGTGGGGGTGGTGGGAGACATGAGTTGGACATGAGTGGGGCCTGGTGGAGGGTGCCCCTGGATGCTGGGGGGTGGGGGTGCAGGGGGCCATGAGTGGGGGTCTGGTGGAGGGTGCCCCTGCAATGCTGGGGGGTGGGGGTGATGGGAGACATGAGTGGGGGCCTGGTGGAGGGTGCCTGCAATGCTGGGGGGTGGGGGTGCAGGGGGACATGAGTGGGGGCCTGGTGGAGGGTGCCCCTGCACTGCTGGGGGGTTGGGGTGGTGGGAGACATGAGTTGGACATGAGTAGGGGCCTGGTGGAGGCTGCCCTGCAATGCTGGGGGGTGGGGGTGATGGGAGACATGAGTGGGGGCCTGGTGGAGGGTGCCCTGCACTGCTGGGGGGTGGGGGTGATGGGAGACATGAGTGGGGGCCTGGTGGAGGGTGCCCCTGGATGCTGGGGGGTGGGGGGGGTGGAAGACATGAGTGGGGGCCTGGTGGAGGGTGCCCTGCACTGCTGGGGCGTGGGGGTGGTGGGAGACATGAGTGGGGGCCTGGTGGAGGGTGCCCCTGCATGCTGGGGGGTGGGGGTGATGAGAGACATGAGTGGGGGCCTGGTGGAGGGTACCCTGCAATGCTGGGGGGTGGGGTTGATGGGAGACATGAGTGGGGGCCTGGTGGAGGGTGCCCTGCACTGCTGGGGGGTGGGGTGGTGGGAGACATGAGTGGGGGCCTGGTGGAGGGTGCCCCTGGATGCTGGGGGGGTGGGGGTGCAGGGGGACATTAGTGGGGGCCTGGTGGAGGGTGCCCCTGCACTGCTGGGGGGTGGGGGTGGTGGGAGACATGAGTTGGACATGAGTGGGGGCCTGGTGGAGGGTGCCCTGCACTGCTGGGGGGTGGGGGTGATGGGAGAGATGAGTGGGGGCCTGTTGGAGGGTGCCCTGCAATGCTGGGGGGTGGGGGTGATGGGAGACATGAGTGGGGGCCTGGTGGAGGGTGCCCCTGAATGCTGGGGGGTGGGGGCGCAGGGGGCCATGAGTGGGGGCCTGGTGGAGGGTGCCCTGCAATCATAGCTCCCAACTCACACGCTTTTGGCGGGTGTCACCCGCCTTGTAAACAGTGGACTCACCCGCCAAACCTCATGCACGCCCATTCATTTCAATGGGCCTCTCACCCGCCAAAAGTAAAATCGGGTGTTTTCACCCGCTTTTGCGACATAAATGGTTGAGAGCTATGCCTGCAATGCTGGGGGGTGGGGGTGGTGGGAGACATGAGTGGGGGCCTGGTGGAGGGTGCCCCTGGAAGCTGGGGGGTGGGGGTGCAGGGGGATATGAGTGGGGGCCTGGTGGAGGGTGCCCCTGTACTGCTGGAGGGTGGGGGTGGTGGGAGTCATGAGTTGGGGCCTGGTGGAGTGTGCCACTGGATGCTGGGGGGTGGTGGTGCAGGGGGACATGAGTGGGGGCCTGGTGGAGGGTGCCCCTGCACTGCTGGGGGTGGGGGTGGTGGGAGACATGAGTTGGACATGAGTGGGGGCCTGGTGGAGGGTGCCCTGCAATGCTAGGGGGTGGGGGTGATGGGAGACATGAGTGGGGGCCTGGTGGAGGGTGCCCTGCAATGCTGGGGGGTGGGGGTGATGGGAGACATGAGTGGGGGCCTGGTGGAGGGTGCCCTGCACTGCTGGGGGGTGGGGGTGATGGGAGACATGAGTGGGGGCCTGGTGGAGGGTGCCCCTGGATGCTGGGGGGTGGGGGTGGTGGGAGACATGAGTGGGGGCCTGGTGGAGGGTGCCCTGCACTGCTGGGGGGTGGGGGTGGTGGGAGACATGCGTGAGGGGCTGGTGGTGGGTGCCCCTGGATGCAGGGGGGTGGGGGTGATGGGAGACATGAGTGGGGGCCTGGTGGAGTGTGCCCTGCAATGCTGGGGGGTGGGGTTGATGGGAGACATGAGTGGGGGCCTGGTGGAGGGTGCCCTGCACTGCTGGGGGGTGGGGGTGGTGGGAGACATGAGTGGGGGCCTGGTGGAGGGTGCCCCTGGATGCTGGGGGGTGGGGGTGCAGGGGGACATGAGTGGGGGCCTGGTGGAGGGTGCCCCTGCACTGCTGGGGGGTGGGGGTGGTGGGAGACATGAGTTGGACATGAGTGGGAGCCTGGTGGAGGGTGCCCTGCACTGCTGGGGGGTGGGGGTGATGGGAGACATGAGTGGGGGCCTGGTGGAGGGTGCTCTGCAATGCTGGGGGGTGGGGGTGATGGGAGACATGAGTGGGGGCCTGGTGGAGGGTGCCCCTGGATGCTGGGTGGTGGGGGTGCAGGGGGCCATGAGTGGGGGCCTGGTGGAGGGTGCCCCTGGATTCTGGGTGGTGGGGGTGCACGGGGCCATGAGTGGGGGCCTGGTGGAGGGTGCCCCTGCACTGCTGGGGGGTGGGGGTGATAGGGGACATGAGTGGGGGCCTGGTGGAGGGTGCCCTGCAATGCTGGGGGGTGGGGGTGATGGGAGACATGAGTGGGGGCCTGGTGGAGGGTGCCCTGCAATGCTGGGGGGTGGGGGTGATGGGAGACATGAGTGGGGGCCTGGTGGAGGGTGCCCTGCACTGCTGGGGGGTGGGGGTGATGGGAGACATGAGTGGGGGCCTGGTGGAGGGTGCCCCTGGATGCTGGGGGGTGGGGGTGGTGGGAGACATGAGTGGGGGCCTGGTGGAGGGTGCCCTGCACTGCTGGGGGGTGGGGTGGTGGAAGACATGAGTGGGGGCCTGGTGGAGGGTGCCCCTGGATGCTGGGGGGTAGGGTGATGGGAGACATGAGTGGGGGCCTGGTGGAGGGTGCCCTGCAATGCTGGGGGGTGGGATTGATGGGAGACATGAGTGGGGGCCTGGTGGAGGGTGCCCTGCACTGCTGGGTGGTGGGGGTGGTGGGAGACATGAGTGGGGGCCTGGTGGAGGGTGCCCCTGGATGCTGGGGGGTGGGGGTGCAGGGAGACATGAGTGGGGGCCTGGTGGAGGGTGCCCCTGCACTGCTGGGGGGTGGGGGTGGTGGGAGACATGAGTTGGACATGAGTGGGGGCCTGGTGGAGGGTGCCCTGCACTGCTGGGGGGTGGGTGTGATGGGAGACATGAGTGGGGGCCTGGTGGAGGGTGCCCTGCAATGCTGGGGGGTGGGGGTGATGGGAGACATGAGTGGGGGCCTGGTGGAGGGTGCCCCTGGATGCTGGGGGGTGGGGGTGCAGGGGGCCATGAGTGGGGGCCTGTTGGAGGGTGCCCCTGGATGCTGGGGGTGGGGGTGCAGGGAGCCATGAGTGGGGGCCTGGTGGAGGGTGCCCCTGGATGCTGGGGGTCGGGTGATAGGGGACATGAGTGGGGGCCTGGTGGAGGGTGCTCCACAGTGCTGGGGGTGGGGGTGCTGGGTGACATGAGCAGGTGTGCAGGGTAGTCCCCTGTGGTGTCGGCTGCCTGCAGGGGCCGTGGAGGGTGTACAGGGAATACCTGCGAGCACACAGCCAAATCGCATGTAGAATTTCCCGCGTACCCCTGAAATACACGTACCCAGCCAAATCGCGTGTGGAAATTCCCACGCACGTACCCGGCCAAATCGCGTGTGGAACTTACCGCGCACCCCTGAAATCCACGTACCCTGCCAAATCGCGTGTGAGACTTCCCGCGCACCCCTGAGATCCACGTACCCAGCCAAATCGCGTGTGGAAATTCCCGCGCACGTACCCGGCCAAATCGCGTGTGGAACTTCCTGCGCACCCCTGAAATCCACGTACCCTGCCAAATCGCGTGTGAGACTTCCCGCGTACCCCTGAGATCCACGTACCCAGCCAATTCGCATGTGGAAATTCCCGTGCACGTACCCGGCCAAATCGCGTGTGGAACTTCCTGCGCACCCCTGAAATCCACGTACCCTACCAAATCGCGTGTGAGACTTCCCGCGCACCCCTGAGATCCACGTACCCAGCCAAGTCGCGTGTGGAAATTCCCACGCATGTACCCGGCCAAATCACATGTGGAAATTCCCGCGCACCCCTGAAATCCACGTACCCTGCCAAATCGCGTGTGAAACTTCCCGCGCACCCCAGAATACACGCACACGTTATTTTTCAGTCAGCGGGTGTCCGTGTTTGTGGGTACCCCTTTGCACGTCATTTGTCCTGGAGGGCCACAGTATAGGACATTCTTCATAGCTGTATATAGGTGCTATTTGTTGGCGCACCTTTTGGCGCACATTTATTACAGGTGCAGAGACGCTACCGCCTGCTTTCTTGTGGCGGTCGTGTTTGTGCCTGTGCGCTGGTTTGACCGTGCGCTTTTTTGCCCTATTCGATTCCATGAATACGTGTTGTAGGCAAGCGTGTGGGCGTTCCGCGCACTTGCACCCTGTACTTCCCCCGTGACACCCACATTTTGGCAAGTTGTTCCCCATTCCGAGTGTTACGCCCCGTGTTCCGCCTACTTTTGTTGTGTGCGCCGCGCTATGTGCGATTTTCACTGTGGCCTGTGCGATTTTCACTGTGACCTGGCACACAGGCCATCTAACGGCGTGCGCCAGGTCACAGCGAAAATCACACTTTTTTAGCGCACATCCGATGGTTTTCTCGCGCACGGCCTTCCATGAATCGATGTGCGCTGCTTTTCGTGCGATTTTCGCACTTGCACTGCGATTTTCGCTATTCCACTGCGAATCGCACGTTTTTGGCCACTTGCGCCGCGCTAATTATTCCATGAATCAGCCTGTTAATCTCTTTTCCGCACTAGAACATATCCTTTATAGACTTTGGGCCTCATTACGACCCTGGCGGTAGCCGTGCCCGTAATACAGGCACAGCTCCCGCCAGAGTCGTTTTTTTCCTGGCGCCCAGGAATGGGCAATTACCGGGGTATTTCAACCCCGGCGGACCTGGTAATTGCCCATTCCAGGGCGCCGGAAAAAATTCTTCCCCATTCCCATTTGTGCCCCATAGGGCTCAATGGGAAAGGGGAAGCCGGATGCATCTGCACCATTCATAATGGTGCAGGTGCATCCGACATGCTCTTCTCATGGGTGCCTGTACAGCCGCCAGGTCAGTCCTGGCGGCCGCAAAGGCACCCGTGAGTAGAACTCGTAGTTTGCCAGTCCGGTAGTAATGGCGCCGGTAGCTCACCGGCGAAGTTACTACCGGACCAGCAAACTTGTAATGAGGCCCATTGTGTTTATGTATTGCCTTTCTGCCCTCATTTCATTACCCAGAATGCTCCATTGTTCTATATTTGGATATTCTGTGTTCTTTCTACGGGGTGGGTTTTTATATTTCGTTATTCTTGCAGATGGTGTTTTTAATTAAAATTTATATATTTTTCTAGAACTTAGATTGGACATTGCATTCATTTTGGACTGTTAAAGTTTGCTCTTTGAATTGGCACTGAATCACATTCACACCCCTCTTGAGAGTATGCTTCATCTTTATGATTGGGACCACTCTTGTTTTGTTGCAGTGTGAGGGCTGAGTACGTGGCTAGCACTTTCTTGTCCGTACACTCCTTCGGGGCAGAAGTTATTTCGTCACATCTTGGAAACAGAGAACAAGGTAAAGTTGCTCAAGCACTAGTCCTCTCGAAACTATACTACTTTAACAGTATCTACTTGGGTTTATCAAAATGCCTCACAAATCAAATGCAACTTGTACAAAAGAGTATACATATTAATATTTGGCCTCAACAAGTTTGTTCACACCTCAGCTGTAAAAGCACTGAAATGGCCACCAATTGAAAAGCATAGTGCCCTCACATCAATTTGCTTAACAAACAAAAGCTCCTTTGACATTGGCCGTACCATCTGGCCAAAAGATTTGAAATGTTAGTCAGTCAATCAGCTTTATTTCAAATAGCCATCCATAAAATCAAATGCAGAATACTGTACACATTTATTCATGATAATTTATAAGACAAGACACTATAATAAGAAATACAGACAGACATGCATGGGTTAAAACAGCTAGAACAACCAGATACTTACAGATATTTAAAACAAATGCAGGAGACAGCAAATAACTAGATGTGTTACAGTCACAATGAATCTAATTCATTCTCTAGTCAAAAAATGTCACCGGGTGGGTAGTATAGGTAATAATAAAACAACCACTTATACCTTAATAGAGCAGCAAAATATGATATCTTTTAGGGGTTCTTTAATCTAACTTTACTTCTTTTGTCTGTCAACTGTACGTCATTGGATACATGAATAATAAAATAAAACAACACTGTGTATAATTATAATATGACATATTTCAAAATATACAAAACAAAAGGGGGTCTGGGAATCTCTCTACCAGCACAAACACAGCCCATTGACCTGTTCTTGGGTGAATAACCCCTGGGAGAGACTCTACCAAGTCTTTAGCTCACTGTCCCTTTCACAGAGAAGGCATTTCCCCGCATATCAGTCTTTGTCCTGCCCAGGGGCAGTCCAGCTCTGAAATGCTAGGCAATTCTCCTCTGAACAAGAGTACCAACAGCAACCTCATACACGGGTTTCAGCCTTGTTGGGCATCATGAGTGAGGTGAAGCTGTGCCTCTCTAAGAACAGTGAGCAAGGAGTCCACATCTGGATCGCCCTGATAACTTAGGGTAATAACCAAAGTTAATTTATGCAAAACAAAGGGGAGTCTGGGAATCTCTCTACCAGCACGAACACAGCCCAATTACCTGTTCTTGGGAGAATAACCCCTGGGAGAGACTCTACCAAGTCATTTGCTCAATGTCCCTTTCACAGACAAGAAGTGTCCCTGCATATCAGTCTATGTCCTGCCCAGGGGCAGGTCAGCACCAAAATAGTAGGCAATTCTCCTCTGAACAAGAGTACCAACAGCAACCCCATACACGTGTTTCAGCCTTGTTGGGCATCTTCAGTGAGGTGAAGCTGTGCCTCTCTAAGAATAGTGAGCAAGGGGTCCACGTCTGGATCGCCCTGGTAACTAACTAAAGACTTGGTAGAGTAACTCCCAGGGGTTTTTCAAACAAAAACAGGTCATTGGGCTGTGCTTGTGCTGGTAGAGAGATTCCCAGACCCCCCCCCTTGTTTTGCATAAATTAACTTTGGGTCTCACACTAAGTTACCAGGGCGATCTCGACGTGGACCCCTTGCTCACTGTTCTTAGAGAGGCACAGCTTCACCTCACTGATGATGCCCAACAATGGCCCTAGAATGCACCAATTCTGAGAGATTTGGAGCAGAACGCAATGCAATGCTCGGCACCACGCCAGGGTGAGGCGACAGATGAGGAGAACACACACAAGGGACCAGTATGCTGAAGCATGCCAACTCTTGCCTCCGCTCCACGTCTGCCCAGGGGCGTATCACCATTGATAAGAGTGTTGTCATGTCTGTCTACAGATCCCGCATGGTTTATGGGTACTTTTTGCTAGTAATATAATAAACTATAATACTGTACAAGCCAACATGAAGTAGGAACCTACACAATTAAAATTGCAATGTGGAGATAATTAGCCACAGAGTAAAGGATTGATATCTTTATCAGTCCTATTGTCACACATGGCGGTTACCCTGGAGATCGGGGTCAACAACATCAAAAGTATCAACAACCCAGCCTTTGCCTACAACTCCCAGGAAACCTACCTTTTGCGTGTAGTTCCGACTATGCGGAACGTGAGCTCTGTCAGGCTTACGGCATTCCGCCTCCTGGGTAATATTAGGCACTGCAGCGGGAAGGACGCTGCTTCTGATTAACGTTGCAACCGGCATGCAAAGTTTCCTCTTCTGTGCCTTTCCTAATCATTGCCTTCCCATGTACCATTTCCTGTTTTCCAATTACGGACTGCCTTGAGATTTCTCAATTCTTCTGCCTAACCGTGTACCAGACCTTTGCCTGCTTTACGGTTTGCCTTTTGGATTGTGTTACTTCGTTTGTTGTGCCGCCAGTGTACCGAACCCCATCGCCTGTCTACGATTTGCTTGCATCCTGATTCTGTACTGTCTTTAGCCCGCCTGTGTACCAGACCTCTCTGCCTGTCTACTGGATTGCCTTTCGTTGTTCTTCCAGTACAGAAACCTCTGTCCTGAATTACCCAACCACCGCCTACTCCTGGTTTTCCTCACCTTCCCAGCTGACTCCAACTCCTCAGCTTCAACCTCTCAAAATCGAGGGTATTCTGTGAACTGTACCCTTCTTCAATTCAAGTGTCCTTTTGTGGATTCCGACTCCATCCAGTTGTTTTGGTTGTATTTCCTCAAGTGTACGCAGAGACGCTTTGCTGATTGTACACAAGGACTCATTGCTGAAAGTGCACACAGGGACGCCTTGCTGAGAAGTGCACCTACCCGTATCTAGTGCGCTCCTCGTGCCGCCCGGGTATAGCATCCCTACTAACCTTCTTGTTTATTGTTTTGTACTTCCGTTGTTTTCTAGCTTGGATTGATTATCTTATTTCATATCCTGTTCTGGTAAGACCTCCTTAACTCTTATTTATTATATCCTATCTGAAAGCATCAAAATAGAATCTAATATCTTTTCTATACTTACAGGGGAAATTCCATTCTTGTTCCTTTCAATTACAAGGGGAGTGGGTGACCCAGGTACTTCCTGCTTTTGTGAGGGATTTCTTGTGGTGGTCTGTGCTCTCAGCAAGTATTTACCATTTGTCTTTTTCTTTCAGCTGGGTCCGTGGCGGTGTGTTCTCCCCACTCTTTTGGGTGATCGGTCTCTCTGTCTGCGATTAAGCGCAGCAGAGAGTCATAACATCAAAAAGAGCTTATTTCCCTCAACAGAGAGGAGGCTCAGGTGGAGGCTCCATCTCGAGCTCTTCAAGCAACATCCAGTACAACCATCCTGGTCGCTTGCCCAGCTTACTCGCCGGCCGGTGAGTAATACCTATAGCAACTAGCCATTGATTGGGCATTCATTATAATTCCCAAGACCAGAAATCTTGGTTTCAGGCAGAGTTTCCTTAGTTTCACATAGTTATTAAATATTAGAAAGAAATGCAATTCACTTTCCACTGTTGTGATACAAGACTGGTATTTATTGGTTGAATTACTATCCCAGTTGTTTAATCGCGCAGGCAATGGTAATATGCCAATCCTGAACTTCATATATGGTGCTCGAAGAAACTTTGACTTCAGTGCATCCAAATAGCAATAATAGCCTAGGGACAGTTTCCTGTTCGAATGAGCTATCTTCATTAAGGTTATATTTCTCTTCTATTATCAATTTGCAAGTATTGTTTATAGATTCTGTACTACACCAGAATCCTCCTCATCCTATTTTAGAGTGTTTCCTTGATGTGGATGCACCAGGCTACTGATGATCCACCTTCCTGGAATTATATATCCTTGAGTGCATCCCTGTATTTAATTTTATTTATGTGAGCTCCATACTCCTGCCCAAAACATAAAGGGTTTTAATCTTACCACCCTATGCCCTGGATGTTTACTTCCATATGAAGTGGTATAGCTGGTACACTACAAGGCAAACCGAGTACACATTTCAAACACCCATTCCCTATTAGCAAGTGGAGTCCCATACCGTGTCACACAAGCACCTACATGACCCACATAGTATCAACCATTTTTTGTCTCCAGACTTCATGCAACCTGATGAAGGCCACCCAATTACTGGCACCATAACCCACCAGAAGTGGCCGAAACACACCGGTGTCCACAATCCCTCTCACAGTGTTTAATGTCAACATTGTCATCTTGTAGCTGCTGGAATCAGCATATTTTGAAAGTTGCACAGTCCCCAGCTCAATAGAATGGGAACCACTGTTCTGTTTTCTCGGCACAATATGTTTTGTAAAAGTTGTCCTTGATGTCTAGCACTGTATGTGCATCGATCCATGTGTTCATTTGAGCAACGCTCACATGTATGATGATATGTCTCATGTCTTGTGTACTTAGGATCACGTTCAATATGTCATCTTAAGAAACTCAATATGAGTAAAGCATTTTCACAAACACGTGTCTGATTCACTAGAGTTTTTTCGTCCATTCGGGGCACCATGGTCAGTTGTATACTTCATTATTTTCTGATAGCAATGAGCAACAGCCTGTCACATTTCTCACCTCGGAGAGCCGTATATTTACTTATGTTTAAACCATCATTTACGCAGCATAGCACCAAACATACAGATGATGAGGACAAAAGTCAACCCTATGATGAAGCAAACAGCTTAACTTTTGGACTAAGCTTTTAGGTGGCCCAGCCTCCAGCGATTAGTATCTTTGTGAAACTTAACAGTCTCTGAATTGGGGAGAAAGATGAATCTAATGTAGGGCCCGGTGCAAACACTTGGCAAACTAGGCTGCTGTCTGGGGTACCGGCAAGCAGTGGGTGGCAACAAGCAGGTTTTCCCATCTGCTTTCATGAATTTTTGAAAATGTAAACCACTCTGAGTTAAAGTAGCTCACAGATGCTGGCAGGGATGACCTTAAGTACTAACCCCACAATAGACTTTATTTTGGGCACACATTTTAAAGTAAAAATCCTTTGCATATGGGTGGATTCACAGCTGCAAGCATTATCTAGAATTTCTTGGAAAGTTAACAAAGAAAAGATGCCCAATTATTTGTGATTTTCTGTGTTAATTTTCAAAGCAATACTGAATGGTACTGGTCAAGTCTTGCTCTCTTTGCCAGCATATTTATATCCAGAGTGGGTTATAGATCCAAGATAAGCATGCTGGCTGATAATATGTGCATGTTGAGGGTAAATGCATAGCACTCAACTTGTCAAAGTTGTATTTGTGATGTTAAAATGCTGGTCAAACATTAAACTCACAATGAAAACTATTAAATGAATAGGACATGTTGGAAGGTCATACTAGCAATTTGATGGTGGAAAAAAGATCTAACCCTCCAAATTGATGTCAATTAAACACAGGGCAGCAGCACCTAATACGCCACTAGGGGAGCCAATGAACATAAGTGACCCTTATGGCACTTTGCCTGCAGTGCATTTGCCCTCCAAAGGGCCACATATGCTCCAGCCAAGCCGCACGCCCTGCAGTATTAGCAGATACGGTAATGAGCTATTGATGAGTGCAAAAAGCAGGCATGTTTGTATACTCCAGCCCCTCTACCTGCCCCACTTCCCTTACAGCACATGGTAAGTGCTAAATGCTGCTGATTGGGGTAGAGATTACATGAAAGAAGTGCTCTCCACATGCATGGGAGATAACAAGCTGCATGGCTCTAAACCGTATTCCATACCTTTTCTTTGCAAGTGCCACAGCTTCTTCTCGGCAATTTGTCTTTTATGGGAGCTTTCCCTGGCTCTGACCAGGCTCTGACCATGTTGTAACTGTGCTAGTTTTCGGAGGAAAACTTGCACGTGCCTTGTACATACTGTTCCTGTACCAATGTGTGTGAGAACCTTGCACTGATCCTGTCTGTGCCACACATTTACCAATTTGAGTAACATGTGCTCAGGCCCTTGCAAACAGTTGCTCTTCCAATGCTGTACTTGTGAAGTGAAGGGAGGATAGCTCAGTGGCAACGTGCAGGTCTTGGAAGCACGGCACACTGATCAACACTGGTTCAAATCCCAGATCCAGGCTAAATAAAATACCATACAAAAGAAAAATCAAGCGCTATAAATACCTGCAAATGCACGATCTGAATATACATGGCCTAGTAGGATCATTCTCCCCCTCCCCCATGCCCTTGCCTTGTTGCACCTTGAGACACACACGTGTATAGGTGCTTTACCAATGAACCATTACATAACTTGTGCATATTTGTGTGGGAAACTTACACTGGCATGCTGTGCACGTACTTGTTTGCACTGGATTTACACTGACCCTGCCCATGTTGTACCTGTTTTCGGCGGGCTCTTGCAATGACCCTGCACATGAAATATCTGTTTGTGAGGGAAGCTTGCTGGGCCCTACCAATGCTGCTGATGTATCCATATGTTAGGGACATATGTAATAGAGATGTCCATGCTGTACTTGTACCCGCTTGAGATGGAAACATGCACTGGCCGGTCCACTTTATGCCTTGTTTGTGAGGGATGCTTGCATTGACTTTTTTTGTAAGGCAACTTACACTTGACCAGGCTGAAACATTTGTGAGAGAAGTTGTCTCTTGTTGTATGAATGCTGTATCTGTTTGAAATGGAATGCTGCACTAGCCCTGTCCAATATATATGTATACTTAGGGCTCGATTCATGGAATTATTTACACAGAAAAAAGGCAACTTGTGCGCCAAACTGCGTGAGTAATCCTGTTCGTCGATCCATGGAATGAAGTGTTCAGGATTTTCCTTGAACTTGTGTGGATTTCGCAGCAGCCTGGCACACCCCTGCAATCAGCTGAGTGCCTTGCACAAGACACCACACAGAGCATGGGTTTGCCTTGCGGAAGGGGGCAAAACATTGAAAATTTGGGAAGAACATGTGAAAATCTGTGCGTGACAAGGGACGGCCCACAGGCAGTCCATCGCGCACCCACTATTACACCGAACAATACTTGTTCAGGGAGCCGACGCACAACCTCCTGGCAGGGAACTGGCCATGCAAAGACCTCATACTATCTGCCACATGAAGGCAAGCGTACAGACACTTGCGCATAGGAATCACCACACAGAGGTAAGATTGGGTGTTGGATGTAGGGATGCATGCATGCAGCCGGGGTTCCAATCTAACTTAGGGGTGCTCGTATGCAGTGTAGCGGCATGCAGGGACAGTTTAGGGGGGATTTGCATGCAGGTTATCAGAGTTTTACCTAAGTTACAATGAATTGTATGCATGTTGTGGGGATGCTGGTAACAGTTACGGGGGACCACGTGCAGGGTCACCGAGATGCAGGCCTGCTTGCTGGGGACCCCACACACTGTTTTGAGGGTGCATGTATTTGCAATTAGGTAGCACGCAAAGAAGGCTGTTTCTGGCTGTTTTTGATTTGCGTGGTGCCGTGTCTGGGTCGTTCCGGCCACGAATTGCGTATACGTTTACTTTGCACAAACAATTCCATGAATACGCTTTGCGTGCAAAAAAACTTGTGCGTGCAGGCTCACCAGTGACGTTCTCAGTACGTGGCCGTTCCAGGATTTCTGCACACTTTTTCATGCATCAGGCCCTAAATTGTTAGAGAAGCTTGTGGTGACGCTTCACATGCTGTGCCTGTTTGTGAAACGCATCCACTGGCCTTGGCCATGTGGCTCCTGAAGAAATTTGAAGAAAGCTTGCAATAGCCTGGTCTACCTGTTTGAGGAAAGCCTGTGCTTGTCTTGCCTTAGTTGTGCTTATACCTGTTCTGTTTACAAGGGAAACCTGTGTTGGTCCTATGTATATAGTAAATCTATGTGCTGTATTTATGAGGACATTTTGTTTTTTGCAAACTTTGCAACACTGATACCAAGAAGGTGACTCTGAGAGAATTTGGACCGGTTGGTTCCCATGTTGTACCTGTTTGGTGAGTGATAGTAATTTACAGTATTGCTGCCCATCACGTATCACTCCAGTGTGTGATGGAAGCTTTCAATTCTGCTCCCTATGTGTTTACTGTTCTTTGAGCAAGGGTAACTTGCTTGGATACACATGTACTTTTCCTGTATGTTAGGGAACTTTCAACTTCTGCTGCTTGGATTGTCTTTTGTGTGTGTGAATAACGTTTGCATTGTCTGTACCAGTATTATACCTGTTAGTGAGTTAAGGAAGCAGTGTGACACACAATCATCAAACACAAGTAATAACTTTACGCAGCAAACTGGGTAGTGACAGGATGGCCTTTTTTGGACAGTTTGTGAGACATGGGACATTGTAAATAACATTGGGCCAGTTAACTGCACAGCACATTGAATCCATTATTTAGTAAACCTGGTGGAAGTAGAGCTTTCCCCACAACCTCACTCTTATGGCAGCCTAGCCAGGAGCCTGAACCGCTGTGCCCTTTTTATATCTGGGCCTAATGGCACCCCATTGACAGTGAACAACCTTCCGAAAAATGTTCACCAGGTGCATTTCTTGATACACTAGATGGGGATGGCGGGCGATGGCTCACTCCTGTTCTCCTCTCCATGTCTGAGACATCAAAGGAATTCCCTCCACTCGCTTGAATGCAGTTGGGGTATTTTTCTGCCATCCATGATATCTGAAAAGAGAATGTGATTGTGTTAACACCAAACAGACATAGCAGTGGTGGTAGCAAAGTGACTGGCAGCCACAGCCACTAAGTCACTTTCAATGACTTGATCTATGACACTCTCTTTAGTGGAGGCTTAATAGATACAGGTGGAAAGGGCAGAGGCGGAGAAATGGCAGGCATAGCCAGTGGTCATTTCACCTCCAAATTGGGGGTGCTCGTAGAGAGCTACTGGGGTTGGTGGAAGGAATTAATATTCTCCTGCAGAAAACCTTTAAAAAGATGCGAAGAAAGTGTCTCACAAGGTCCCAGAAAATGTGTGTGTGTGGGGGTTGAGGGGCAGACTAGGGGGGCTTGGAAGGGGATGTCTTAGGGTCATTATTTCCAATTCTACTCATATCATAGATTACTTATGCTTCTGCCTACTTGTATTGCTAATCCTTCCAGATGTGGACATAATTTCTAATCTACAGTGTATATTGTATATGTACACTTTGTTATGAAAAGGTCTAAATCATGGTGAAGAAACTTCATCTTGTGAACACGGTGGGCAAGGCATGCATGTGAAGTGGTGAGGACACATCTGGGATGAGAGAGTTGAATAGTCGGGACACATGGGGTTAGTAGTGGGGATAGAAAAATGTCCTTGGCCAAGGGTGCCAAAGGTCCTTGCACCGGTCCAGTTTTTAATGTGCCAAAGTAAAACGGAATAACTATTCAGCCTCCGGAGCTCGGAGAAAGTGGGGCGAGGGGTCGCCACTGAAATGGGTGTAATGGACCCACTCACTAGCAGCTTTCACAATTATCTTCCAGCACCTCATATATTTGAGGCTGACACCACCCCTGACCAGGAGCCAGGGAATTGGAACAAGATTAAACCAGAATTTGGACACATACAAGACCAGAAACATTTCAAACAGAAAGTAAAACATTTAAGACATGGTGGCAGTACCCCATAATTAATAGCAATATCATTGCCTCTACAAGTGATATACCTATCTTTTTTCTTTGAGAAATCATGGCACCCAATAAAGTTCCACTAACACCCTAATGTAATGTTGAGGGTCTGTCACAAATTATCCCAATGTCCTGTCACTTTTACGATGTGCTTGAAATTGATCCATTGTCACCTACGGATTTGCCATGGTTAAAATGTATATCCCACTTGACCATTGTTCATATGATATCAAATAAGGTTTCATTTGTACCATTGTAAATGTCACGATGTAGCCCCTCTTGTTTGTTTCTGTATGATAACAGTGTTCTGCGGTGACTAAACGTGCAGGTAGCACTCATATAAAACACAAAACATAATTTGACAGTTGTTGTGATTTATTAGCACCCTTGGAGGCGCCCGTAGCCAATGAAAATGCTCGGAACCCGGGCTACATTCACGTTCTGAGCACTGTCAATAGTGTCGTGTGCTTCCATTCTCTGCTCCCCACTCCCGCTTCCCATTAGCACCCATGCAGGTCACTGGCCGGGTGCTAATGGCTTTCTTTTCTTTCGAAATAATGAAAGAATAACATACCTTTTCGCGCTGCCCTATGCCACGCCCCCTTCAGCCAGGCAGTCCCCTCAACAATGTTGATGATGTCATTGAAGACGGACTTCCTGGTTTGAAGGCAGCGCAGCGTCTGCCGCGATGGTGCTAATGGCGATATGCTCCTCGTCGGCTGGGTCCACCTGGTGGGCCCTCGGGATATATCCTCATTAGAAATCCTCCATATATCACTTTTGTCCTTTAGTTTGTCTCATTATGAAAAGGAGAGTATGCCCAGACATGAGTTCCTTCCCACTGCCCACAGAAAACAAAGTTGCAACTGGCTTTGGGGCCCAACATGGTATGTCTGAGATGGCTTGTGTTTAAGTGCAAAGTGGACTTGACATAGAAGTACCATCACCATTCTGGTTGACTGATGATACAAAACAGGGCCAGATTTAAATTTCTTCTCCTGGTTAACAAATCTAGCCATGGTAAGGCACCACTGTATCTATCCTCATCTATGTAACTCTGCAAGGCTCTTGTAATCCCTGCTATGCCTCCTCAATTACCCTTGTGGTTCCTCACCCTCCCTGTGCGTCCTCTCACTTCCTCTCTTTTTCTCGTCTTGCTTCACTTGTATGGAATTCCCCTTCTCCGGACATCCGAGAAACAGTCTGCACCGATTTGTTCAAAACCAAACTAAAAGCATACCTCCTCGACTCTGAGTTTCCCTCTTAACCTATCTCCTATCTGCCTTCTGCCTTCTAGCTAACATTTTTCCCTCGCCTCTAACCTGTCTCTGATCCTCTGACCCTCACTTTCTAAGTCTTCTTTCTAGCATTTCATCCGTCATGGTCACACACCTAACAGAGCTGGCTGTACCTCCTACCTGCCCTTAAACATATCTAATGCTGGTTGTCCTTAATCTACGTATCTCTACTAATGCATTGTCCATGGTGACTTCCATTTACTCCCTTCCACAACCTGATCAGAATGTCTCTCCAACTCACCCCATTGTTAGAGATTTGTTGGTTCCCGTCAAATCTGATTTCTTATCTATTGTAAGTAAATAAATAAGTTTGCGTGATACTCTTCCCATTGGTGCAACCACCAGTACTGAATTGCATATGGTTCCCCAGACATTACAAAAAATAATACTATGGAACGTTGCCCATGGCAGTAGCCATAATTAAAGCTTATAATATGGTGGTAATCCCCTCCCCAATGGCTGGAACGAGCGGTTACTGCCCGGTAACCAATGTTATCAGCTTGTGCGAAGCCCGGGCAGATAACGATGTTCTGGGCTGTTAACCACCCCCCATTCTTCTACTTGGAATGGGGGATTAAGGATATTAGCACCCCGGGTTGCCAAGGCGGTAACCCGGGGTGCTAAAAGAAAGTATTTTCCTTCGTTCAACAGGACACAATGCGCATCCCATTGAACGAAGGAAAATACTTTGCCAAGATGGCCCCTCCTATAATTAATAAGGTAGGTGTGGGATGGAAGAAGGGGGGCAAAAAAAGAGATTGGGGTAAAATGGCAGTGAGGGAAGCCGGCCCACAGGCAGCATGGAACGTGGGCTTTCATCGATGATTTAATCCTGTGTTTCGAGCCACCTGATAGGCTGTCTCCCCTGTCAGAGTGCTGATATTAATTGGTTTTGATCGATGAAGGATACGGCACTCCTATGCTCGTGGATCTAAATAGATGGGTTTGAAAACCTGGGACAGAAGCAAAGACAATTAAGAGAACTCACAGTGAGTAATGACGATTAAGATTGCTCTGTGGTCAGCAATGCTACTAAACAGCTGAGATAACTGCCAAATGGTAGCTTTGTAAAGACCCGTGGCACTCGCTCTGCTCTCTTTCTCTCTCGCCCATCTGCTGTGCTTCATATAATTCGGGTCCTGCTCTAAAATACCCCGAAGCCCCTGTTTTCAGCATCTAATTCCATACCCCCCCCACCCCAGCCCCCATGCGCACTTCGTGTGAACTGAACACGAACACAGTCCAACAGCTTCCTGAGCAACATTTCATAAAGCAACGCAGGAACACAAGAGAACGCGGTGTGAAAATTAGAAGCGAGACCGAAAGCACGCCGCACTCCCACGCACTCAAGGTGCAAGCTCGCAGCTCGGCAGGAGCAAACTGCGCAGAAGAAATGACAGCCTGTCCCAGCTAACGGGCGCCCTTTACATAACACAGCCCCCTGCGTCGGGCACAAATGCTTTCAAACATGTGTATATGCTCCGCTGGAGTGTGTCTTTGTTTCCGAAGACTAATGCTGCACAGTGAACATTTGCATGCATTTAATGGCTACATTATGCTTCAGTTGGATTGATGGAGCCGTAATTGTGTTAATGCCGTACATTTACATTTAGATTTTAATTACTGGCTGGGTCCTTCGAGACGGCAATGCAAACGTGATCTCACACCTCGTGTGGTTATTATTCTGAAAAGTTTCCTGTCATTTTGCGAATGCTGTTGTTTGAAAGATGAGAAAGAAAGCGCGCCTGTATTACTGCGGACAAAAACGTCAATTTCATTATGACCTTTTTTCTTTGTAATAGTACCAGAAGCTTCTCACCACAGGAGAAGGCATGGGTTGCCAAGAACAGAATCACCAGGTACGAGTTCATATTTATAATACAATACATATTTACAAAAGAAGCAGCGCTGATCAAAATCAAATCAAGTTTAAATGAAGCTGACAATGCAGCACTCTTGCCCCGACTTCGCCTCACACGCACGCAGGCGTTATCACACACCTAGAGCCCAGTAGCACTCTGCCCTCCAATCGCGACTAGTTTTCCAGACCAAAAAGTGGGACAATGTTGCAAAGTCAATGCAATTGACATAGAAGGTTACCTGGGTTTAGCACTGAAACACTGAAATATACATGGCAGACCAGAGTGGTTAGGTCCACAGAATAATGGCCAAGTTAGACTGCTCTTGCTTTCAGCATAAGGCGGGAATCTTTGGGCCATCTTCGGTTAAAGTAGGTTTGTCATGACACTTGTAACAGCATTCCAAATGATATGATATGATAAGGCAGTTATAAAGCACCTATACACAAGTTTTTCAAGGCAGGGAGGGGGGACAAAGGGAAGACAAATAACCATCTTACTAGGCCAGGTGTAATTCAGATCGCGCAAGTGCAAGGGAAGAGGGGAAGGGAAAGTGCGAGGGGCAAGGGAGAGGGGAAAGTGCAGTACATGGGCTAGTAGAATAATAAGATAAATATATAAAAGGCCAGCTGGTGGCAAGTGCAAGGTAAGTACAGACAAGTGCTGGGAGGGGGGCTGTAGGGATACAGAGACAGTCCCGCGGTGCAAGGGTTGCCAGGGAGGCAGTGCAGGGGGCAAGTGTCTGGGCCAGGGACCGAGATCAGTGAGAGTGGTCCAGTGCAGATTCAGTGCAGTTTCAATCAGGAATTTAGCAGGGGAGAGGGGGAGAGAAAGCAGAAGCAAAGAGAAAGGTTTTGAGGTGCTTCCGGAACCGGAGATGGTTCTCCTCAAGTTTCAGGGAGGCAGGAAGGCTGTTCCAGAGGGAGGCCCCTGCCGCGGAAAGAGATCTACCCCCAACTCGTTGCTCGGAGAGCGGCTGACCCTGAGGGAGTTGGAGGCAGATGAGTGAAGAGCTCGAGAAGGAAGATATTTAGGAGGAGAGAGTTGAAGGTATTTCGGCCCCAGGCCCCAGAAGGCCTTGTGGACAATGCAGAGGTTTTTTAACTGAAGCCTCGCAGCCACTGGGAGCCAGTGAAGAGATTTCAGTCCTGTAGAGATACGGTCCCTGGGCTTGAGGCCTTGAGGCCAAGGACAAGTCTCGGTGTAAACATGTTAAGGAAGTTATTTTCTACTTGCGCAATTAAACTCATTATGATAACCCATGACTACGTATATTGATGGGGCAACGTGTGTGAACCTAATCTTTAGGTCCTTTAAACCATCGTTTATTCTCATCGCCTTCCATTTCTTCCTCTCTCCTTCATCACGTTCTTTGAGCTCTCTATTCAATGTATTTGTTTGTGTCACCTGACCTTCTGGAAGCAACACGCAGTGCTTAAAGTGGGCCGGGGCCTGCCGGGGCCGGGCCCCGGCAGTCTCCAAAACGTGGGACTGAGCCGGGGCCATGCCGGGGCCCCCCATCCCACACAACATTGGCGGGATGCATTATCCCGCCGCGGCCGCAGCCGCGACGGGAGATGCGCCCGCCAGTTTAATTTCAGGCGAGCTGACAGAAGTGCCAGCCAGGCACAGCGTCGCTGAGGCTGGCTGGCACTTCTGTCAGTCACTGTAACTTCCCTGATGACCCCTCATCTGAGGGGTCATCAGGGAAGTTACAGTTCCTTTGTTTGCCCTCGCCAGGTCACTGACCCTCAGCGAACCTGCGGGCTCCATGATCTAATATGCAGATTAGATCACGGAGCCCGCAGGTTCGCAGAGGGTGAAAGGCGCCTCGGGCTCAGTGATCTATCTGCTCAGAGCAGATAGATCACAGAGCCTGAGGCGTCTATCTCCGTTGGCAAAGCTTTATAAAAGATGCCTTGAATTGTATACGTTTCAAGCCATCTTTTATAAAGTAGAAATATTTCTATGTTTATAAAAGACTGCTTGAAACGTGCACAATTCAAGGCATCTTTTATAAAGCTTTGTCGATGGACAAAGCCACCTCGGGTTTTGGCCATCCCCAACGCTTTATAAAAGATGCCTTGAATTGTTTACATTTCAAGCCGTCTTTTATAAACATAGAAATATGTTATAAATGTCTATGCTAATAAAAGGTGGCTTGAAAAGTGCACAAACCATAGTAAGGTAAGCACACAAGTGTGCGTAAATAACTATGGTTTGTGCACTTTTCAAGCCACCTTTTTATAAACCTAGAAATACGTAACATTGGTATATTTATAAGGCTTGAAAGTTACACAAACCATAGTAGTGCGCATACAAATATATAAATGCTCACATACATTTATATATTTGTTTGCGCACCTTACAATGATTTGTGCACGTTTTAGGCCACGCCCACAATGGAAGCCACGCCCCCAAACGAGGGCCCCCCCTCAATTTCTTACCCCACTTAAAGCACTGGCAACACGTGATGCTATGTTTACGTCTTCACACCGGCAGCTCTCCTTGCAGCTGCAACCTGAACTGCACTCGCCATTAGTCAGAGAAGTTCCCCGTAAACAAAGTTCTTTCAAAGAATTTTTCTAAAACTGGAACATTTTACAGGATTTCCGAACCTTGTTGGGAAAGGTAGACGTGGTGTGAAAAACCCAGACAGTCTCTCCAGAACTGGGACGCATGGAAACAAAACCCACACCCCAGGGTAGCCGAGCAACCATGCCCCTTAGCAGCAAATCCAGGATAACAGTCTGCGACATATGACATCAAGTTACTGGCCCATATTTCTCCTGATCTGTGGAGCTCTTGACAAGGGGGCAAAATATAAACCTGATCCACCGTTCACCCCACAAACTGACCAAGTAACACAAAATGCTCACCACAAGATACACATGCAGGAAAACACCCAATCGCTGCCGGATATTGAGGCAGAGATATAAAGTAGCGCACACTCTTGCACATGCACAACTGGACTATTTCAGCTTTCGTACAGATATGGCCAAACACCGCAAACCAACTGCAAATGATTCAGGACCAAGCTGCACAGAGGTCCGGGGACGTGCATGTCAGATCCACACAACCCCAGCCTGAAAGGTTGTCTCTGTCCCCTAATCAAGCACATGTTCAGTATCAAATGCAAGTGCACAACACAAAAAGCCTTCTTAGGAAGGGTTCCAAAACACCTACCAGATTTACTAAAGCATCCATGTCCCTCTTTGCTCTCTCGGGTCAACATCTACCCATATGCCTTATCAAGAATCTTACCAGAAAGTGAATTATAGAGGATTAGGTCTGTCTGCATTTGGATCCACAATTTAAGAGAACCTCCCACCAGACTTTGAGTGCCAAGAAGAATACTACAAAATCTGGAGAGCCCAAAAAATGAAGAAAACAAATCCATTAAGCCTTTCCCAAACGTGTCGGACTGGATGAAGGGCACACTGAATGTCTGGGGCATTGCCACCATGTTCTTCATAGTCAGGAGTTGCGGATTAAATGTATTATCAAAGGTTGGAGAAATATGCAAAGTAAGAGGCTTCTAGTGTCTTATCACAGGGCAGTAATGCTATTGGACCTGATGTAATCAGAAACAACCACCAGAGAAAGGTGTTAGGTTCTGTGCTAGCCACTATCTTCCAAACTGATTTCCAGAAGACAATTCCCCTGTGACAGGTGTCATTACATCCACACAAGCACAATGTGGCCTGTTACTGTCCCTGAATCTCCTGCACCCAAATAACTCTGGCATTTTGTTCTCCCTTGATATTCTCTCATAGCAGTCAGAAAAACATGGCATACTCTCAGACCTGCTAAATATTAATCTCTAGCTCTAGTTTTGTCTCCTGTTTTTTAATAAACGTTTAATTGAGTTTTTAGTAGAGATAAAGCCACCACCAACAGTACAGTGCAAGCTAACTTCCACACCCCAGATCCTCCCACCCTCTCCCCTCCACCCCCCCATTTCTCATAAAACTCTTGACCCCACCCCATCGCCTACATCCTGAGTCTGGATACCATCTATCTCCTCCTCTACCTCCATTGATTTTGTCCCCCCGAAAATACATTCCAACCCGTTACTCGCCCCATGACCGCCATATCTTCTTGTGTTTGTCCGGCATCCCTTACCCATGCACACTAGCCGGTCCCAGCTCTTGATGGTGTCCATCCCTCTCTGCCAGACCGCTATGGATGAACTATCTGGTTTCATCCAGTGTTCCACTATTGCCCTCTTTGTTATTATGCTGGCTGTATTTAAGAATATCATGGCATATCTGTTAGCCTGCGTATCATTCCATATGCCCAGCAGTGCTGGTCCCTCCAGTACACCTTGCACCTCCCTCTGCATGTTAGTCCGGAACCTCGGTATTTTGGGGCAGTCCCATACCATGTGAACGAACATACATGTGCGTATGTTGCATTCGGGGCAGCTATCGTCCCCTCGCTTCCCATCTTAATCAGCCTTTCCTTAGAGTAATAGACCATGTGTAGGAATTTAAATTGTATCAATTGCAGCCTAGCCGCTGTAGCCACTTCCTGGGGGTGTTGTAGTGCCTTCCTCCATTCTTCGTTGCCTGTGTCCCCCATGACGCTTTCCCAACTGCCTTTAAGTACCTCCAACTGTTGCTCAGAGTGAGAGGCCAGCACCTTCTATCAGGTTCCCACCTGCTTGACTTCGAACTCCCCATGCAGCACTGGGTCTGTATGACCCACCCTGCTCCTTCAGTTTCCCTTCCTTTGGGAGTGCAACTAGTATTGCCTCCCTTAGGTCTGGTTGGAGGCTCCCTTTGCTCCCACTTTCGTTCAGAATGTCCCTCATGGGACCCAGTGTTTTCCTCTCAGTTTGATCCAAAGCTCTATTGGGGCTGCCGCCTTCCCTTTCCCCAGCTGTGAGATAACCACTTCCAATTCCCCCACCTTTAGATCCCCTTTGAGGGATTCCCTCTCTTACCTTGTCAAGTGCGTTAAGGGTAATCGTCCTAGGAACCTTTGTATCTCGGCCCCTGGCGTCTCCAAATGGGTTTTGTACAAATTCTGATAGTAGGTAATGAAAATCTGTCCTATTTCTTTTGCGTCCCGTAGGTGTCCGCATCATCGCCCTTCTGAATTTCATATATCAGCTGGCTCTTTCCTCTCTCTGTGCCAGCCACGATAGCAGGTTGCCATCTCTGTCCCCCAATTCGTATATGCACGCACCTTTGTGCTACCAACCCACCATGGCCCTTCCAGACACCTGATTCTGACCTCCTCCTTTGCCTTTGTAAGGTCCTATATGGTATTATATGGCAAATGGCCATAGTAATCCCTCCAACTGGGCCTCTTTCCATTGTCCCTCCAATTCCCCCACTTTGGCCTCATCTTCCTCATATTGCCGCTCTCTAATTCTCTCCTTGACTCCGGTCACCACTATGGCTTTCCCCATCAACACGGCCTTGTATTCCTTCGTCTCCGCAGAGGTTTCATTGATGCAAATAAAAGTTTTGTTTCCTCCCTCAGTTTCGCCGCTATGCCCTCGTACAATAAATGGTAGGTGCCCAACCTCCAGTTGCCCCCCTGTGCCACCTGCCTGTGTCTGGATTTCCCATGTCGGTGTTGCATGGTCCGAGAGTCCCCTGGGTAGACACTCCACCCCCTCAACTTTGTGCCTGTCTGATCAGCGGGCAACAAGATGGCCTATCCTTAAGAAGGACTTATGTGCTGCTGAAAATAATGAGAACTCACAACCTGTCTGTGGGGCTCCTTCCAAAAGTCCACAAGACCCATGGCCTCTATGAAGTCCCCAAATTTGCTGTCCCTGTTGTCCACCCTTGTATTCCCTGTCCAGAGTGGGGCCAACCACTGCATTGAAATCTCCTGCCACTATTGCCATTCCAGGGGGCCCCTCTGGCACCACCCGTTTGACATCTTCTAGTGTCTCCCCCAGCAGCGTGGGTGGGCGTACACGTTGATGCCCTACTTAACCAGAGACTATCACAACCCATCCTCTCCTATCTTGGTATATCTTTGTGACATGAAACCCTACTTCTATCCTGATAAGTATACCCCTTGTGAATGCTGTATGCCCTACATAAGTCATCAGCTATTTCACTGCTGTCTACGGAGTTTGTTAACTTCCTTGACTACGAGGGAAGAATTCATTTACGTGTCTATTCAGGGGGTCAGAGGGAGCTATCTCTTCAGGCGGCCATTTTCTCTGCATGGTCAATGGGGTTCATTTCCCCCCAGTAGTGGTAGTTAGTCACAGAAGTATAATACAATCATGGCTAAACAAAACTTGGATGCTCTTTCCCTTACACTGACATGAAATGTTTATGTATTTATGGAGCGCCGCAGCCCGTGGGCATCAGGGCGCTTAACATGAAGACAAGGACAACAGATAGAAAGACGGGATGTTCAGGCCCTATGGATCAGAAAGGTAGGGGGTCCTAGGGTACGAGCTTATCTGAAAAGGAAATGTCAAGTGTATCTCATGTAAAATGAATACTGAGAATGTTGTTTCTACTGCAAATTCACACAATGAGATGACATAGGCATTGCCTAGTTCGTTATGGCTACTGAATGTAATCTCTTGTCTCCAGCCAATGCTGGGATTTTCTCTTGCCTATTTTTCTATTCATGACACTGATTTGCGTCTTTTCTCTGTATCTTCTTTTGTTTTTTTGTGCCTTTGCCAGCTCTTGATAGTAGCATTTATCTTTGTTTTTACATTTGCAGGGTGGCAGTTTTGCATCCTGGTCATGGGCGAGAGATGGAAGGTGTATCCTGTCTGAGATGGCTTTAAAGAAAATTCCCTTGAGCCTACATTTTGCATACCGCAGAGCAGTTGTTGGCTCTGAAGTGGTCATGATCTTAGTAGACACAGATGTGACTACCTTGCAGGCTTTCTTCATTGGCAGGCTTCGTTCATTGCTTCCTCATCAATCGAGATCTGTCACATTGCTTGCCCGCTTCCCTGCCTTACAGCAGGTGCTGTCATCCGATGGCATGTCATGCGTCATGCAGGTGATATTGACCAATGTGGCGGGCCTGACAGCGTGCTGATGTTGTTGGTTTTTTAAACAAAAAAAAGGAAGAAACGTACCTTTGTGTTTGTGTTGTGCGTCGACTCTGGAAGTGCTATCAGGACGTCCATTTTCCATGTTGATGACTGTGACTTCATCACCATGGACATTAAACATCGAAGAGCAGCACTGCCGGAGCCAAGGTAAGTTTAATTTAATTAAGGTCACCATTAGCATGTAGGAAACCACACAGGTGCTAAATGGTGAAGGGGGAGTAGGGAAGGGAAACGCCAATCACCAATGAAAATGCTCCGAACGCCTTCTTCCCTTAGTGAATACAGCCCGCATTCCGAGTATTTTCATTGGTTGACGGCAACTCCCAGTGTACTAAAGTGCGGATTAACCATGCACGTGGAATCTGCTGAACTTTTCACCCAATTCATGACTGTTACTAAGACGTCAACTCTAAATAAGTTGGAATTTCTGTATTGACAAGTCCTCAAATCAGTAAATAAATTGCACAGATTTTAAAAAATGATTTACCAGGCACCCCGCTGTGACATTGACAAACATCATATACAAATCTAGAACATTGGTTGGTTTGTATTATTCTTTGACAGTGTCATTTAAAAAATAAAATGTGAAGGCACTTGAAGAAAAAGGGCATTAATGGATACTAGTTAGATCTGTGATATTATTCCCCACAGGGTCAATTTAACACTGCACCGCTGGAACTCCAGAGGGAAAAGCACAAGCATTGTGCATACACCACAGAATGGCCTTTGACTACCACTGGCATTAGAACACTGATTTGGCCACCTCCACTACCTTAAAGGATTCATAAACTACCAGACCGGACAGCAACAACACTTCTGGATCTTAAAGATCTGTCACCATGCTACATCTACTGCAAACCACATGCCTGCGTTGGTACTTGGACTTAGACGGCTTTGATGCCTGCATGCCTAGCCAGTTGATGAGCATGTTTATAGAACATGTGATTGCAGCCACGTAACCTAAAGAGCAACGACTGCACAGCTAAAGAATAGATAGCAATTGAAGATGATGTGGGAGAAAAACACAAAGAGGGCTTTGCATTTGTAGTGTCTGGACCCAGGATAGGTAAGCAGGATGCAGAGAGCACCCAGGAGTCAGTAGGTACAAAAGGTAAGTAGGTTTTTCTTGTTATTTCAGGTTACAGGTTAGAAGTGAAGGGAGAGCTTATGTACAGGCATCCTTCTCATTGTATCACCCATCCTGAATCCCTAGCCATCCTCTTAAATCACCATCTAGGATTCCATGGCTTGCATTGCATAAGGCAATGCAAACCCCACACTACAGAGTTACCATTACCAGCACAATGCAATGCATGCGGCTGAAACACAGAACAGGCAATTGTAGGCAGAGCATAAACTTATATATTTCTGTTTCTATGGTAGCTATTCCTTTATACCTGTTGGAGATTAGATATGTGTGTCCATTCATTTGTTCAACGCATTCTCGATAATGGCATTAGGTTGTATACCACAGAACATCAATGTTTCCTCTTTAAATGTATACCCCATTTCCTTGATAATACCACCATGTTTCTTCCTAAGTAAATAGCATTTAAAGAACATGTTAGCAACTATCTTTGAAATAGAGCATGTTAATAGTTTATGTAATGAATTCCTGTAACAAAAAAAAAAAAACAACAAAAAAAAATCAGCACGCATCCAAATCCAAACACCGGTTTGCATTCGGCACCGGGCTTCTGAAAGCAACTTGAAATGTCATCTTGCGATGGATCAAACCGCAGAGCGTGTCAGAACATCAGAAGATCAGATGGCACAAATCACGGTATGTGCTTTAAAAATATCTCAATGCCAACACTTGGCTGTTGAATATTCAGCAGCAGTCTGCTTGCGTCACCGCAAGCTGTCCGGTAAAATATGCGACTTGCGGGAGCATATTGCAGCATAAGCGTTACTAGGCACCCACTCACACATCTATATGTATCAGCTGGCAGGCGTCCCAGGCGCGCGCATGTCAGATGTTTAACACTGAGCCATCGCCAGCACAGTCTCACTTGCATTGCCATCTGCCGAAAGAACAGACATGGGCAGAACTAGCCAAATGCAAACCTGTTAGCACTTGGCTCTGCTGGTTCCAGACATTGCCAGAGCAAGATTGCGCTATGGATGGGCACGATACCCCAACTCTTGGTTAATGTATGCCAGACTATAATTGGATTCCATTGGGATCTCTTGATGAAGGGTAAGGACATTCAAACCGATTGTCAAAAATGAAGCTCTACCATGATAACTTGCCAATAAAAAGCTATGTTGTTTCCAATTGATTTGCATGTTTTGTCGATGAGTAAGTAGTAGTTGTAAACGATATTTATTAAGCACAGTATGCATGCTGGAGAGTGTGCATTATATTTTGCAATGTACCATGGACGGTGACCATTCTGTTTGCAATAGGTGTAAAGCCAAAGGTCACAGACCACAAACTCACTGCGCTCTGCTCAAAAGTCTAGATTTGTACAACCTGGTTTTGGCTGCAGTGGAGAGGATGAATAAGCAGTGTCTGTTAAGTGCTTAGACTAGGGTAGTCGCAAACAGCTCTTTCCTCCCTGATTTTCCTTTATCCAGGACATTTAGGGCGTCCAGAGGAATCTGACACTTTAATTGTGAAGAGCATAGGCAGTGCTGCGGTTTACACTACTGAGCGTGTCAGGACCCTGCTCTTATCACGATGAAGCTACCTGGACAGTGCGGAACCCGGGCTCTAATTCCCCTAGAGAAGACCGAAACCCATGCTTCTTCTTTGTGTTTATGTCTGTTTCCACCTCTCTAGCCACTCAGTAAGCTTGGACTGGAGGCTCCAACCACCTGGGAAGTCTGGATTCTTAATGTGCACACAGGGGCCACTGGTAAGGAGACATGGCAAGCTGTCACACAGGAAGACCCATGCAAGGCTGCCCTTTTCCCCGCAGCACAGGCACTCATGGAGTACAGCCCTTGCCAATGGGCTTTATTGTGTGAAAGGTGATTTTTGCCTACATTAGAGGCTTACACCTTCGACTTGGGCAAATAGAGCCATCTGATTACTTCACCCTTTATGCTTATTAACACATTGAAACATTCTCAAAAACGACTTATATAGTTTATGGCTGTTACATTTCACAGAAGCATTTTCATCAACCTCAGAAAGGGTGAAAGGCGGAGACATTCTTACAGGTACTCAAACGTGTAACAGGCAGATAATACACAGATCTCAACAGGGAGCACTTATCTTGATGAGCTACCTTAATTGCATTTCAATATGAAGGTACATCATTTCTCATTCTTATAAATGTAACCACATCAAAACCTCCTGAATTAGGATCATTTACTGCACTAATTTATTGTGGGTCTCATTACAAGTGTGGCGGCATTTCATCAGTTAGTATCGCCAACATCTATTATCACTGCAACATGCAATAGAAATGCAGTAACAGGAGGGGTCTACACGATTTACTGTGTAGGTTGGACGTCAAAGTAACAGACAGCCTGTATCTCGTTGCAAATTTTGTTCAAGAATTATAGGGCAACATAACAGGTGGACAGGTCTTGGACAGCCAGCATTACTATTTTAGCATGGTGAACATTCAGCGTTCAGTCTTTTCCCTCAAAGAGAATACACCTCCATGACTACCCTGAAAAGCTCTCATATTTTGAGATTTAGAAATGATATCCATATGTCGAGACATGCACCCCCAACCTCTGCAGGCCCGATTAGGGCCAGGGGAGACAGATCAATTGTAAATGTAAGTGTTTGACTCAATCTGTCTGCCTAGATAGTCAGAGTATGCCCTCAGTTGACATCAGCATTTCATAGGCTTGAGTAAGCTGTCTATCGCTAGTACTTTTTTGGAGTTCCTTAGGATGGATCTGTTCAATCTGTTATATAATAATAATAATAATAATAATAATAATAATAATAATAATAATGTATTTCCTATATAGCACTGCACACCCATAGGTCTCAGAGCGCTGTAATAACAGAAGACATTATTATCCCACAGAGTGCTACTCAATTTAGCGACCTCGGAAGGATGAAAGGCTGAGTCCAAACTGCCGGGATTCGACCTGCCACAGCAGGCTGCGCACAGATATCAGGGGTGAGTGCGTTGCTCCTTGTGCTATCTGACAGGCTGCTTAACCATCTCCTACAAGAGATGGGCCTAAATTTGAAAACACTTGAAAAAAAATGAGTAGATGGTATCTTAATTGTTGTTTGAAATTATGAAAATTATGCAAAATCTGGCCCCAGAAAGAGATTGCTCAGGTCCTTGAAGCCTCTCTCAAGCTTTGCCGACAGCATCGCAATAGATACATGGGCAACATGGTTTATCCCACAATATGTAAACCTTTAGAAAAGTGGAATTCTTCAGCAATGTGAGCAAACAGTTCATTTTAACTGCTTGAGAAACCCAGATTTAGGCTTCAGTTTTGTCTAATATAATTTTGCGTTGCAACGTAGAATGCTCAACTATGGCTTGAAATGGCAAAAGAACAGTCGAGTGTATTTACAACTTTGCATTGATTTAATAATAGAACAGACATCTAGGGCAGAATCAGTACTTTGTCTGGATGAAGTTCTCCGTCGGCCAATGTATAGGCCATTTAAAAATGTTCATGCACTGCACATTGAAAAGAAACAAGGTGATGATATAGGGTCGAGTGCAGAAATAATCATAGCTCAGTGTGTTACAGTAATGCCAATCCTCCCTTAACATAAACTAATTTGATGTATCCATTATCAGTTAATTGTTAACATTAGATGCATTGGAAAAATATACTCAGTGTGTGTTTTGGACAGTATTATTTTTATGATTTAGTTTACAAGGTAATCATAAGCTAAATTCTCTTGCTAAGTCTTCTTTGCCTAGATTTCTTCAGGCAGGTTCCATGGTGAAAACCACTACACTGGCATCATTACTTAGTGTTTTTGTGTTTGTGTCCTTAATGACAATGGGTTTCATTTTTATGTTGGTCAATATTATATATGAATTAAAATTTCGATATATTTCGAAAATGCAATGGAAGTGGGTTGCATGCCTTGTCTGGTGACTCTCTGAATAAAAAATAGGTACATGCAAATATATTTATTTGATGAAAATGACAGGACAACAGTGTTCTTTGGTATGAAAATGCTTACACAACTTTTTAACATTGATTCACAGAGTGAAGGATCAGTGTCCTTACCAATGGGTGAGAGGATGTGGGTATAAGTCCTGATGATACAGTGGAGGTAGAAACATGAACCAGGGACAAGGACATAATGGAGACAAACCCACATTCGCACAGGTTCCATCCAGCGGTTCACTGTAAAATGATGGTACCCAGGTGATAAAGTTGCTTCTAATTCAAACCTAATAAGTTATGCCCAGAGAAAGATCTGTGCCAGAAGAAAAAAAAGTGTTCCTCTATCTCTGGGGAAATGATAGTCATAGCCTGTATCTCAGTCTCATTGACAATGTAGTCATACGATTAGAATGTTCCGGGATAATTCCACCACGTACAACGCCATGCTTCAAAAGATATAATACTGCATGCTTCATATCCCTTTATTTAACCTCAAGACCAAGACCTTTGAGTAGATTTAACAATGCATATTTTGCAGATGTATTCCTTTTTGAGAATATGATCAACATGTGCTTACATGCATGATTGATGGTGTTACCAATAATCTATAGACAATGAGATAATACAGCCAGGGCTATTTAAATCGAAAATGATTTCATAAATACAGCCTGTATTCCATCTTGTCCAGCAGCCTTATTTATAAGGAGCATATGTAGTATGTATATTGATTATACCTGTAAGTATTCTATTATTGCGCCAGGCATTCACAACATGCATACATTGGGGTAATTCCAACTTTATTTTATCCACACTTATCTGATCCAATATTGCATGGTTCATTCGGGTGCCCTTAGTGGTCAACACATGTTTCAGCCAATAGGCCCCTTACAGACTTACGGGCTTAGTTAAGATTGGGTAACACTTCTAATTATGCATTATACATACAACAATATTAAAATCAAAAAGACAGAAAGTTAGGGTTGGTGGTAGGTGGGATTGGTAGGAAAAAAGAGACAGTGAAGTTCATTAATAATTAATTGTACATAATCCACATTATTTTAATAATAGCATATTGAATGTTTATCTTATTTACCGTTTCTACTTACGTACATTACTAAGTCAGATGCCTAGTTTGCATGCATGTTTTCATTCTCACACTCTCAAGAGAAACCTAATATCTCGTGGACTAATCAATACTATTTTTCAATCTCTATTCCATATGGTCTCGGTCTCCATTATCATTTGCTAGATGATGCTAGCTTATTCCTGTTTAACATCTCATTCAAGTTCTGCATGTAAACTGGTTGTTTTTGTTATTTCTGCTTCCGTGCATTACTAGGCTACATGGCTAATTTTCACATGTGGTTATTATGTGTACATGTTACTTACATTAGCTGTGTTCCCAAGGAAAAAAACGCTGAAACAGAGACTAAACAAAACCTGCCCAGAGACATTCAAGATTAACTTGGTGACACATTTTGTCAAAATCATTACAAGATCAAGAACATTCTAAAAAAGAAACGGTGTCATTCTTTCTGTGAAATCAAAACTAACCAGCCAGTTCAGCCTGGGCTACAGAGGGTTAAAGACTCTGGCATGGGATAAGAAAACACTGGAATTGTAGGCAGGGCCACAGAGTTTGAACTGGCAAGGTTTTAGACTAACTTTGTTAATCACTGGAAATTCCACTTCATAAAGATCACATTTCGTTATGTCAGAATTTGTATATTGCAAACGTTTACCTGGAACGTAGGCATGCATTTCTATGCATACCTTATCATAACCATCACTCACAAATGTTCAATTTAATTATAACATGTGTCTGCCACAATAGCATTCCTCTGCCGCATTAGCATGTGTCTGGCATGTAATGCTATTAATAAATAATGTAAAACACAGCTTCCGTGTGTTTTTACAATGTGTTCAGAAAATAGACCCTAGATTTAATATACAAAAAAAAATATCACATTAACATTCTTTATTTAAAACCATTACTTTTGTGGAATAGGCTCATTGGCCTGATTCAATGAACACTCATTTATTTATTTTATTTATTTATTGAACATTTGTATGGAGCCTATACACAAGTGTTTACAGACGCTATAAGACAAAAATGGGGGGTGGGAGGGGACATAGAAAAAAAACCCAATAGTTACAAAGTACAACAATAACAACAGTGACTGTTATATTGGTCTTGTGACATTCCTACCGTACAAGTTCAACGAAAAAAGGTGATACAAGTGCAGGGGTGTGTAGTAGGTGGAGAAGTGCAGGATTCGGGGGACCCAAATGGGATGGGCAAGCGCTAAGGAAGGGAGCACGAGGGCAAGTACCAGGGAAAAAAAAGGATAATCCGGTGAAGGGTGCCCGAGGGCAAGTGCCGGTCAGAGATGCTGAGGGGAGACTAATCGGTGAAGGTCTGGCTCCTGTATGACTCAGCAGGGACCAAACACCAGTCGCAGCGGCAGATGGAAAATTAGCAAGGGAGGGCGTTGGAGGACAAGAAAAGGAAGGTCCTGAGCAGATTCCGGAATTTAAGAATACCAGGCACAAGTCTGATGGGGGCAGGGATTTCATTCCAAAGGGATGGCCTCTGGAACATGATGTCAAATGTAATGTTTAACTCACCATTTTTAAACATTCTCTATTTAAAATCCTTACTCTGTGGAATAGCCTCCCGGGCCACAATCTCCAATGAAGTATCAATCTGATTGATTTAGTTCACAAATCTCATTGCTTACCAAAAGTATATCACTTATTACCATATTCCAGGAGTCTGCAACCTGCAGCTCTCCAGATGGCTTGCAAGCCAAATCCTCTTCATCCCATCACTATTGACTCGGCTGGCTAGTTGTAGCCCCAACTAAGTGGGAAGGCACACATTGCAGACCCCCGCTATATGTGGTATTCATCTATTAAGAGAAGATGGGTGTTGTTGCTTACAATACGTAAGGACATTTATGACATTGCAGTGCATTTTTCCAAAAGTAATGTTCTGAAAATGTTGCTTAGTTTTCAATAAGTGGTCTGTTTGTTCCTGCATAGCTGGCCTACATGTGGCACTAGCATCAGTATGCCTATTAGTACCATGTAGGGTGTGCAGGCATTTGCCTAGGGAGTATTAATGCTGGTAAATATCTTCATAGAATTGTGGAACAAGTTCAACGGAATAGGCCAGGTTGAACTTGCTAAAACCTAGTTTGTGAGTCTTCTTGTGTCTCCAAGTGGCACTTGGGTAGTTACACACATTTCCTGATTCTCCATGGGATTTTTGGATACAATTCATGTTTGTTTCCGTTTTTAGAGTCAACATGTGTACAACAATTATTTCAAAAGATAATGTTAATGAGAAGGACTGCAGGGATGATGAGAAGAGGTGGTGGAAAAGGGGGGAAAAAGGTGGGTTGGGGTTGGATGGGAGAATTCGCAATAGGGAATAATGAACTGTGTATTGTGGCTACTACATAGATAAGACAATACTATCCAGTAAGACATCTCAGTAGGTTAAGTCTGCAGTAGCAATCTTTATGTAAACTTCAAGCATTCAACCCAGCATTTTATCCTAGCAATTGTGCAGTGCCACTGGGGTTAGCAATATTACCGTACGAAGAGATTATGGATCAAATGTTTTTTTCTTTGAAGGCCTGTTAGGCTTGTGTGTGATCAGTCATATGTCAAAACCTACATGATCTACTATTCAGGTTGGTAATATTCCAGTAGGAAGCGATCATGATTGGCAAGCCCTTTCCTAATGAAAGAGCAAAATGAATGCTGCATTGTCAGTCACATTTCAATCATACTTGATGCAACCATGCATCCGCCTGAGGTTGCTAACATGAGTAACAATGAGGTTGGTAAATTGAGCAAAATGGAGGTTTATGAGAGACATTTGAATCTGAAAAGGCAAGTCAGCCTGGATTACATGCATATCTCATACATGAATGATAAAGTCATATCTCACATCACCTAAATGAGTACTTTTTACATAGGTGATATTACAAAGTAATGAGTTCATATTGGTTGTATACTTTTGCCAATCCAGGTCAACAATAATCTCTATCTGTGACTAAGTTTTTCAGTGAATTTCATACGATTTTATTAGTGCAACTTGACCATAACGTCCCTTTAGCAATGATTTTTCAGTGAAATACATGGGTTTTTACCAGTCCATGCTAATTTCCAAAAATGTACTATCATAATTACCCCCAATATACCAACATTTGTGTCCAACTTCCACATCTTTACCTTAAAACTCTGCCATTTCCCACCTTCTAACATAATTTTTAACACTTCTATACACTTTTTGCAACTTTTTTCCACTGGTTTTGCATTCGTCGATGGCTGCGAACGTCCAACCTCATTGTGGACATTCCGAACAGCGCAATGTGACTTTGCGAAGGCGCACGGCATGATGACATGTCCGCGAATGCACCTGCACTTTGTGATTGTGTCCGTGCTTTCTGGACAGTTCAGGACTGCATTTTCTGCTGATCTAGCAACTTTCAAGCTCAAAGTTTACCCTTGCACAGCTCCTACACCTTTTCCTATTCATTATCCATTAATAATCTAATACAGAGCACATACTCGAAAACATATTAGCTGAACTACTATTTATCTTAAAAATGGCATCACCTACTGCCAGCCCTCCACACCCAAGAGCCACCATCGCCACCAGCTGTAAGACCTACACAACAAAAAAAGTGCAGTACTTCAAAAGACATTGAAGAGGACAAAGAAGATTAGGTAGAGGAAGTGCCTACCTCTAGCACCCAGAGAGAATCATGGGTGTGGCAGTTCTTTACCACTGTTGGGAATGTAGGAATGGGGAATGGGGAAAGCTACCAAAGTAAAATGTACTACGTGAGTCACGGACTGCCTGGTCAGTACTCCTATGGGACCACCTCCATGCACCGTCACACACAATCCAACCACCGCAATCCTCTCAGAAGGGTCTTTCTTTTCTTAAGAAATAGTAGGCTGTCTTCCTCCACCTCATCATCCTCGACCAATAATAACCACACAGCCTACTTAAGTGGGACCCAAAATCCCATCAGCTACCTTGCAAGCGGTAAAAGAGGCTGTTGATCCATATCTTTCCAAGCCAAGAGTACTCTGTATACACTGAAACACACCACTCTGCAGGGGGGAGCAATTTCAAAGTGCTTTTGAAGCTGTAATCAGAGAGCACAAGAAACACTGCCCCCTACATTAGATGTTACACATGCGCAACATATTCCCCCATCCACCTGCTTCTCTATACTTGTGGTCGCTGCCTCTTCTCTCATTTTCCTCCCCACCTTACTTTCGGACCTCTCCTGCAAAAGAAAAATATGCAAATAACAACATAAAAATGTTTTTGGAACCACATTTCACAGTAAAAAAAATAGATCTAAAAAATTATCTTAAAGACTCCATCTACTTTACATTTCTCAGTAAAGTAGATAAACTCAATAAGAGTCTATCACCCTAACTTCAAAAGCCCTTGCTGCACTGATTACATTAGCATGCCTATAATGATAACATCACTGTACATTCAAAATGAGCTCTACCTATTTTAATGATGTTAGTGGGCAGTGTAGCCAAACGTACCATATCATCACTAATGTTATAAGGTTATCTAATGCAAAACGAGGAACTTAAACACACACATCCACAACAAACGCAAAACCTTTCTTTCTTTTTACAGAAATGATAGAAACATGTTATTTTGAAGAAAACAACAATAGTCGGCACCGCAACACGTACATTTCATTTTAACACAACGATAAAAACATTCAATTAAGTCCACAAAAACCTGGTTAACATTTTCAAACACAGTTCACAGCTACTGAACTTTGCATCATTCTCATTTTCAGTGAAACGGCTAACGGTGATCTTCTAATGCCAAATCCGATTATCAATCCATCAATGCAAGTCTTTGCATTCTTCACCAAATATGATCTTCCATGACCGACGAGTAATGTACCCACATGTCGCTCCATTGCATAGGAGACATACTGGTTAACAATTGAAATAAAAGCAGCACTTTCACATCCACTCATTTCTAGAACCTATAAACTCCCATGTTGATCCTTCTTTCTGCAACTGCGAAAGGACAGAATGTTGTCTGGTGATCATCCCATATGATTATTACATATCCGTTGTTGATAATCATTGTACAAAAAGTCATCGGCCGGTTGACTGCACCCATGACATGTGCACATCGGGATTATATAACTGAATGCAAAAAAATATTTCAGTAACCACTTTATAGTTAAATATACCGAGTACATTCTTATTTTATCTATACGTTTAAGTTACAATTCACACGTACAATGTCTATTCTTTGCGTCAAATTGAACATTCATCCATCAGGACATTCATCATATTTCACACAGTACACTTTCAATCCACACTTCAATAAATAAAATTTAAAATCATGCTTACTTTTTTTTTTTATTTTTGCAAATCCATTCCTCCGATTGTAGTGAAGACCAACTGCTTCAAAACACAATTTTCCAAAATAAAAAGTTACTTTCCGATGTTAGCTTTCAATATGGTGAATCTTATCATTTCTTTGTGGATTTTCAACACATTTTGTCCTTCAAATTGTTAGTGCAGTGTATTCAAGGACACATAACAATGAGACCCTTCATGTAGCATTCACATGTTAGTTTTGGTTTAGCAATCAGTGTACTGAAAAACAACGAAATATTCCAAGGCAACGACATAGCACACAATATTTACTTCCATGTTACCACTATAAACGCACCTGTTACCAATACATTTACATTTTTTTTCAAAGATAAAGTCAGGCGGTGTCGACACAAGCACAAGTTTCCCTACACATTAATAATGATCTGCTCCCTGCTCTCTGCTATGAGAAGTGTTTCCGCAGAAGAGATTTGCAGCAACAAGATCTAAAATATCATGAAGAAAAGTAGTTTGTCAAAAAGACCTGCAGGTAGTGTATTCCCATGCCACAGACAGCCTTCTGGATAATGCAATGGTCTTGAATTTCATCCTTAAACCAACCACAAAGGGATCACACTTTGTCCAGCATTATTGCTGGAACCTGAAGGAATAATAGTAACATAAAGACAAGTATGACAAAGTGAAGCACAAGCTTACTAGCGTCTGTGTACATCTATTCCCGCAATCATATCCATTTTTGCATTCATGCACACGCACCTCGTTGCGCTCCACAGTAAGGTGCAAATGCGCAAAGCCCACAGGCACATTTTCACAATGCACATTACAAATTCCTTTGCCTGTTATGTCAATGTTGACTAACACTGTGGCACATCCACTTTTGGTGTATTGCAATTTGCAGCCACATATCATTGTGTCATGATGCATACCCCCGGACATCCAGACCACGTCCATCAGCCCTGGGAGAAGGCATCATGTCGCCTTGAGAAAACCCAGCAACCCCTGCTAGGGGCTGTCTGGGTTCAGTCCTGGCGCATATGGTGCCAGGCTCATCTGGGACATCAGTCCTGGCGCCATAGGCGCCAGGCTCATAGGAGCACACTTACCTGATGCAGACCATGCTGCAAGAAGATCCAAGCCCATGTGAGGCCTGGAAGGGACTACTTTACCTTAGGGACTATTTTGTTAGTCGGGTGTGGTCAGGGAGGAATAGCTACCTGGGACTAATTTGGAGGCTATTTAAACCACACCCGAAGAGCAGCACACGCTTCGCATTATTCTGCATCCAGCAGCGTAACGTTCACTGTGCCAGCAGCAGCATCCAGCCTTCTGCCACGCCCGCCTCGTACCTGGCGCACCTAGAAAGAAGGAAAGAAGCAAAGGTTAGAACAAGAGTATTAGCTGATTTCTTACCTGATTCCGGATTCATCGCATCTTAAAACCTGATGAAAGACTTTGTTTTAAACGCGTCGCATCGCCAGCAGCAGCGCCGCGCCATACTCACTGTTCCACACAGCATCTCTTCGATCCGGTGCTGTCTCTACCTTTACATCGCCGAATCCCGGCACCTAAGGGGGACAAGAAACAACAAGGTGAGCAGAGAGAACAGACAGAGACAATCTCTTTAGCCGCCATATGCTTACCTGATTTTACCGCCGGAGGTATAATCCATCAGCACGCCACATCTTCTTATGCCGCACCTCTAAGATAAGGAGAAAGCAGCAAGTTTAACCCTGGGCATTATTTACCGGACAGTGTTGGGTAACACAGACATTTACCGGAGCGCTTTCAGCTGCCAATCTTCTTATTGGGTCAAAGCTGCAAGATAAAAGAGGAATTGGACAGGAGTGAATTCCAGACATTTTGAACTCTTACGAACTATATACTTACCGCTCTTCGCCAGGACCTTTTGGAGTCAGGATTCGTCTACAACTCTTCCAGTATCTTCAGGCCAGTGAAGTAACTGGTCATCAACGCGCCCCTGCGTGCTTCGCAGGATGGAGGGCTCATCCTTCAAGAATATAAGGTGAGATTGCTGAGAGGGCGCTTCAGAGGTGATTAGTGGGGCGGACAGTGGGGGTGCTATCACTTGAATCCACAAGTGGCTAAATCCATCTCTCCACTTGTAGGAGAATATTTCTACGGGTCAAGCAGACGAGATTAGAAGGGCAGATCCAGTCAGTCATCGCTGCACTACGCATCACATGGGTGGAGGCCGCAGCAGTCCAGGTCCGACCGACGCCCCTGTGGGAGCCAGGTGAGCGTAACACATTGTACCTACTTTCCAGCGTGTCCAGACTTAATATACTTTATTCATTTATTTGTTGGTTATTTGTGAAGCACCTACACCCAAATAAGAATGTGCACGTCGCCAGAAGACCGAAAAAGGATGGGGAGCCATGGAATATAACAACAATGATATGACATGATAAGTCATGTATAACCTGCCTGTAAACAGTTGTTTCTAGGCGCAACAAGACAAGGATGGGTAAATAAGCAGCTCGAACGTGCAATGATAGATTCTCCCCGAGTTGCACCCTTTGACACTACTGCCACTCGAAACCTCGCTACCTCCAGATTGACCCACCGCAGGGCGCGCACGCACTGCCCCCACCCCTCTCATTCTATGCCCACCCACTGCAGAAATGTCCGTCTGGGCACTAGGATTGCAGACACTCCCATTGCGCAGTCCATTCCAGCATGACCCTCCATCTGCTTATCTTCTGCCACGTCGCGCCACGTTAATATGTGCCGCTCAAAGCACAGGTGCTCAACCAATCAACCAGGCTAAACAGATCTAGCCTTATCGTTCCGTCCGATCCGCATGCGGTCGGCCCCCAACCTAACATTGTGCCACGTATGCAAGAAGACTGGTTCACCCCAAGGTAAGCCCATACTGCTGCGGCATCCCTCCCACTCATTGAGGCTCTGTACATGCCACTGATTAATATGGCTATGCCTCAACCAGCACCTGAACATGCTGTTAACATTATTGTACAACGATTGGCTGCCCTTCGTTGCCCTGTGCAGTTTAAAACAGTGTTTACCCCTATGCTACCTCACTCTGTAGTGTGTAATGCTCGGAGTATGCCACAGAATTGCAATGCAATGTTCAAACCTGTACTGCAACCTACTATTACCACCACCATGATTCCGATTGGTAATGCATATTATGTGCCACCTAGAAACAATGATGTGTTCCCACCTTGTGTTACTACCACCACGCTACCCGTTATTGATGCAGACAATGATCCAGTGCTTCATAAGGCCCTGTTGCCACACATTGTGTTAAGGATTTCAATCAGGCGACACACACTTTGGTATCGGCCTAGTATGTAGCGCACAACTGAGATGATTTTCTCCTTATTTTATGCAGATTTAATTTGAGATGGTACACAACTCGTATCACATCCCCTTTTGAAATACCAGGTCACAATGGATTCAAATTCAAAAGAAATCATACACTTTTCTAATATGGGGCAGCAATCACCAATGGGGTGATAATTGCAATGAGGATGTAAGCAATACACTTGCTTTAACCTTCTAGTGGAACCTATACAAAACACCAGGGAATAGGAGCACTTTTTGATTTAGGAAAGATAGCACCCACGTTAGGATTTCCCCCTGCAATGTTCCCTCAAACCACACATAATTGAACTCTGAATGGATAGAAAGACACAGCAGGTAATTGGGAATAAGATGCAGAAAACAGAATCCAAATCCAACCTTCCCTCACCAAATAAGATTGGAAAACTGATTTTAAACCCCTTGCAATGTTATAAAATGACACTCGGAAATGGACGAATAAATAATGAATGTGCAGTTAAAACTCTAAGGTAAATACAATTTCTCACTAAAGCAACAATGCATAGACACTAACAATCACCGGCAATGGATTACCAAGAGCATACAATTGAAAACTGAATGGAAAGTTTAAAACGGATTGCAGCAAAATGACACGTGTAAAAGTTGCATTTCCTTTCAATTGCCGTGTAAATCTACTCAAATGGTTTTTAATAATAACAGGTGAAATATTCTGATTTGAAGAGTTTTTGGGCTGAGGGATGGTTTATATCACAGGTACAACATAGAGGGGAGAATAGGTCTCTAGCTGGTGAATTGAGAGAGATTTGGAAGGTAGAGTGAGGTTCGTTTTTAGGAACATATAGCAGTGAAAAAGAGAAAATCGTTTTTTAAAAGTGAAAGGCAAATTTACTTAAACTAGATTTAATGGCTATGAAAAGAGGAACACCACCCGTGAATATAAAAGTTACAGTGCAGTTGTAACCCTTCACGCAGTGTACACCTTTTCTTTAGGGAAAATGTATTTATTTAAACACAATATCGCTAATGACTTGTGATCTATGCAAGACAGAAATGAAGAGAAAAGTGGCGCTAATGCTTGGACATCAAGGGCAAGAACACAGAGAATTCTGACAGTTTTGACAAGTTACCAGGATGAGGATAGGATGGCTTAGGGATTGGGATAAGGACAATTGCAAGACAAGATAGACTATGATTTCTATGGGGTAGGGATTATACGTACAGTCCACTTCTAGTTTTGGGATTTTTGGACCGTCAACAGGTTCTGGTTACTACACGGCAGCTTGCCTGGCCAAGGACAGCTGGGCAAAAGACATCTGGCAGGATTGGGTCACCGGATGGTTATTCTGGTCACTGGATGGCACAGGTACCTCTGGATGCAGTTAGTGGGCAGCGAGCCAGGCTGGTTCAGGATGCGAAAGGTACCACAGCTTTCCCCTTTTTAATGGGAGATAAGTGGGTTGATTCTGGATCAATGGCCTTCCTGGGAATAGGATCAGCACTGCTTGGGTTTTGCAGTGGGCCCTGGAGTAGGGTCAGCAATGCTTTGACCTTGTAGTTGGAATCTGGACTCAGCAGGATGAATGGGACAGGGACGCTGGCGCAGGAAAATTGCTAGGAATCCAGTTCAGGCCATCTCAGAGGCTAGAAATATACTTGCAACTAGTACAGTTCATGGCCATTTCTGTTCCTCTCCCTGTTTGCACGCACAGCCTCCAACACTTCAACAGAATTTAAGTTAGCACACAAGACTCCTTTAGCTCTGCCCCGTTCCTTCCAAAAACGCTGGGGTTGCCATGAATCATGTTACCTGCGACGTCATGTCGCTAACTGCAAGTCAGGTGACAACAATATATACCCCGCCCAACCCAGGAAGCGTTGCTTCTCAATCTACTTTCTTTCAAGCCCTCACGTTTACTGATTCATTGTTGGCTCTTACGAATTATGCCCCATTTCTGCTCCACAAAACTCTTTGTGCTGCTCCCTGGTTAAGTCTTTTCGTTACTATTGATATCCTGTTACCCTGACCTCGGAAATCTACTACGACCTGCTTTGCCTGCTCTTTTTGCCTGGATTCAAAGACATATTGGACCTTGCTCTTGTTTTCGGATCTACTTTACCTCACGTCTGCTCACCCAGATCTTTTTGGAAACTTGTCGACCTTGGAACGTTTATTGGATTGCCTTCTGCTTCTTGATTATCTGTAACTACGAGCTCTTGGATTTTCCTACGAACAATTTATGTGCTTGGACTAGAGACTGCCATACAAGCATCTTATTAGGCGTCCTCGTGCCGGCGGTGTTAGGTTTGTCATCTTGGGACCTTTATGTGGATTGGATTTTTGCCTGACCACACTAAGACATTTTGGGATTATTCGCTGCTTCACAGATCCAGCAACCCATTTTCTATGGGTAAGACTTGTTGTTGTTAGTTTCTTTCTTCTTTCTAATTTATGACCCTTTCACCTGTAGGATCTCACCCAGCTAGTTGACCCCTTATTCTGACATAATGGAAGACATATCACCACGTGAGTTACTATTGGTTCTTCTTGAATACCCTTTTGTTGTAACCACTGTGAGTACGGATTGCATGTTTTTTTATTGCAGCCAGCTGTCTTCTGGGGCTAATACCATCTACACTCAGTTGTCTTCCTGGGGTAATATTCCATCTTTCAGGCAATCCACCTTCCAAGATAGTCCTTCAGTACTATTGGAAGTTGTATTGTAGGGAAGAATTCTTCACCTACACTATGAGGTCAACCGTTCATAGACCAGGATAGTAAGTCACGTGAGGGATCTTACAAAAATCAGGAAGAGTTTGTGTCTAGAGTCTTGTCAGGGACCCTTATTTATAATGCATAGTGACATCATCAAAGTATATGGCTGGGCAGGCTTAGCTAAGCACACCTCTAACTGACGGGATTAGTCAGGGGTGATAGTCTCTGCCTCACTCTCAACTGGTTGGATTTCAAAGCAGGAGGGCAGATTTATGATGTGAGTTTACAATATTCAAATAACCTACCACAGTTATTTTAGCCAAAATCCGATTTTGTCACAAATGGTAGATTTATGCAGTTGAAATCTCTTAGCAAATTATAAACACGGATTACATATTTTGTGTAGAGCATAGCGCTCCAACTCTGCAATCTGTGAGACATTGTTTCACTCTTCTAATACTTTTGGTAATTTTGAGTATGTACGATTTGGCCTAAAATTCCATAATCTTATACACGTGTGTGGATTATCATAAGGGTTATAAGTATACAAATTTGCATTAGCATCATGGATACTTTCCTTGTAATCCCTGATTCTTTGCCATTTCTATTCCCAAAGGGTCAGTGAATTCGACCATGTCTTAAATGAAAGCCCATAAAATCAATTTTAAACTGCAAAATGTTTACATGTTTACAAAGCTTTGCTGCAGAGATAAAAGTCTTTACAATTTTATTCATAAATAGTCTTTGCAAGCAAATGGCAGTCCTTTGTCTGTCACTGGACCAATTTTTTTCTGTCTTCAGCTGCCACCAACTGTCATTTCCTCCAGAGTAAGGTGGGGGATTCCCCGCTGGATTGAGGGTTTATTGCACCTCCCCACTTCACAGTTCCTTGTCCTTGAAATTCCATTGTCAGTGGGTTCAGCCTAGACTAGATTCTGTCCAACCTAATAATTGTCACTGGGTTGTTAGTATCTGCTGAGAGAGGCCTTCATGTCGGTAGCATCCCCCTCAAGCAGAAACCTATTTTTCTTTTGTAACTTGCAAAATCCAGACAATATGGTTTAACAGTTTTACTTTATTGTATGTGGTCCTGAATTAAACAAGCCAGTTGAATAAAATAACCCATATGTTTATTTCCCCCATCAACAAACCCCTTCACATTGCTAGATATTGGCATGTTTTCATTCAACAGTTTACTTTTAAAATGGGCCTTTCTCTCCTTGAGTTTGCAAAGCCCATTTTACATGTGTGGTGAAAAGCTGGCATTTCCTTTTAAATTCGGGTTTGCATCTACCTCTGGATTCCCACACTGTCTTGCAGCTATAGTTATTTTCTTGTATGCAGGAGTTTTGTTTGAAGCACAGATGCATTGAAATTGACATGGCTCAGATAGCTGGAGTTTCTTTGAACTACTGAGCTTTGATACTTTGTAAAGAACATTAACGTGTTTTCCCGTGCGGGTAAAAGTGGAGTTCCTTGTTGATTTTTCTCAAAGTTGATTTGACAGGGCCTGTCATTCAAAAATCATGCCTGTTTTTGCTGAAGCAAAATGAGATACTCTGGGCATGGCAGGGCCTTATTAATCGCAGTGGTTTAAGGAAAAACAGATGGAAGTAGTGTCAGAGCAGTTGCCAAGGAGTCTATTGCAATCAGGAAGGTCCAAGATGAACTAGGTTGTAATAACGACTATCTACTTGTGAAGTTTAGCCCTTATCCCAACTGACCATCATCCTTCACATTCTGTACCATCCCCCTGGACCCGTTACATACTTTCAGGAGTCCTTCTTACATGCCATTTCTGACAATCTAATAAAATCTACGAAGTCACTCCTTCTGGGTGACCTTAACCTGGGCATGAATGATCCCTCTGACTCACACGCAACTGCACTCAACAAAGCCCTCACTAACTTAGGCTTTAAACAAGCAGTCACCATCCCGACCCACATTAAAGGTTGCATCCTTGATTGGATTGCCCACAACAATTACCATCCCTCCATCACCTCTATCACCCCCATTCCTTGGTCTGATCACCACGCCATCCATTTTTAAATCAAACTTTCCAATGGACACATGACTCACCAGCCCACGTACCCACCCTCCCATGACAGAAGCTCCCGCCTTCTTACCACGGAGAGACTCCTTGCTCACTTTCCTGTTCCAGCATTTCAACCACCCTTTTCTACAAAGCCAGATACCTTGGCTGCCAACTTCCTCTCCACCATCTCTCAAGCTGTAGATACTATAGCGCCTCTCACCGTCAGGAAGGCCAAACGTACCAAACACACTAACTCCTGGTTCTCACCTGAACTCCTTGAACTACAATCCAAGAAAATATCTGCTGTCTCATCCTGGCTAGCTAAACCTAATGACACCACTAAACTCACTTTCAAAACAGTATCCAGAAATACAAAAAGGCCATTATTAAAGCAAAATCAAACTCATTTAACACCAGGATCTCTAACGCAAACTCTTGATCGAAAGAGATATTTGCCATCTTTAGAGAATTGGAATCCCCAGTGCCCACCCCACCTACCCTCTCTAAAGTCAAGGAGTGGTGTAACAGTGTTCAGTAAGCCATGTTTGACAAGCTGAATTTACTGCAGAATAAAATCATAGATTATCAACAAGCCCTGGGAAAACACATCTCAACCATCCTCAGTAAAGCCCCCACTGACGTTCCTCTCTTCTCCTTTAAGGACATGAGCGAGCTAGAAGTGGAAGCACTCCTCAAATTCATCAAACCTTTTAATTGTAAAGGTAACACGTGTCCAGCCCAGCTGATTAAAGAGAGTGCTACAACCCTCACCCCATTCATTACAGCATTCATTAATGCCTCTTTCACATCTTGCCATGTCCCGGCCTGCCTAAAAGAAGCTTGGGTACGGCCGCTTATGAAAAAAACGACACTTGATCCCAGCATTCCAGCAAATTACCGGCATATCACCACAGTCCCTTTTGTACTCAGAATTCTAGACAAGGCAGCCTACCTGCAGGTACATAATTTCCTAGAGTCCAACAACCTGCTGGGTCTCAGACAGTCCGGCTTCAGGTTGGGCCATGGGACCAAAACCGCTCTATTGGACTTAAGAAAACAGATTGATGTCCGCAGGGATGCAGGAAAGCCAGCTCTCCTCTTACTCCTAGACGTATCCGCAGTATTTGACCTGGTGAACTATCTGCCTCCACCACTCCTCTGCTGCTAATTTCTCACCTGAAGCTACAGCCTGGGTCACATAATTTCTCCAAGAAAGAGTGATGAAAGTTTTTTCCGATCAAGCATGTGCTAGCCCTAATTTCAATAAGTGTGGGGTCCCTCAAGGATCCTGCATCTCACCTACCCCGTAAAACCTACTCATGAGGCCTCTCTTTAACTTCATGGATGTGCGTGGCATCACATTTACCAAATACGCCGTTACACGCAAATCCTCATCTCCCTTACGGGTGAATATGAAGCAGACAGAAAAACTCTCAATTCAATTTACTCAGAGATTCAAACCTTGATGGCTGAAAATTGGCTTTGCCTCAACGGTGAAAAGATGGAGATTTTTCTCATAGGCTCACTAGGAACACTCAAGAAACTTGACTTGAAGTACAACTCCTTCACAGTAGAAAACACGCCTGTCTTACAGGTAGTGAAAACCTTGGGGGTCTATCTTGACTTGAACCTCTCACTGAACTTAACTTGTGTATTGTTCCAAGCATACTATACGGCCTAGAAGTATTTATGGCCAAAGAGACTGCTTGGTTAGATCATTTAGAATGTAGGCTCTGGAAGAGTGTCTTGACCCTCTCGCAAGCAGTCCCAATAGATACCATTTGCTTTGAATTCGGGTTAATATCCCTCTCTACTCGATAAATGGTCAATAATGATGAGCTGGGGAAATACAAAATCTTTATGCTCCGGCTTTTTGGATTTCACTGGTAATCTGTATAGTTGCTCGGTTCTAAACCAATGGCACAACGAAATTGTATTTTTTTTTATAGATGAAATAGGGTGCCTCTGTCTACCAGAGGAGAATTTAGCTACCAGATTCTCTGAAATAAAAATAAAGGCCTTAGTTTGGGATCGCATTAAGCGCACTGGACAAAAACTAGCTACGCTATATACTTCAAAAAGGCCTTTCCAATTAATACATCCTGTGCTTACGTAGAAAATCTACAAAATAATAATGTCAGAAGATGGATAATGTACTTAAGGCTGAATTAGCTCCCAACATTGAGAGATGCGCGGCTGAAGATCCCTTATAAAAAGCACCTTTGTAGCATGTGTGGCTGGGAGCCTAAGCACTTATTGACTGACTGTACAAAACTAACTTTGGTTTATGAAAAGGACTACACCAGGTTGATGCATGATATAATTATATTTGTACTAATCAAATGTGGCCTTTATTATATGCAGGGGACAACTTGGTAATTCATTTTACTCTCTTTTATATGTGGTGAAAAATCTTGAAGTTTTTAAACGGATTATTTATTGATCCTATTAACGCAAAACAGTTTTTCTTTAGATACATTGGAGGTGCCGTACGTTATGATTAATATGTGTGTTTTTAGATTTGATCTCTATGATGAAACACAATTATATCACTGTGTAATATTTTTAATGTGAGGGAATTGACAATTTTAAGCTTTTTATCTGCTAGCAGAAACATGTTATGCATACTTTTGTTAATTTTTGTAATGAAATAATATTTATTGTGCTTAAGCTTATAATTAGCCAATAAAAAAATCAATATAAAAATCAATAACAAAATTAAAATTAAAAAAAAACGTTGTTGCTCACAAGATCAGCTTTCTTGTACATGGACATGCACAAGAATCATTATTGACCCTTCTGTGCATTATTATTTATGTAACAGCAGTGATATTAACATGTGTTTTTCCAAAACATATTACATCCTTCAAGTCAGCATGGAAATGCATTATTTAAAAAGGTTAACAAACTGGTAATTCAGAAATACTGCATTTCTGGAATTCAATAATAATCCTACTTGAGGTAAATTCATAAACTGGATAACACATGTGGCAACAACAATACACCACAACATCTGTATAGGACACTTCCGTTAATGACCATAAGAGCAATATCCTGCAACTTGCTTGATGAGGAACACGTGACTGGACACTATTCTAATTTTCTTTACAGACATTCTTCTGAAACAAGAACCCAAGTCTTTTCTTAATCTCCACCAACACTGGCATCTTATTTCATCCCATTGTGACATATGTTGGCTCTTTTTTATCGTGCCGAGGCGGCCTCAATGATAGCAATCCAGCTGTGACCAGAGGCTGTGCTTTACAGCTCGGGGCGCCATATTAACTGCAGCTTTGAAATAATAGTTGTGCCATGGCTCATTAAGTTCTGGTACAAGAATGAAATGAATGCTCGAAAACCACACGCTCTTGTATCCCTGCCTATGGTGATACACAAATCACCCATCACTTGGCTTGTCGCGGTACCCGCTCCATGCTGTGGAACGCGTAACCGAAGTACACTTTGAAATCTGCCGGAATTTCTGCATTTCCACAACTCTCCTATAAGGTTGAAGCAGCCGGACTACCTGAAGAGTTTGAAATATCTCCCTTTCATCGATAGGAATATCTGTTTTTCTTAATTTCTTTCTACCCTCTTGGTTTTGCGCATGCAGATGTAGTGCACTGAAGCAGTGCTGATGCAGAAGCAGAAGCAGTGCAGATGCAGTGCACTGAAGCAGTGCTGATGCAGAATGCGGATGTGGGCATGATGGAAGAAGCCCTTCTCTTAATCACAGAAGGGAAGCTGGCATCTAGTGTGGCTCTCTACTGCTTCCATCCACCTGGGTTACTCTAAGGTAAACCAGACACAGATATTTTTTGCTTGCATTTGGTTTTTATATAGAGCTAACCTGGCTAGGAAACTGTAGCACATTGTACACATCACTGAGGGTAACATATGAGGTAAAGGGGTGGGGGTAACCATATGTGGTGCACGATATTCTGCCATTGGGACATGATGTGGGAATGCAAGGAGCCTAGGTGACACCTACATTTTTACTGAAGAGTAAGCTTGTGGGTTCCTTCCTGAGTTGCAATTATGTCGCCCTGTAAATGGCTGCCTGGTGGCAACATTTCCTTACAAATGCACCCCACAGGCAACCAAACACTGTCCCCAAATAATTTAGGATTGGAGGTAATAATATATAATTATACCCCTATTTAGGGCAATCATTTTAGGGGTCAGGAAAAAAAAAGTCGCCTAACTGGTGACTTTTTCTAGGCTACATTATCACATAGGACCGCAATAACTATGTAACCATCAAAGGCCAATCTCCCCAACTCATTCTAATTCTGCAGATAACAGCCAGTCTTTGTAGCCCTTTCTACTACTCCTAGGGCCTGATTTACAGACATGTTTTCAATGGTACTTTCCCATGTTAAACCATTTTTGTAAATAAGGCCGTTATTTATTGCCAGCAAGTTTTACACTAAGTAAAACCAAACAAATACATTCATATGTATAACTATGTTTATAATTGTTATTTTATAACACATGCCAGTCTCTAAGCAGGAACGCAGGATTTGAACCTTTGTCACTATGCCTGTCTTGATTCCAAAACAAAAGCGTTGCCCCTGAGCTATCCTCCTTGCACTTTTACACGTGCAACACTAAAGAGATGTATTGCTACTGAGTGAGGTCATGCTATCTTGCATTACGATGCAGTTCATTGAGTCGAGTCTTCTGCTGATTTCTGGGGTCCAAACGGTCGAAATGTGCCCAATGTCTTTCAAAAGGCGAATGTCATAGCGTAGGATCCTGGAAAGAGAAGCACTGCCCACCAATTCATGATTTCTTAAAGGGAGATCGTTTGTAATTGGAGAGCATTGCCTAGGGATAACTGACATCCAGGGACCTGGCGCATCAGGCGCACCGGTGTGAACTGTGGACATTTGTTGTAGCGGGACCTTTTAGTTACACTGGTTGTTTTGATCCAAATACACTTGTTCACTGGATGCCAATGTAAGCATAATAGCACCAGTGAGATATGATCCTCTTGTTTGCATTTTGATAAGCATGTTGCTGCCTTCTGCAGAGACTATAACCTTTTTAATATTTTGCTTATGGAGCCCTACCTATTCTCGGTTTGAGTTCCCAATACTAGAGAGAAGAGGTGCTAGAGCCATCTGCGCTCTATGTGGGGAAAAAGCTCAGAATGTGAAGATTTTTTTTATAATCTTCAGATGCTAGAAACATTTCTGCACTATGCCAGAATTGAGACTGGAGGCATAGCTTACAGTTAAATGCTTCCAGATTGGGCAGGTTCCCAATGAAGTATTTGGAGAGCTTTGCTGCTGACCAATGAGATATAGGTCATATTTGGATACTTTTTCCACCAAATGTGACCCTCTCATTTATTGACTGACAAGAGGCAGACAACGGAATGGTTATGATAGGATATGAATGGTCTGATGATTTCAGCTTGAACATTATGTCCTTGTCAGCTGTTTTATTAAAGAAATTGAGTCTGATTAGTGAGATGGTGTAAAGAGAATAGCAACCCAAAACGTGAATGGTAAAAATAATCCAAGGGCCAAATTATCACTGCACCTTGAAAGGGGAAACAAGGTTTATTACATGCAAAAAGGTCTCAGGCGGTCCTGTAGAATCGAGCTGACATCAACCTCCTCACCTCCCAAGAAGTTATAAGTTATATAGCGGTAAGCCGTAAAATCTGAATACATAGGTAACAATGTTATTCCACCACCCTCATTGTCTACCACCTGTTGAACATGCCAAAACACCCCTACAGTCTCTGGATCGATTGTCCACACCTTATTTAAACCCATTCCCCTAAACACGTGGTCCACTACATCATCACTATTAAATCTTGGTACGGTATTGGTTGTTTGAACTTATTGACACCAAATAGAGACCATCACATGATGTGCACCCGGCGCCAGACGCCATCAAAGTAAACGGGTGAGCTCAACTCTGCTTTGATAAGACAATAGGCCTTCTCATTATATCAGATGCTGCGGCGCACACAAGCTGCACCCCTGTCCATGTACTGAATTTATTGGAATCACCACTGCTCCTTCTATCCCAAATCACAGAACGTTTTGGGCACGTCTCCCCATTATCTCCTTTCACCCCCGGACCCCAGTAATGATGTGACTAGGGCACTGTCCTTGAGTTTGAATTTCAGGGATGAATTTGTTTTTAGTTATATGTGTGCTTGTATTTCAATAGGGACGACTGCTCTTGGGTGAGGGCAGTAGTGCTCTAAATGTTCTCTTTGCTCATTGGCATCACAGACTCTTATGTCCTATTAACATGAATGTGTCCTACAAAGGGTGCTTCCCTTCCTGCTCTCCCGACAATAAACATTCTGTTTTCACCATGTTCAATCCCTGCAGCTGGATTCAATTAATGTGTATCTTTGCACTGAGGGTGCCTCTGACCTGGGCTTCTCGCTTGGGGAATGAGAAAGGGGATTTGATTTTTGGAGCTGAGCTAAACAAGGCCGGACCTTCACATCAGCCCCTGCGTTTTATTCTGTTCATGGTATACTAGGCCTTAATAGCCAACATGGCAACACTTCTGCCATGTTAAAACACTGACTGTGCTTCTACCACAGTACCTTTCAGACTCAATCTTCCACCTATTACACCTTCATTGAAGATGACTTTGAGTATATGCCTCACTTCAGACGATAACTAGTGATACGACAACTAAACACATAATGCTGCCCTATCTATAACCCCTGCAAATGCAACATTGATATATTTGCTTCTCTTTCTGTGTTGTTATATGTGCCAAACCTAACTAAAACAACACACAAACCTTCTGCAGCACAAACCTCAGTCTGCTCTCATGATGGTAAGTACTAATAGATATTTCTCAGCCTGACCTTTTTGCCTGACTGGGACACTGTACATGCATCCCAACATTGGATATGTGCTCTTAGATACATATTAAATAGCAATGGAAGAGAATATATCCCTGTGGTACCCACAGTTTATAATGTATGTAGACATTGAAAAATGGACTACCAAATCTGTGCATTTTGCTCATAAGAAATATCAAATTCATTTAAAAATGTAGCGTTAAGGCCAAAATGCATTTCAGTGGGTAGCGCTCGTTTGAGACAGATGTACAGATTATCAGGGAAACTAATCTACAATGAAGGATTGCACTGATGTGCTGCCAGCTGGAGCTACTCAGAACACGCGATTGTGTGTTGAAGTGTAAAGTATGGATCATAAAGTAAGGGTGTAGCCATTTCAAATAACCCTGCTGTCCATTCATCACTGGCAAGGTAAGAGAATAATACACTAGTGAAGGATATGATTGTTTTGGCCAATGTTGAAAATTATCATGAATCTATAATGACTACTCTGTACAATCATGTTATGAAACATGAATTAATATAACTAACAGTGAAAAAAACATGACCCTAGTGAGAAATGGGTGATGAAAGGGATGTGCTAAAGCTAATCAGGAACCCTATCTCCCAGTTATGTATGGCAATTTTCTCCCAGCATGGTGATAGTCTTGCAGATAAAACTAGCTCACTAGAAAGAAATCTTGCTAACCTGGAAAATATTTAGTACAATAATGAGCTTCTCCCTTTACTCCTCCTTCCACTGGCTATTAGTTCATCTCACTTATTTATATATTAATTGTTTGACAATATATCTTGCCACAGCTAGCATGAATTGACTTAGGTTCTAACAAAGTTGCCTAAGGAATAAAGGGATATTCTAGCGTTTTAAGGCAGTGGCAGGATGTGTATAAGAAGCTGTTTGTAAATAAAGACACAATGGGCCTCATTCCGAGATTGGAGGTAGTCATGGCGCTATTTGTGCCATGACTGCCTCCAATAACGGTACCGGCACCGATATGGTTCAATGGGGACTTACCGGGGTAGTCCGACCTTTGCGGGACAAGTAAGTCCCCATTGAAAAAGCCATTCCCCATTCCAATTTGAGCCCCCATAGGGCTCAATGGGAATGGGGAAGGCACTAATAACAGTACTGCAAATTGCGGTACCGTTATTAGCTCTGAAGTCCCTTAACGGGTCCCGTCCATAACGCCTGGTCAGACCAGGCGTTAAAGAAGGAGGGACCCGCTAAGGGACCTCGTAGTAGGGCGGTAAGGGATTACTGGCGCTGGTCTCCTTACCGGTGCCCGGTATCCCTTACCGCCCTACTCGGAATGAGGCCCAATGTTTTTCCATAGCATGGGGGGAGTTGATTATCTCAATCCATAATAATGACTCAATATCATTTTGAGCCATGGTGACTTAGGGAATCAATGGGTTTGGTAAAGGAAGACAATGGGCCTCATTCCAAGTATGGTGGTAGTCATGGCACTATTTGCGCCATGACTGCCTCCCATACCGGTACCGACTCCGTTTTGGTACAATGGGGACTTACCGGTCCATTCCAACCTTGGAGGGACCAGTAAGTCCCCATTTACCAAACCCTTCCCCATTCCCATTTGAGCCCCATAGGGCTCAAGGGGAATGGGGAGGGCTCAAATAACGGGCTGGCGTATGCCAAGCCCGTTATTTGCACCCAGGTCCCTTAACGGGTCCCGTCCTTAACACCTGGTCAGACCAGGCATTAAGGAAGGGACCCACTAAGTGACCTCGTAGTAGGGCAGTAAGGGATTACCGGCACCAGTCTCCTTACCGGTGCCCGGTATCCCTTACCACCCTACTCGTAATGAGGCCCAATAACTTGAATTGGGCCGGATGACTGCCAGATACATGAAAGTGGAAAATGAACAATGCACGAAACTGCAGGCTGTTTTGTCAGAAGATCTAGTTATACTTGCATTTTCAACTGACAATGGGCCTCATTACGACCCAGGCGTTAAGGGTTAACGACGTTGTTAAGCCTTAACGCCTATTCTGATTTTAACGGCTGCTTTTAGCAGGCGTTAAAATCCATGGCGCTAACCTGCCATGATGCTAATTACGCCACCGTAATTTACGGTGGCGTAATTAGCGCCTTCCCCACTCCCATTATGCCCTATGGGGCAAACATGGGAATGGGGAAGGGAAAATGGGAAATGGGGATTTACCGCCCCACTCACCTTGGAATGGGGCGGTAAATTCGCCATCCACCATGGTGTAAACATAGTTTACACCATGGTGGTAAAGTTGGCGCAATTAGCGCCTTAGTTGTAATGACCCCCAATGTGTTGCAAGGGTTACATGATCATTGAGTAGGGAAAGCTTAGGGTATTGGGTGAATTCCAGTAGATCTCTTTAAGCATGACCCCTAGTATTTCTTGCCATTTATTTCATACTTTGTTAACAGTCAGAGAGAGAAAATTTCCTTATGGAAGAATTACGTGATTGTTTCAATTTTTACGTTGGAGGACTACGTTAATCCAACCAAGCCGATGGCTTTAGCTATTATAATATTTCACAATGTGATGATATGCTGAATCTAAAATATTGCGGTCAAGCAAGCAAGATATTCAGGATGACTTTTGACAAGTGCCAAAGATATTAGCTCTGTTGCTGGCATAACGAATTGTCAAAGTTAATCTTTTTCAAATTTCGTTTGGTTAAATGTAACCCCCAAAGTGAAGGTGCTGAGTTGGGATCAGGCAATATCAGTGGGGAGAGGTTGTGGGGATTTGCTTTGTATCAGAAAAAAATTGACCATAACAATTTGAAAAAAATCATATGTCTGGGGAAAGTATAGTCTAGCATGGTTTGAGACTTACTGTGATGCAGATCAAGTTTTCAGACTTGCCAGTGGTGCCCACTTTGGGTTATAGATCCTAAATGTTGATTCTGTAAGATTGAGATACTGCTCAGGGCCCTGCACTCTCTCTCCTCCTCCTCCTCTGCCCCTCCTAGTTCTCTTTCTCCTCCGCAGGGCATACCTCTGATCTGTACTCCTCCCCGGAAGGTCTTTAAGGTTGGCAACCTTCTTCATATTGCCACTCTCAACTCTCGCTTTGCCGTCAAACACTCCTCTGACATCTGCCACCTCCTTGAAGAACTAGACCTTGATGTCCTTGGTCTAACTGAGACATGGTTCACGGCCAGCTCTGTCACAAGCTTTGACACTCTCCTCCCTGATGGCTACAAGATCCTCTCAGCACCCAGATCCTCCCAGTCCGGTGGGGGGGGGGTAGCCCTGATCTTTCCTGAGTGGATTCCTGCCTCTATCATTCCCACTCAGACCTACTCCTCTTTTGAATGCCTTGTCTGTAGGCTTTCTCTCTCGCCCACCCATTCTCTTACTGTGGTTAGCATCTACCGGCCTCCTGGTCAAATCACCTCATTTCTCTCTGAGTGGGCAGACCTCTCCTCCTCCCTGCTGGCCTCTACCACTCAGCTCCTCCTCCTCGGTGACCTCAATATACATTTAGACTCTACTTGCTCCTCCTCTGCACTCTTCCGTGACCTCTGCGACTCCCTCTCCCTGTCCATTCTCGCCTCTGGACCGACTCACTCTGCAGGGCACAAACTTGATGTCTTGATCTCCTCTGACCTCCCCCTCTCCATCCCTCTGACCACTCCTCTCTCCTGGAGTGATCACTCCCTCCTCTCCTCTCATCTCTCCCTCTCTTCCCCCCAAGCCAAGCCTACCCCAACATTGCCACCTACCTTCTCGGACATCCGGCCCATGAAACGTGTGTCAGTTGGCTTTTGCTGCCACTTTCTCTCCCCCTCCTCCACCTTTGGCTGTCTCACATCCTAACACAGTCTGTGCTCTACTCTTCAATTTCTGATACACATGATGCTCTTGCCCCTGTCATGAGGATCCGTTTGAAGTTCAAAGCCAAGTGCAATTCCTGGTATGACTCTGACCTAGCTACACTTAAACGTGAGTGTAGGGCAGCTGAGAGGAATGGAGGACTTCCTGTTCATCCTCTGACAAACTGGCCTGTCGTCTGCTACAAAGGAAATACTGACTCTCTTTCCTCACCAAGAAGAGAGTCCACATTCAAGCTCGTGTCTCTGCGGCATCTAACAACTCGGCCAAACTCTTTAAAATGTGCAAGGAGCTGGCCAACCCTGCTGCAGTCTCTACCCCTCCTGTTTCCTCCCAGGCTCTTTACAATGCCCTTGCCTCTCACTTCATCTCAAAAACCCAGGACATCCTGTCCACCATCTCCACCCACACCTCTCCTCTCCCCTCTCCATATGTGCTTGCTGACCCTCCTTTAGCCACCCTCCCACCATCCTTCTCGTCCTTTCCTCTTTTCTCCCCTGACGAGGTTGCTAGACAAGTCCGATCTATGAAAGCCTCATCAAAACAGGTTCATCCGTATTCCTCTAAAACCATCAAGGACCACATTGACACCCTTGCTCCGGCCCTTGCTGATTTTTGCAACCACTCCTTTGCCTCGGGATCCTTCCCCTCCCCTCTGAAGCACTCCTTTGTGCTTCCTCTTCTCAAGAAACCCACAGCTGATCCTTCTTGTCCAGCTAACTATCGCCCAATTTCCATTACTCCCTTTCTTGGCAAACTCCTGGAAAAGTTGGCCATCTCTCAGTTTAACCTTCATTCCAATTCTGTTGGCTGTCTCCATGACCACCAATCTGGCTTCAGAGCTGCCAGAAGCACGGAAACTGCTCTCCTGAACATCCGTGAGGTTCTGCTCTCCAACCTTGACTCTAACATTCCCTCTGTCCTCTTCCTCCTCAATCTCTCTTCTGCCTTCAACAAGGTCAACCATACCATCCAGCTTAACCGTCTCTGTGAAAACCTGGGTATTACTGATCAGGCTCTGGCCTGGCTGACCTCTTTCCTCTCAGATCGACCCTCCCAGGTCCAACATGGGTCCTTACTTTCATCTATCTTCCTCTCTAGCTGTGGTGTTCCCCAGGGGTCTAACTTCTCGCCCTGGCTTTTCAACCAATACCTGGCAACTCTTGCCCACTGCATTGCCACTTTCTGCTCAAATTTCCAGCGCTACGCTGACGACACTCAACTCATTTTCAGGCTGCCCTCTGCCACCTCCTCTCCCTCTCTCATCTCTGATTGCCTAACTGCCATTCAAGATTGGTGTGCCGCCAATGATCTTTGTCTGAATGCCAGCAAGACAGAGATCCTCCTCATCGGCACACCTTCACCATCCTATCCCCTCACTCTCTGGCCGGCCTCCCTTGGCCCTCCTGCTAACCCCACCTGCGAGGCTAAGATCTTTGACTCCACTCTTTCCTTCTCTGCCCACATCTCTGAGGTCTCTAAAAAGTCAAATTTCTGACTGCTCCTCCTCAGAGGTACTCCACATTTTCTCTCCTTCCCCCAGAACGTCATGGTATCCCAAGCTCTGGTTCTCTCTAGCTTGGACTATTGTAACAGCCTCTTTCTAAATCTACCTGCCTCTACTCTCCACCCTCTGTAACTAATCCAGAAAAGGACTGCAAGACTTGTCCTTGGCCTCAGGCCCTGGGATCGTATCTCTCCAGCTCTGAAATCTCTCCATTGGCTCCCAGTGGATGCCAGGATTAAATTCAAAACCCTCTGCATTGTCCACAAGGATTTATGGGGCCTGGGTCTAAAATACCTTCAACTATCGATCTGCAAATACCTCCCCTCTCGAGCTCTTCGGTCCTCTACCTCTAACTCCCTCAGGGTCAGTCGTTTTTCAAAGAAACGAGCTGGGGGTAGATATTTGTCTTCGGCTGGGGCCTCCCTCTGAAACAGCCTCCCTGCCACTCTAAAACTTGAGGAGATCCATCTCTGGTTCCGGAAGCACCTCAAGACCTTCCTATTTTCTTCTGCCTTCGCTCCCCCTCTCCCCTGCTGATCTTTTCTCTCTTGACACTGTGCACCTTGCCACCTTCTGTCCTTCAGGCCCAGGTACCTGCTCACCCTGCCACCCTCCCGCAATGCCTCCGGGCCACCTCTTGCACTTGGGTCTGTATTTGTACCCAAACAGCCCCCCCTTTCTTCCTGCACTTATCAGACCTACCCTGTCTGCTGCCTTAAACCTAGCACTTGCAAATTGCTGGCTGCACTACCACTGTTTCCTGCCTCTATTATTTATTATTATTTATCTGTTTCTCCTCTGCTTTGCACTTTCCACTCCTCCCCCTTCCATGCACTTTTCCCCACCCCCTCACCCATGCACTTGCGCATTCTCAATGTCACTGGGCCTAGTAAGATCGCTGTTTTGTTCTCCCCTGTTTCCCCTCCCTTGCCTTGTTGTGCTCTGAAACACTTGTGTACGAGCGTGATAGAAATAAAATATCATATCATATCACTGTCATCTTGGTAAGATTGCATTATAACCAGTGTGATTGAATCCTATTTGAGCAATGTGAGCATAACAATTGGCTGACAAGTCTTGGGAACGAAATGAACCTCTCACACCCCCAAGGTGCTTTAGAGTAAGGCAAATCCCATAACTACACTTGCGATGTACCAGGGTGAGGGGGCGTGCTAAGAAACCCTGCATAATCTCAATATTACATGAAATACTGATGCTTAGACTTAATGCGCACATATAAGTAAATGTTATTGTTGTAGCTATGGTAGAAACATTCAGCCCTGCATGGCTGCATGGTAAACACAGACCCAACAAAGAAACCTAAACAGGCCCAAGCGCTGATGATAGAGACCCACGCTGATAGCTCCCATAGAAACCTCTTTTGTTCAATAACTGTTGCTAATCCGTATTATCCAAAGAAGGAATTTGCCCAAAGGCCACAAGACAGTAACAGGTGCCCACAGTGCATGTCTATCACAGCCAGGGCCATAAGCAGACCTCCAACACCCAGCCAGCCCACCATGAGTTATGTCACCCACAACTGTCCCAGTCAAGACCCCTGAATTCTGCGATAGTACGTGATGCCAGACCACCAACCATAAATCTGATGGTCATAAACGATCTAAAAGAACACAACCATTCCACCTTATTTCATAATGACAAACTTTGTAATATGAGGTACAGGGTAGAATAAATTATAGACCAAAGTGAGGGTGGAAGACTTGGGTGTGGATAATGCTATACTGTCTGAGTGAATAATGTGTGGTCAGCTTGATTTTAAGCCTCCCACTGTGCCAGTCCCCGAGCCTCCAAGGTGCATGCCATAATGATAGAGTAGCATTGACTCACATAGTAACTAATTAAAAACTCGATCTTGGTTTCCTGGAGATAATGAGCCCAGCAGACACCACGTGATGGAAGACGTATGGACAGGTCTGGGACCAATAGCAGCCTGGTATCCCCTATGGAGCAGGCCACCCATGAATAGGGTCTCACCAACCAGCCATGCAGGTTTTTACTGTATAAGTGTGTGTCATTGATGACAATGCTTTTGCTTATAACATTCTGCGTGTACCATTGTTCGGCAGAACATTCTTGAGCAGAAGAATTCTTTGCTTGCGTACCTATTTTGTGTGATTAAAATGTGTTATCCTTGTTCTCTTGCCCTTTTTTCCCTGTATTTTTTCTGGCGTGAGAGTTTGTGGGCGTGCCTTCATTTGGTGACCCCAACGTGATCCCAGCGCCCCTCCGTACCTGCAGAGGTGTCCAGGCAGCCTCTCCGAAGGGGCCACACGCACCTACAGCAACCAGCCCCATAAACGCATATTTCACAGTGGCCGTACAGAAGTGCATGCCAGTGTTGTTGGAACCCCGTGACGGAGGAGTTCCGATGAAAACATGCATGTGAGTATAGCCTTGCAAGAAATAACAAGTTAGGGATCGGTGTATGGAAGAATGTGGGCAGTTTGAACATGCAGAGAGTGGAAGTGTGAGTGTAGTTTGTATGCAATTTGTTTAGTTTTTTGGTATTATACATTCTTTCAGGAGAATATTAAGGAGAGGAAAATTGAATGGTAGGGAGCCTTCCCGAGTGAGGGGTGAAGGTGGCACCACTCATACTGTTTAACAGAGGACAAAGGAAATATATAGGAGGCCTGCATAATTAGAGGGCTCAGGAGTAGTAGATGCTGTTATTTTAGCTTGATATTTTAGCTTGTTTTATTGGTGTTTTATTGTGTAAGGTGGAAGCCCAGGATCAGTGGTACATCTGAGTATATGGAGTGTGTGAATGATAGTGTGGTGAGTAAGAAGGATTGGGGGAAGGAAAAAAGTATTTTTGAATTTTTTGACAAAGGGGAGCAGTGAAAAGTGATCGTGTTTTTGATAAACTGTAACATTGTGTGCAGCACACTAGTACAAGCATAAGGGCAACAAGGACGTGACCACCATGACCATGGGAGGAGAAACCCCAATAGAGTATATCTGTAAGGCCCTACCACTGTACCTCGACAGGCTTGAGAAGTACCACAAGCAGTGGGTGACAGAAACAAGAGGAGGGTTGATGCCCCGCTCATGGCCAGAGCAGGGCTCCCGCAATAAGGGTATGCTAGAACATATGCCCATATTCCTAAAAGAAAAATATAAGGGAAAACAATTACAAAGATGTAAGGAAATATTAAACCATTGGAAGATGTTCAAAGACACAGAGGAGTGTAAGGGAGAGGAGGGACAGGACAGTAGCAAGGGCGAAAGCCCAGGAAGAGAGGGCTGGGCAACAACAGAGCATGGAGGGATATGCCCACTGACAGCCTGCCCCATTGTAGGCTATACCAACCCAACATATGTTGGCCACAGCAGTGACAGCACCACCGCCCCCATATGTCTCACCTCCGGATGCCCCAGGACATGCTGATGTCAATAAGAGAGATTTAGAGGTGGCACTGGCCTCAGCAAGAGCATAATTGACTAGAATGCAAACAGTGCAAAACAAAATGAAAGCGGACACACAGGAAGACCAGACACAAGACAGATGGAAGGCAAGTGATTTCCTATGCAGGATAGATAATACACCCATAGAAAAGTGCTTGTGGAAAAGTAGAGAGAGGAAGTGAACGGGCGGACAGCCTAGGATATGACAATGCTGACGGGTGGAGTACAGTCAACGAGTTTGAGGATGTCGAAGATGAGGAGGCAGAACAGGCACCCAAACAAACTCCTAGGGTGCAAGGTTTATGGGATGGTAGGTTAAGGAGAAGGTTTGGCCGATGATGGTAACAAGGGAAAAGGGAAATGAGAAAAAGAGTGAGGGGAGCAAAGCACACCTGCAAATGTCTCTCATACGTAAGGGGACAGGTGGGCCTCATTATGTGCCATGGGCACAGATGGACAGAAATGATCTAATAACAGTGCTGCTGGCCCTTGCAGTGGGCAGAGGGAAGTGGATCTATGTATTTTAAAAACAGACGGCAGCAGTTTCCCTAGCAGTAGAACATATTGAATGCCTATTGGTAGCTACGATCGGAGATCAGGCTGCCGATGTGTGGGTAAAAGCAGGGCACGCGGGAGTAACTCTCAGAAACGACACACATGATGTAGTTTCCTTTAATAAGCTTAGGGCAAAAATATGGGATGGGCTGCGGCAAGCATTTCCTGAAACAACTGACTTACAGTCCATTATGCAGTGTATTATGGGCGACAATGAAGATGCTGCTCAATACATTCTTAAAGTTCACGAGATGTGGAGCGCAGAAACGGGCCCAGCATGGGAGCAATAAATACCCTTATTCTACTTCATTGTTAAACAGGGCCTGTCCAAAGAGGTGCAGAAAGAATTACACAAGATTGTGGGCGTTGAGGCAAAGGGGTAGCCTAAAACACAGAGCATAATAGCACACCATTGCAGAAGAATAAAGGAGTGTGACAGGGAAACGATTCAAGAGGCAACAAGCAGAGGAAGCAAAACTACTACAAAATAAATTAGCTAAGGTCGCTGTGGAGGCCTCATTATTGACGCCAGCACAGACAGATGTGATAGGATACCCTCCTAATTTCGCAAATGCCAGAATTGCAGCAGTGTGGACAGAAGGAGCACATGAACAGTGGGAAGGGGAAAACACAATACCACAGCCCGCAGTGGCAAAAAGGACAACACTGAGGAAGAGGTGGGTTCCGAGGATAAAGGGGAGGGGGATTTGGAGCAGGGGGATAAAGAGAAATAGTGCCTAGGGGAGGAGGAATTGGGACGGGGAAACAGACAGTCAGATGTTCTAGTGGCATAATGTATTTTACATCTATCCCACCGTACACATCAAGGAAATAACTTTTCAAAGACAATGACAGAGAAATCATATTAGAGATAAGTATCCCAGTGACATTATGATACAGTACGGGAGGGTGCTGTGCCCCCTAATGGCCGTTGCCACATCACCCCCCCTTCACTGAAGATGACTTTGATTATATGCCCGCACAGCTGTGTACAACCAACCCACATGACATAGGGCTTTTAAAGAAAGTGACCCAAGTACAAATTACACTAAAGATTGCAGCAATATAAACCATGCAAATCAGTACTGATTATCAAGGGAGGCAGAAGAGGGAATAAAACACATGATACAGGCCCTTCTTCACCAAGGAATAGTAGTGCCCTCCACTTCACCCTGCAACACTGCGATCTACCCTGTCAAAAAAGCCGCAGGGGCAATTGGAGAATGATCTAGGATCTGCACCCTCTTAATGATCTAATACAGAAAGAATTTCCTGTAGTTCCGAACCCTGCCATCATTTTATGTAGTATCCCAAAAGAAGAAATCCATTTCACAGTGGTTGATTTAAAGAATGAATTCTATTCAAAACCATTTGACCCTGACTCACAGTACCTCACTGCCTTTAGACATGGGAAGCATTACAAACACACTTGTTTGCCCCTAGGGTACTGCGAAAGCCCAAGTATATTCAACAGAATTCTACATGCACATGCAGACTTAGATAACATCCAAGTGCCCAGCACGGTCATCCAGTACGTGGACAAATTGCTTTTTTACAGTAGCAGTGAGCAGGACTGGCGTAGAGACTCCAATACTCTCCTACAGCTCTTCGCCCACAAGGGGTACAAGGTTGATAAGGCCTAACTCCAATATTGCCAACTGGAAGTACTTTACTTGGGCCAGTTGATATGAGAAAACGGCAAGAGAATAATACCGGACAGAGCAGCATCCTGTGCGTGCCACGTCCAAACCTGTTTCAGTAAAAGACATGCAAAAATTCCTAGGGTTATTAAACTACTACAGAGCATGGATCCTATACTATGTAGCATACACAAGGCCACTTCTACAGGGTCGCAAGGAAGCACACAAAGGAAACCACAAACTAGAATGTACGACAAACATATTACAACATTTCTATATATTTTCGCATTCAAACAGCATACTTATGAAAGTGGTACTGACCCAGAAAATTATGATGGGCTACAAACCATCAGCCTACTACAGCATAACGCTCAACTCAGTTATGTCAGGGCAATTTGCATGCGAACAAGCACTTGCTTCAGCTGCCTTCTTCATTCAAAAAATGTCTACAATTGTAATGGGATGCACAGTGACATTGTATGTGGAACATTCAGTATTTTCCATCTTCGAAAGATCAAAGTGTACACTGACCACACAGACTGCATAGGCATAATACATTATCACCTCAAACCCAAACATTCATGTTGTGCAATGCAAAAGAGTAAATCCTGTCATGTTCCTAACAAAAGTAAGTACAGATGCCGACTTTCAACAACACGACTGTGCTATGTATGATGGGGAAGAGGATGACATCCCCAAAGCACCACACAGCCCATTACAGGAAGAGGAAATACTCTTTGTTGACAGTTCACCGACAATTGACCAGGACACAGGACAGAGACAAACAAGCATGGCTGTTGTGCGCCTTGAGCAAGGAGAATAGGAGAAGTTAGTGATGAAGAAATTACCCATGCACTATTCAGCACAAGCAGTGGTGCTCATTCAGGTGCCAAACGCATCACAAGGATGCCACGTGACCATTTATTCAGACTCGGTATACGTCACATCAACAGCGCATGCCGGGTTGTCATAATGGAAAAGGAGAGGGTTCCATAGAGTAGAGGGTTCCCCAGTACAACACGCTGCACTACTAGATACAAGGATTTCCACAGTGTCACAACCCACTGTGGTAGCAGTCGTTAAGTGTGCCACCCACTCCGGAAGCACTGATGAAATATCATTAGGGAACGCTGCCACAGACGTGACAGTCAAAATGGCGACCTATCTCCCAGTCCCAGTTATTTCAGAGTATTACATAACCATACCATCACAGGCATAACAAAACACACCATACACAGCGCTGTCCATTAAAAAGCTCATCAAACTACAGCGAAACACACCAAACGTAGAAAAGGAATTATGGTCAGGAGAGGGTGTAACCAGACCTCTACAGACTTACTATGGAGACAGGAATGTACTGTCAAGGCAGTGATGCCTGTAGAGCTCTTAGAAATAGCATTTGAACAGCTACACCACCCTTCCCAAAGCTCTAAACAGCACTTTGCAGCAAACATACAGGAACATTGTTTTATACCAAACATTCAAGAGCATCTTCAATACATGATCATACACTGCACCACTGCCAAACTTTCAGCACTGGCATAACGCTCCAAACAATACGAGGAACTGTACCTTTCCCTGTTTGGGCCATTCTGTGAGCTACACATAGACTACGCAGAAATTGGGAAAAAGATGCAATGGTTCCTGCTATGCTATTTTTCACGATGGGTTGAAGCTGGACCTTGTGTACATCTGGATGCCAACTGTGCTGCCAAAATTTCAGTACGCAATTTTTCCCCTTGATGGGGCGTGTACGATGTACAGAAATCTGACAACGGCACCCACTTCTTCAATTAACTTTTCAAAGAGATCACAGGACTACTTGGTATTAAACACAGAATGTGCTCAATTTACCACTCACAAGAAAAAAGCGTTGTTGAGCGGATCAACAGCCTCCTCAAAATCAAACTCTTCAAGCTCTGCACCACATAAAAAAATAGCCCGGGTACATTACCTGGCCCTGGCTCTGTTCAGCTTAGGCACTCAGCCAAGTAAAGACCACTACCTTTCACCCCACAAAATAGTGACTGGCAGAAGTATGCATAAGCCAATCTCCTCAGTTAAGAGGACATCAGATGCCCATAGAGCTGCAGTGGTTTTTGGTGAAGAATCCAAGGATTATTTGACAAACTTAACATGTGCACTTAAATTTGTCTCCCGACAGATCGCACAACCCTGCCTAGAAGACACACAGACCGCTGCAGATCCCATGCCCAAACAACCTCTGCTTCCAGGGGAACTAATATACATCAGATCTTTGTGCAGAGGTGGAAGAACCTTAGATTCCATGGCCCCTATGAAGTTGTGTTTTCCACTCCTCTCACAGTAAAGGTAAAGGGTCTTGGTATTGGATTCCCCTGCCTGTTGTTTGTACCACCAGTAGTACCCTAAAGAGACTACAAATCTACCACAGAATAGCAACCTCAAGTATAATAGCCTGACTACATATCCCAGATAATTAACATACATTGCTGTTAAAAGCATAAGTACTTCATAAAAAGAAATCTCTCTCTCTGCCTTGCTCTCGCTATTTCTCTCTCTGTCTCTCTCTGTCTCTCTGTCTCTCTGTCTCTCTCTCTCTCTCTCTCTGTCTCTCTCTCTCTCTCCCTCTCTCTCTCTCTCGCTCTCTCTCTCTCTCACCCTGTTTTTGTTTCCTCTACAGGAGCGTTGAAAATGGGACCCTCAACGTGAAATGATTCATTGTATGTTAAGAAAGTAGATAAGTATAATGTTCATTCAAACCTATTCCCATACCTGTGGCCTACAATTTAGTGCTCTCCTGTTCACTATATTGATGTTAATATTAGGAATTTATTGGGTTGTATCTTTTATCTGGGCAAGCGATCTAAAAGAGGGGGAAGGGGGAACATAAAGGAAAGTGTACTGCTAAACAGGATCAGTAACACCACTGTACTTATGTATAATAGTTCCCATACGAGCAATAACAGTGTCAACACACAAGCAAATATACCTGGCTGAATGAGTGTGAGCACAAGCAAAGTGTTAGGAAACCTATTCCCTACCATTTTTAGACCCTTTTTGGCAATACAAATACAAGTAGCAATCTTAGTAATAGGACACTAACAAAGAGATATATATCACAGCATAATAGAATGAGAAGGCAAACACGTAGGCCCAAATATGATGCATACCACGGCCTATGCCTGGATGCTATTGAAGATATTAGACATCCTGAGAACTCCACCAGTTGGTATGCCACCATGAATGTGGTAGGAAGACAAACAACCAACAGCAGCTGCTGTGTATGCTCATTAATACCGCACACATCAGGGGCACTAAAGTTTTAGTACTCCCGGAGGTTCCAATTATAGAGGCGCAATGTCTGATTCATCTTGCACGATGTATAATAAAAGGCACCTTCCAGGCACACATTGTGCGCCTAGAGCATGTGGATCCAGACTCCCTACAATGCAACGACAACCCAAGACACCTTAACTGCCTACAACATCCATATTTAGTCATTGGCGGCCTCAAGTATATAAGCAACAAATGGCAAGAAATGTCACACAGCTGCCTGTTGGAAGGCCTTCTGGGGTACGAGGAAGAAATAGTGGAATTAGTGGAAAGTACCTGTGCACAAATATGGACAGAACACATTAAAAAATTGACATGGATTTCAGCAATGGAAAATCCGGTGAAGGTGCACCGAGAGGAGAGTTACGAACTATGTTTCCACAGTGAAGGAACTGTCTTTATTGGCTCCAACGAACAATGTAACAGAACATTGTTGATTCCAGACTTGAAAAGGGGAACGGCAGCAGTGATGGATTACTACTGGGTATGTGGCCAACAAGCATACTTGCACCTCCCACCATCATGGAGGGGCTACTGTTTTCTGGCCACACTGCACTGAGCACTATTACTAGTTCCAGAAGAACACGTGAAAGGGGGGCCATTCCCAGCTACCGCCCCAACAGGTCCTCCAACATTCAAAGAACAAAATCCACTACCATCACCTGAATTCCGCATCTTACCCAGAAAGGGGCAGTACGAGAAAATCAAAAGAAGAAAGACGTTGAACTACTTATCCAAAGACCCATCTGCATTGCTTGACAAAATCTCACATGAATACAGACTTTTCAGTTCAGCTGAGATATTCTTCGCGTCACTACGTTACCCGGTGTACAAGCAGCCACCAACGCCACGTGATTGCAAATTGTGCGATGGGAACTGGTCCAGTTGGCAAATGATATTGAACATGGATTCAATGTCATAAAGGTCGAGCTGAGAGCACTAAGACTGATAATGATGCAGAACAGCTATGTGCTCGACATGCTGCCTGCAATGGAAGAAGGTGTTGTCTGCAAAATTGGGGATTCTTGATGCACATTCATGCCCCTGGAAGATGCAGAGAATGGGTCATTAGCTCATATCATTGCAGCAGTATATGGACAAGGGGTTTGCATGAACAAAGAAGGAGAAATACAAGGGGGGACTGGATTTAACTCGCCTTTGACTAGGCCCCACCCTGCTTAGGAGCCATCATCAAGATGCTGGTACCTGTTATCATATTCATCCTGGTCATCTTCTGCTCATGCCAAATGGGACTCCAATGTGGTGCCAAAGCAGTATGTAATTGCGCAATGATAATGGTATCAATTGGTCTTTCAAAAGTACCTTGTAATACAAAAGAAAATGAAATACAAACTGACCATGTCCTTCCACAAATGCTCCCTATATACTATCAGTATGCAAAGATTTGATGCCAATAAAAGGAACTCCAATTTATGAGGCTGCCGTGAGTAGGGAAAATGAGCGCAAGTATGCAGAGGAATTTGCTACTGTTGACACAGCGAAAGGGGGGAATGTTGGGAAGGAAATGGATCTCTCCCACCCTCTAGGTGCTTTACAGTAAGGATAATTCCATAACATACTTGTGATGTACCAGAGGGCACGGGGCATGCTAAGAAACCCTGCAAGAACACACTATTAAATGAAATACAGATGCTTAGACTTAATGCGCACATATAAATAAGTACAATTTTTGTAGCTATGGTAGAAACATTTGGCACTGCATGGTTGCGCAGTAAACACAGACCCAATGAAGAAACCTGATCAGGCCCAAACGCTGATGATAGAGAGACCCACACTGATAGCTCCCATACAAACTTCCCTTTGTTCCATAACTAACATAAGGAATGTTCCCGGCAACGCCGCGCGACAGTACCAGGTGCCCACAGTGCACATTTATCACAGGCAGGCCAAAGGCAGTCCTCCAGCTCCCACCCAGCCCACCATGAGTTATGACACCCACAATTGTCCCAGTAGGTGACTCCAGACCACCAACCATAAACCCAATGGTCATAAAATATCTAAAAGAACACACCCATTCCTGCTTATTTCATAATGACAAACTTTGTAATACGAGATACAGGGTAGAATAAATGAAAGTCCAAAGCGAGGGTGGAAGCCTTGGGTGCGGATAGTGCGATACTGAATGAGTGAAGAATGTGTGGGTCAGCTCGATCTTAAGCCTCCCCCTGTGCCAGACCCGAGCCTCCCAGGTTCATGCCACAATAATAGAGTAGCATTGTCTCACATAATAAGTAATTGCAAACTTGACCTTTGTTCCCTGGAGATGGTGAGCCCGGCAGACCCAACGTCATGGAAGACAGACGGACAGGGCTGGGATGAATAGCAGCTTGATTTCCCCTATGGAGTAGGCTGCCCATGTATAGAATCTCACCAACCAGCCACACAGGTTTTTACTGTATATGTGTGCATCATTGATGACAATGTTTTTCTGTTTGTACCATTATTCGTCAGAACATTCTTGAGCAGTTGAGATTTTTGCTGGCGTACTTATTCTTTGTGTGATTAAAACTTGCTTTCCTTGCAAGAATCTCTTGGCCTTTCTTCCCTAGTGGGTTGTGTTTTTCCTGGCATGAGCATTTGTGGGCGTGTCTTCACAAAAAATGTCCAACTATAATGTGGGGGTAAGAAATGTGCACATGGTAGCCTCAACTCTCTTCAAATAATAGAATATTAATGAGTAAGAAGCTACTTGATGCAGAAACCTCCTGTGCTGAGGAAGTGCCTACATTTCTTACAGTTCTGATGTAATCAGGTTCACCCTCACAAACCCCAGTTCTGTTTGTCACTTTAGAACAATATTTCAACCACTTTATTTATGATGACAGAAGGGCTTCTAGCGGCGGTGTAAAAACCCTAGTTTTTTAAAATGTGTATTATTGTGATATGATGTGGGTAACTCTGTTTCTGAAATGGTGGCCTGAAAAACAGGCCCCCTTTCATAAAAGTTCCATGCCAAAATCATAGTTCATCCAGGCACCAATACTGCACTAGTTTCCTTACATCTGTAGCCCTTACTCCCAAGTGGGACAGGACATAGTCAAAGATCATTTTCCTTCCTGAAAGATGCTGGACAACCAAGGCCCTACAGACAGAGGTGGCATTTTAACTTCTGGACCTGTCATCTAAAATACAAATCTGTGTGGTGGCAGGGTAATCACTAAAATAAGCACATAAGCACATAATTATAAAAGCCAGATCAATCTGATGTCATAACACTGTAAACTAAATTATCCACAGCCAGCAATGTCAGGGTCATGTGAATTCATCAGCAGCCTGGCTGTCCCCACTTCAGCAAGGTAGACAATACCCATGGGCTGTCTTCCTTTGATTACCTTTGAGGAAGTATACTACCACCCTCCATGCCATACGAACACTCAACAGAAGATATCCTGGGAACCCTGCTTCGATTGGACACTCAGATAAGAAAGGCCAACTTCAAACCGCACCAAGGAGTTTCTGATCTCAGAAGGTGTAGGAAGGAGCAGAGTTAGAGGTAGTAGGGAGGGAAGGTGGACTCGAGAAGGGGTTCCACAATACTGATTATCTTCCATCCTGTCCCTTCCATTTTCTTCAGAAGGCAAGGGTTGTTACAGAAACAGGGATGAGACCCCTTATGGTTAGCATGCTTTTGTCCAATCACCTGTTACATGTTGTCTGGTCTTCCTCTCCTTCCTTTATTCATCCTTTGATATGAGGAGAACAATACGCATTTGGACCTCTGCTGGGCATGCAGTACAAAAGCTAGTACCTGTCCAGCCTATGTCAGCTATTTTATCTCCTTTGTTAAAATAGCCCACCCTGAGCCCCTTAATGTTAAGTAATTGTAGACCAGTTGCAGGATCACCCTGGCTGGCTAAGATGTTAGAGAAAGTGGTCAACCTGTCAGATTAAAGATTTCTTTAAACTCAATTATATATGAAGCCCCTTGCAATCAGGTTTTCTCCCAAAGCAAGGACCATGAGCAACCTTTCTATGTGTGTGGGATAACATTTTGGAAAAGATTTGCCACCTATCATCACATTGACCCTTGGTGCCTCTTAGGGGGTCTGGTGTCATAGATAGCACTGAACACATCTAGTCACCATGTGAGCTGTCCTATTGTGGATACAAGCTCATCCTGTGTGGGATGACATTTTTGAAAATTTTGGAGTTACATGGCTAGTCGGCTGATTGAAGCTGATTGTCGGAAGCGGCCGTGAGAGTGAGTATTTCCAGTCTCCAGTGTCTCACGGCTTGACGATTACGAGAGTGAAAGGATGCTGTGGGGTCCATTCCTCTAGCCTTTCATAACGTGGTGAGTGGAAGAGGAAGGGAGAGGGCCTCAACAGACTCCTTGACAGCGGTTCTGCTGTACCATTGGACCAGGATTGTGGGACCATTGACCTGCCCTCAAGAAGCAGAGACGAGAGGCAGGACAAGAGCCTTAATGACTCTGGTGTGTGTCTCCACAGCCCAGAGTTCACCATCAATCAGGGGAGTGACTCCAAGCTACAGGGTATTGGACACTGCAATGTTGGCAGCATTACCAGACTCACCTGTTGGTTTAGGAATGTGTCTGGAACTTGAATGTTAGTCGGATCCCTGACGCAGATGCAGGTGCTTAATGGCTTCTGAATCATGGGGGAATTGAGGTGATGACCGTGTCCCCCTTTCTGTTATCCCACCGACAAGATTGTCTTCCTCGCCATCTTTGTATGCTTCAGATGATTCAAAGTCCTTTGAGCCATATGCATATTCACATCAAATGCCCATGAATAATGAAGCCGTCACTCTTTTCCTCCATCATATATTGACTCAGTATACACAGCTACTCCAGTGTTGCATGCTTTACATTTTACTTTGACAAATCTGGTAAGGTTATATGAAATGTTTCATGGGGCAACAAGGACTTAAAGGACACCTTGGCTTCTTTGATGGTCAAATTAAGCTTCATCAAAGGTTTTGTGTTTGCTTCTTCACGGGACAAGGGGGTCAGTTGAAACAACATTCCCAATGCTGTGCATGTAGCTATTAACTATCCCACAGGTGTCAAGTATGTCAATCATCAGATCCCGCTGCTAAATCATTTATATACCAGATTTGGAGCTCACAGTCATCCGAATGATTCAGGGAATGCCCCAAAAAATGTGGGAGGGGGCAGGAGGGCCGCCCTGACCAATGTGGGTGTTGTTGGCTTGACTGTGCCGATTTTATCACCTAAAAACAAATCTCCCTACACCCGCAAATGTGCACAATCAGACAATCAACAATGTTTCTATAATTCCCAATTCCTCAAATCGGATTATGAACTCTCAGGTTGAGTGGTAGGTTGATGGCGAGTTTGCTGTTTGTCACCAAAACAACAAAAATAGTTTTAAGATTAATTGCTTCAAACACCCCAGGCTTGCAGTGGAGGAAAATGTAATTACGTATTTTTTTAAACCGATAGCCACTCCAAAGTCTCCAAGTATGGGAGACTTATACCTGAGTGTCCTCACGATTCATCGTGATGATGAGGAGAAAGAGGTAGAGGTTATGTCTTACTTTGATTTAATAACAAAGCTCCCATATTATGAAAGACCTGCTCTCTGTGATCTTGATATGGAGAATGATGTTGTACAGGCAGTCCTGCCCAGAGTTTTTGGGAGTAGCAGTCGGGATCGGGAAAGAAGAAGTACTTTAGTGGGCTGTAATGTTGAAGTGTCTGGCTGAAGGGTGACACTGTTTAGTTTTCCCCCCTATATGACTCTGGAAGCCAGACGTGCTCAGCTAATGGGGACATCAGCCACTAGTGAGTTTAGAAATGGTCAGGTGTACAGGCCTTGAGATAGATGAACCAACCTTCCTGACTCCCGAAGTCTACTGATAATTAATTGAGTAGGGTGGACCGGTGCGCAGATGCTGCCATGTCAATTGATCATATAGTGTATATTGAACTGATATTTAGGTACAAGGAGGGGTCGCCACTAAACCACCACCGTGTTTTCTCATTATTTAATGAGGCCCCAAAGCTTAGATTAATAAAGTCTTCTGATATCCTGCTGGTTGAGTTTGTGGATGACTATCAGCTTGATTTAATTGGGTTACATCTTTCTTCTAATTTGGTTCATACAGTGGTGCAGGAAGAAGCACACATGTTACACCTATTGGGATCCAATGTGTTTGAATGTCAGGGACCAATTGTGGGTACAGGGAGTTTCCTGTTAAATGACAGATTAGAGAATGCTGAGGATGTCCATTGTAGTCCCCCTTTGAAGATTAACTTAGTATGCAAACCCAATGCATTGTGCACTGTTTGTAATACTGTTGGTATTAAGGACATTCAACTTAAAGAGAATAGGTGTGATTGGTCCATGGTAATGAGGTCACTGCACCAAGTAAGAAGTGTAGCAAATGAGTGCAGTCGGCTCTTAAGGTTGGCCATGTTGTCACCCTGGTGTTCACTCCCATCTGTTTTCCTCTTCCCTTGATAATCTCTATGGAGTGGAGTATGACATTATTTGCTTCCAAGAAACTTGGTTGGAATCTTCGCTTTTAATGGATGGTTATGGTATATGTGGGGTGAACGCTCATAGAGGTCTTAGAGGTAGACTGTTCAGTCGCCTTCTGTGTTAGCTTAAGAATACCATTGGCCTTAAAATGACTCAATCTTGCATTCTATATAATGTATATTTTAACCCTGAGAAGTGAAGTTTAGAGGTCTTCTTAACGACTCTGATTAATTTGCACAGTGGTCAATGGACTTTGATGTGCCTTTTATTGTATTGGATGATTTTAATAGCAAGTGTCTCGATTTGTTTTGGTACTCGTCTGCTACCCGATACAATGGGAAGCGAGAATTAACATAGCTTGGTCTGTTCATTCGACAGGAGTCTGAGATATGGGACCCACACATTCAGAATGGGTGTTTTTCAGGTGACTGTCGGCCAAAATGTACAAGTGAATTCATGCAGCAGTCTTTGACACTGGATTAAATCTTTGTCTCTCGTGAGTTATTTCAGTTTTGTGCTGAGATGCGTGTTATGGCAGGGGATGTCAGCGATCATAATCTATTAGCTCTTGCGTTCACGTTAACAGCTTGAACTGGGCATGCAGATTAGGGGAACGCCTTTGGAAGTGTGTGCAAGGAATTCAGTAGTAATTTGGAGACACACCAAAGTTCTAGATTCAACAAGGAATTGGCCAAATTATTATTGCATAATGATCGGGATTTAACATACCCGTTAAACTATGTATTTGCCGTCCAGAAGCTGTTATCAGGTATTTGGAGAGGATTGGGCCTTTCTCGTACAGGTCATCAGGAGGGCCATCTCCATGTTTTCACAAAGCAGTCCAAGAAATAAAAGAGAATTGCATTGCAATTTGAGGTTGTTAAGAAATCCCCCTCTGCCACAGTGAGATGCCAAGTTACGTTTAGCTAAACACGTATTCAAAACCTGAACACATGTTGGATCAACGGGACTCCGAAAAAATGCTGAGGACAGTCTCAAATAAGCAATCTAGTTTATTTTGGACCCTGTTTAAGTCAAGTAGTCTTGCAATCATATCCAATTGAAGAAGCGGTATGGGTAAATTGCTTTTCAAAACTGTATCATGGTGGAACTGACTTTGTGGAGTATTCTTGTGATACACCTGGCTGGTAGTTTTACCTATCGGAGGAGGATATTTTATGTTTCATTGTGAAGTACAACCCATCGAGAGGCCCCGGGTACGACGGTTTATCAAATTGCACTTTTAATTCAGGCCCTGATTTGTGGGCTAAGGTGCAGTTTGATTTATTTTGTAATGTAGTCAGGACCAGGGAAATTCCACACTAATCGGAAGGGGCCAGCATCAATTTTAATATTTAAAAAGGGGGATAGATTGAACCCAAGGAATTGTCATCCAGTATCCCTCCTGGACACAAAAGGTAAAATTCTCTCTACGTTGTTACTTATGAATTTGGAAACTTGGGCGAAGAGGGAAAATCTGCTGGACTTTTACCAGGTTGTTTTTAGGAAGCAGGTGGGAGCATCACAAAATTGTCTTTTACTAAAGTTGTTGTTGGATAAAGTTAAAAAAAGGGGACTACAATTTATGTTGTATTCCTGGATCTTACCAAGGGTTTCAACTGTGTGAAGAGGGAAAGGCAATGGGGTAAGGTCAGGAAAAGAAATGCCCTATGCACCACCTTAATGTTTTAATTGCACATGTGGAGACCCATGTCCGAGAAAGACTGGATCAACAAGGGAATTTCAGTAGTTGGATTAGGAGCAGTCGTGGGCAGTGACAAGGATGTGTTTTAGACCCATTTTTATTGAACTTTTATAGTCATGACATTGGTATAGCTTTTACTAACATCCACACAAATTCTCTGCGACTGGGTCTGTTCCATGTTCCATGTTCATACATGGCGAATGCGGACGATCTCATAATATTACAGTCGTCGGCCTTCAACGGGGTCTGTATGTGGTGTATAATTGTTTAGAGGATTTGGAATTGAACATAAATGTACAAAAAACAAATGTAATGATAATGAAATTAAGGCATCCGTCACATATTAAGGGCTGTCTGTTTAATTTTACTTTGAACAATGTAAAGGTAGAGACCGCAACTGAGTATAGATACCTGGGGATTATGGGTCAAGATATTGTAAATAAGCAGAAACTATTTCTAAGTAAGAAGGCCCAGGCTAGAGTTGCCCCAGTCCAACTAGGATTGCTGGATAAGCTTTTCCATAGATTTTCGATAATTCCTATGATGAAATGTTATCATCAGAAAACTCTTCTGAGGATTCTTTATGAAGCTCAAACACATGTAGGTGATCTGGATTGGGCTTAGGTTGAGGCATCCATATGGAGAAGAACATTGGATTACCCATAGGGAGTACCAATAATCATGAACATACACAAATTGGGCCTCATTTCTTTTCAAGCCTGTGTAAATTGGCAGGTACTGCAGCTTTATATAAAAATATTATTGCCGCCAAACCTTTTGCTTTTTATATCTCTGCATAGGCAGTTGGAACAGGATACTTGTTGAACTGTTGGGTAAACCAATGTATACATATTTTGAATGAGTTTGGTTGTTCAGTGGAAGAGTTGATGTGGTCTCCCAACCAAGTCAAACTAAAACTATTTGAACAGGATTGGATAAATAACAGATGCAGGATCGCTGAATACCATCTTTTTATTGTTCAATTTATGACATCAGACCATTCAACATATTACCCCAGTATTTATGTCAACCTCCCTCCCATGATTTTAGAGCAAGCTTTTTAAGATTTAGGTTAAATTTGATTTTAACCAATGAAGTGCCAGGTGTTCATTTGGATATTGCACACAATTAGAGATTATGTAGATTCTGCCACACCAAAGTTGAACTACTTAAGCATTTGGTAGTGGCTTGTAAGAAAACAAATGTTTAAGAGGCGTTTTGAACATGACTTCCTTTTGTCCAAAGATGGAACCAGATGATGAAGTCAAATTAAATATCTTCATGTATTACTGTTTTAAATTCTATTGACTTTGTTTTAAAAGTGATGTAAATTCAGGTATTGTATTAGATTTATTGTATGGTGTAATTGTATGGTGTAATTGTTGTGTTTTTCTAAAGGTTAAATTGCTAACCACAAGGCAAATAAAAAACAAATGAAATTTGGGAACCTGCGGATGAGCGTGGTTTCACTTCGATTGTCAGGTTGGACATCTCTGCTGCCTTTGATACAGGGGATCAAGACATTCTTACCAGTACACTCAGATTTCTGAGCCAGTGTCCAAATTGTTTTAATCTTTCTTATCAGAGAGAACTGAGCAGGTGAAATAAGGTCCCTGCTGCACCACTCTATGATTTTTTGACAAGTTTAATCTTGCTTATCATTCCTACGCTGACAACACCCAGATTGACTTGAAACTAGTTGACAGCAACACGAGGGCTGGTGTGCTGGTGGAAACTATGTTGAATCCTACATGCTAGATAATGTGCTGCAGCTCAATCCTAACAAAACACAGAACATTCTATTGGGCCACAAGAATAAAATCATCAAGCCAGATTATTTTCTTGAAGCCCCAATTTTGTTGACTTACCCATAAATTACACAATCGAAAAACGTGGATACTATTGGCTGCAAGATTTGGGCTTTGATACACCAATAAATCTGCAAGGGGTGAAAGAAGACTTTTTCAAACAGCAGCTCTTAGAAAGAGCAGGTCCTGTAAAATCTGAGTTGCTTGCTGGTACAAACGGTGCTTTGAGTAACTCAAAAATTGATAATTACATTGCTCGGTATATTGTCCTTCCAGCTTTCCAGATCAAACAGCAAGATGGAGTTTAAAATGAAGCTGTTGGATTGTTTTTCGAACTTCCACATTTTGACTCTATCTCCAACCCCCACAATCCCTTCATTGGCAGCTTGTGAATACATGGATTAATTTTAAAGTATTGTGTGCGACATTTGAATTTCTGCACAACTTGCCATAACTGTATATCTGGAATACAATCAAAAGATAAAAGGTTGTTTATAAATCCCCAAAGGACATTTCTTGTGCAGAGTGGATGGGTGCTTCCCGGTAGCAGCCCTTAGACTTTGGAAAACCATGCCTCAATACTTCCAGGATATGGGTAATTTCCTCCTATTCCGTAGAGTGATTAAAACCTATTTGCCCATTTCGTATGTGTGAGCAATTGCCATCTGACAACAGTGCAAAGCCCTGGCTTTTTAAACTTGCATTAACAAATAGTATGATGAGAGTAATTCTGTCTCAAAAAGGGGTAATCTGCCAACCAGATTTCCACTTTCCCATCAACTCCATGCGAAAGCAAATTTCACTAATGGCCTGCCGCATCAGTTGCATGATCACTGGTACCCGCTCTACTCATGGCACTGAGTGCCCACTCGGCAGCTGCAAAGATAGCCAAATCCCTGCAGTGCAGAGGCAGCATTTGAGAGATGCACCACTGTGCCAAAAACTATGAGGTTCATGAATCACCAATACTGGGGGTAGGGAAAACTCTAAATTAAAGTTATGTTTAGGCATAGTGCATGGTGCTACCTATAATCACAACCACCATATTGCAATTCATATCACACATGTGTCAGCTCCTTTGAGCCAGCTCTACAATGGAAGGTGACGTGTATTCTGTTCAGCCAGTTGCACGCTTCCAGTGGCTTCTGCGCTTCAGCCAGGCACCTGGAGCATCTTGCTGTGTTCAACCCGAACAGACTCTACAGCCTGGAAGTAAGAAGAGTGGCCCTGGAGGGGAAGAAGCAGAGGAAAGTCATGAAGTTCCGCAAGATGGAGCTTGAGGCCCAGAATTATCTCCAGTGGTGGCTCCCAAGAAAAGCCTAGGTGCCACCTCCCAAAGTAATTAGTGCAGCTGCATGATGAGGGAAAGGACATTTATGACTGGTTCAGAAAGCTGGAGCTAGCTTTCCAACTCCAGGAGGTGGAAAAGGAGTGGGATGCAGCCCTTATAAGCCATCTACCGACGGTTGAACTGATGTAATCATTCAGTTGACTCCTGAAGAGAGGCTTATCTATTCCAAGATGAAGGCCGCCATACTCAGGAAGTTCTGCTAGACATCAGAAAAATAACAGAGCTCACCAAAAAGGGAAGTCAAACCTTTGAGGAGTTTACAAATCAATCCTTGAAATATTTTTAGTGGTTATACAATAATATCTATTTCTTATATAGCGCTACACACCCTTGGGTCTCAGCACTCTGAAATAACAGATTACATTATTGAATCACAGGTAACAAAGTTGACACATTTACAGGCATGTTTAATCTGATTGCATATGAGAGCATTCTTAAACAATGTGAGATGGAGTTACACAAGCTTTTAGTGGACAATTGGCCCTCAGGAGCTTGCCAAGTCAGTCAACCGTTTGTGGCTACTCACGTCCAGAAACAAGACTGTGGTTGTTGCATCCCAAAAAGAGGATAAGGGGTTGAGAAAAGTACATTTAAAGAGGGTAAGGACAAAGGTCTGCACCCTCTTGCTAAGAAAGGGCCCCAAAAACCATAGGGGAAATACCTGTCACCTGCACCATCTGCTCCATCAGAAAGGAGAAGGGAGGTCACCCCTAGCATTGGGGCACCCACATTTACAGCCTCTAAACGCTGCCTTATCTGCATAGATCAGCGGCATAGGATGGGAGAACCCACCTGCCAGGGTAGGCTCAAGCCAGCTGTAGTTAGCGCTACACTCGCGGGTGAGGAGGAAGAAGTGGACATAGTCAACATAGGCATCTTAGATGATGAATTCCCACTTGGCATGGTGTTGGTTGAACACACATTTGTATCCCTAAGCGGGAAAGGTACTGTGTCTCTCACCGAGGCCCCAGTTACCCTGAAAGCATAGATCTTTTTGGACCGTATGATCATTAACGAGAGCAGAGACCAATCAATTTGTGATAATGCTGCAAGCCTCATCTCTATCCGACGACAGTGAGTGTAAAAGGATTTGATCATCCCTGGGCCTCCCAGACTAGTCAAGGGAATTGATGTTCTCACTCGATGATCATTGGCTATTGCGCAGTTCAGTTGGAGGGGGGAACCTCTCAGCTATGCGTTGCTGTTAAAGATGCCCCTCCGGTAGACTATCTGCTGGGAATCAATAAATCCAAAGCCGAAATCATTGCTTTGATCGCATGGTATAGGGCAAAGGTGGCAACAAAAGAAGCAGCCCTGGTGGCCATGGGTACAGGGGATCTTCTGGCTGACAGTGGCATAAAACCAGCTCTGCCGGTACTACCCAGTCCAGACCCAGAGTCAACAGAGACACCTGCTCCAGCCAGAGAGGAGCTAGTGGCCACTGAAGTGGCTGTTGTGACCGCACCGACACAGGGGCCTCAGCGTTGCCTACAGGCATAGAACCGGAATCTGAGGTGGAAGAAATGGTAGCTTCAGACCTCAAGGTTCTCCCTGAAGTAAGTGACTTGTCCTTAGCTAGGGGCCATTGTCAGGCTGACTTTTGCCAGGCACAGCACGACTGCCCGACTCTGGCAGATCTGTACAAACAGGCAGAGAAGGAGGCCCAGGGTGAAGCCCCAGGGATGTTGAGGGTGGAGTGGGAGAGTGGTCTCCTCTACAGTGGGCCAAAGACTTCTGAGGCGTGGGACAGCCATCATTTGGTGAAGATTCCTTGTGGACTTGGCACACAACATCCCATTGGCACGTCCTATTGGAATGACAAAGACAACAAACAGGCTGTCTGCCCACTTCTATTGGCCCCAGATGGGGTCAAGGATAAAATAATGTGTCCGATCCTGCCTCACTTGCCAAGAACCTGGAAAAGCTGGTGGCACCAACAAGGTCCTCATAATTCCACTACCTGTGGTTTGGCAGTCTTTTGTGACAATAGGTGTGGGCATTGTGGCCACTTTGGATCCACAAACCTGCACAGGAAACTGGTATATCTTGGTTGGGGTCCGCTCTGCGGCCGCAAAAACTCTCATTGTTATATTCTTTCAAATGGGGTTCTGTATAAAAGTCATTTCTGACAGGGGTTCCAACTTCATATCAGGGTATATGAAATCAATGTGCGATGAATGTGGAACAACCTACAAGTTCTCCAGGGCCTTTCAGCCACAAACCAACGTGCTTGTTGAGCGGTTCAACAAGACCCTCAAGGGCATGAAAGGTGGTTTGCAAGAGTCCCTCAGGAGAAAGTGGAATATTCTCCTTTCATGTCTTCTGTTCTCCTATTGGGAGTTTCTACAGAATGGTGTTGGATTCAGACCCCTCCAGTTCCTGTTTAGTCTAAGTGTGGTGCTGGAAGGATGGGAAGGCAATCCCTGAATGCATTACCATGACATAGTGGACTATGTGCTTGGTCTTTGATCCAAGATTCCTTAGTACAGCGAACAAAACACCCAGTACCTGAAGGCAAGACAAGAGTTCATGAAGCACTGGCATGACCAGAAGGCTAGCATGTCAGAGTACATGCCAGGTGAGATGGTCTGATCAAATCCATTGCCTTTTCACAACAAGTGGACTGGACCCAATGTGGTGCTGGAAAAGATCATAAGGCAGACACGCGGGTCTTAATTTCAACCAGCTTAAACCCCATTGCAGTCGGGAGGACTTAGTGATGGCTCTGATCAGGGATGGCGAGACCTAAGAGGAGACAGATCCCCTACCAGGCTTGTTGCACGCAGAGCCCACTGTTGAGTTTCTCAAGGGAGTTCAAATATCGCAAGACCTCACAAAACAGCATCGACAGGACTGCCAGCAGCGGCTGGATCTGTACCCGGATATTTGTTGCGGTCTCCTGGGAAAACTGATTGGTATCTCCATGATATCGACACTGGAGACAGTAAACTGGTGAAGAGTAGGATTCACTGGATGTGTGACAAGGTAAAAGACACGAACAAGGAAGAAGTCTCCAAGATGTTGACCTTTGGAATGACCAAGCCTTCCCAAAGTCCCCGGCCTGGCCCAGTCCAGTAGAGGGAAAAAACAAGGTCTGCTTTTGCATGGATTATTGGGGGATCAACGGTGTCACACAGACAGATATACACCCCATTCCACGGGCAGGTGAACTCATTGACCGATTATGGTCTGTCAAGTTCATGAGTATCTTTGACCTCACGGCAGGGTACTGGCAGGTTGGCCACACTGATCATGCAAAAGAGAGGTCCAAATTCGTCACCTAAGATGGGCACAGTCATGTCTTTCAGATTAATGAATGCACCTGCCCCCTACCAGAGAATGGTAAACCAGATCATAACGGAAATGGAAGACTTCAGTGTCACCTATTTAGTTGACGTGGCAGTATTCAGCAAAATCTGGGAAGGAACACCATTCATACCTCCTGGAACAGGTGCATCAAGCCATGTGGAAGGCTGGCTTGACTATCAAGGGATCCAAGTGCAAAATAGCGCAGTGTACTGTGTTTTACCTTGGTCTCCAAGTTGGTCGGTGTTATGAAACAGCATCTCATCGCCAAAGTCCAGGTGTTGAAGGATTGGGGTGTCCCCACTACCCAGATGCAAGTGAGAGCATTCCTCGGCCTCACAGGTTATTTGTGGCATTTTATAAAGGGGTATGGGACCCTTGCTCTTCCATTAAATGATGCCACTTCGAAGAAACTGCCGAAAAAGGTCACTTGGACCCCTGCCTGTCAGTCGACCTTCCGGAGCTTGTAGGATGCCCTGTGCCAGGCCCAAGTTCTAAAGATCCTGGATTTTGGGCAAGAGTCTATCATCCAGACAGACGCTTGTGAATTTGGCATCAGTGCTGTATTAGCACAACTGAACTTTGAAGGGGTAGAACAACCTTGTGCATAACTAAGTATGCGTTTGACTTAGCGAGAGGGGAACTGGATCACCACCAAGAAAGAGGCTAGTGCCGTAGTTTGGGTGGTATGCAAGTTGAAATCCTACATATTTGGATCTCATTTTAATGTCCAAATTGACCACAGACATCAGAGGTGACGTATGGCCATGTATGGAGAAAACCCCAAGCTACTGCGTGGGGCCATATCTCTACAGGGATTGGACAGGGACATCCAACACAACCTGATTTGCATCACTCCAATGCAGATGGCCTCAGTCACTACTTTTGCCTTGAGAATGAGCCAGACCCTTAGATGGGTGAGTCCCAACTTTTGTGGCTGGGAGGTGTGTGAGGAACTGCCATGTGGCAAGGGTGCAAAAGCCTGGATTTGTTCATGTTTATTAACAAATAGAATGATGAGGGTAATTCCGTCTCGAAAGGTGTTAATTGGCAACCAGATTTCCCATTTCCTGTCAACTCCATGCCGAAAGCTTAGTGCACTCGTGCACTGCCACATCAATAGCCTGATTGGTGGCACCCGCTCTACTCGTGGCACAGAGCATGTTGAAAGGTTATGATGTTCCCACTTCACAGGTGCAGAGACAGCCACGTCCCTAAGCACAGAGGCGTCATTTAAGATATGCCCCACAGTACCCACAACTATGATGATCATGAGTCACCTATGTTGATGGCAGGGTAAACTTTACATAAAAGCTATGCCCGCATTAAGGCATATTGCATTGTGAGGGGTCAGAAATGAGAGGCAGACACAAAGTAGTAATATTCTCAACATCAGACATTTCTATTAACAGAAAGGGGTTTGGATAAAGGCCTATCTTTCACTATCTAAAGTGAATGTCCCTTACTATGAAATTAAGTCTAAAGCCGGCTGACCTTGTTTCCAGACTATCTCTGACTCTCACACTAACATACACAATCAAATGGTACAAGGTAAACTCTCCTGATTTCAATTAAATGGACATTTTCAAAAACCTAAACATATAACTTTAACAAAACATTCCTTGTATCCAGGGTTTGGTTACCTTCCCATGAATTGTTTCAGGAAACGTGTTCAAAATGTTCTGTTTCAACAACAGTTTATTGAAAGCAATGAAAATGTCTCTTTCATTTAATAATTGTCTCTTTGATAACATTGGTTGGAATATTACAAAGGAAAGTATTTTCTAACTTTCAGGATGGTTAAACAAATGTCTTTTTTCCAATACTGGTTGAAGGATTTCAAAAGGAAGTATTTTCTACATCTTCTAGTTGACAAAAGATTCAACTTAAACAACAAGTTGATATGACAAAGTTTTAACTTGAACTCAATGGTTCAACATTAGATTTCCAGGTATACTCCCCTGCCAGGAAACCTCTTAACTGCCATAAATCCTGGTTTACTCTCCTGCCAGAAATATTTCCATTTTGGCTAATTCTATATCCCCTGGTGTATTCTCCTGCCAGGTATCTCTTTCCAAAAAATGTTCTCCATCTAAGGTGCATCTCTTAACTGGTCTTTCTGTAACATTCACATTCCTATTGTAAAGGAATCGTGAAGTAAGACACATACAAAGGATTCAAAATTGTGCTTAAAAGTTTTTTTTTTTTTTAACTTAAAAGTCAGGATGGTTAAATGCCTAATTTTCCCTATGCTATGGTGGATAATTAAGGATGTTCTGTGTCATGAAGTCCACAACAAATGTCTGTCTGTGTCCAAAACCTGTATTTGCCCTCACAATAAATGCATACAATGTGTAGGGATGTCAGCAATAACATGAATAGTGTTACAATGTAATGTCCTTGGCTTTCTCCAGCTCTGTGCTTGTAGTCAGCTTCCCTTCCCCAAGTTCAATACAGTTCACAGAGTATCAGTGTTCCTTTCCTCAAGAGTACACCTCTTCCAGCTTTCAAACAAAAAGGGTTCAAATCTTCCAGCTTTTCAAAACAAACATGTTTCTGTGGGAGACTTCCCAAAGCTCTTGTAATTCATAATTTTTACTAGTTCACCAAAAAATAATTCTGTCTGATTTATTTATTTATTTTGACATTTGTATAGCGCACCTAACCCAGGGCCACCTGTGCACTTTTCCCTAAGAAGGATGGTTACATTATTGCTTGCACATTTATTTGGTTACAAAAAGTTGCTTTCAGAGCGCGACCAAGCAAAGGCAGGGGAACAGGGGAGAACAAAAATAACAATCTTACTAGGCCCAGTGACATTAAGAACACGCAAGTACATGGAAAAGGGAAAAGGGGGCAAGTGCTTGGAAGGGGGAGAAGTGGAAAGTGTGGAACAGAGTAGAGAATAGAATAAATAATAAGTGAAATAAATAAATAAATGAATGCAGTGAAAAATGGTAGTGCAGCCAGCAAGTGGCAAGTGCATGATTAGTCAGATAGGTTATATCTGATAAGTGCAGAAGAAGAGTGGGGAACTGTATGGGTAGAGATACAGAGCCCAGTGCCAGGGGTAGCCCGGAGGCAGTGCAGGATGGAGGCAGGGTGAGCAGGTACCTTGGCCCACGGGACAGAGGGTGTCCAGGTGCACGGTGCTGAGAGAGAAGCAGATCAGCAGGGGAGAAGAGGGGCAAAGGCAAAAGAGAAGAGGAAGGTCTTGCGATGCTTCCTGAACCGGAGATGGTTCTCCTCAAGTTTCAAGGTGGCCGGGAGGCTGTTTCAAAGGGATGCCCCAGCCGAGACAGAGATCTGCCACAAGCTCGTTCTTTGAAAAATGACCAACTCTGAGGGAGTTAGAAGTAGAGGAGCGAAGGGCTCGAGAGAGGAGGTATTTATGGAGGGATCGTTGAAGGTATCTTGGACCCAGGCCCCAGAAAGCCTTGTGGACAATGCAGAGGGTTTTATATTTAATGTTTGCATCCTCTGGGAGCCAATGAAGTGATTGCTGGAGAAATACGATCCTAGGGCTCGAGGCCAAGTCTTGCAGATCTGTTCTGGATTAGTTGTAATTGGCAAAGAGTGGGGGCAGGTAGATTTAGAAAGAGGCTGTTACAGTAGTCCAACCTAGATAGAACCAGAGCTTGGGAGACAGTGAGCTTCTGGGGGAAGGAGAGGAAAGTCAGAGTACCTCTAAGGAGGTGCAGTAAGAAGTTTTACTTTTTAGCGACATCAGAAATGTGAGCAGAGAAGGAGAGTGTGGAGTCAAAGATGACTCCAATATTCTTAGCCGCGCAGGTAGAGGTAGGAAGAGGGCCAAGGGAGGCCGGGCAGAGAGTGAGGGGAAAGGATGGTGGAGGTGTACCAATGAGGAGGATCTCAGTCTTGTTGGCATTTAGACAAAGATCGTTGGCGGCATACTAATTTTGAATGGCGATTAGGCAGTCAGAGATGAGAAAAAGAGAGGAGGTGCCTGGGGGAAGCCTGAAAATGAGCTGGGTGCCATCAGCATAGCATTGGAAGTTTGAGCAGAAAATGAAAATGCAGTAGGCGAGAGTTGCCAGGTATTGTTTGAAAAGTCAGGACGAGAGGTTAGAGCCCTGGGGAACACCACAGGTAGAGAGGGAGATAGAGGATAGGAAGGACCCAAGTGTTACTTGGGTGAGTCGATCAGAAATGAAAGAGATCAGCCAGGCCAGAGCCTGATCAGTGATACCCAGGACGTCACAGAGACGATTGAGCAGGATGGTATGGTTGACCGTGTCGAAAGCAGAGGAGAGATCAATTTGGATGAGGATGAAGGGAATGTTAGAGTCAAGGTTAGAGCGCAGGTCTTCACAGATGTTTAGGAGAGCAGTTTCCCTGCTTCTGGCAGCTCTGAATCCAGATTGGTGGTCATTGAGAGAGCCACAGAGTCAGAAAGAAGGTTGAGCTGGGAGATGGCCAGCTTTTCCAGGAGCTTCCCCAAAAAGGGAATAATGCAAATTGGGCATTAGTTAGCCGGACAAGAGGGATCAACTGTGGATTTCCTCAGGAGAAGATATACAAGCGAGTGCTTCAGAGAGGAAGAGAAAGATACAGAGGCAAAAGAATGGTTACAGAAATCGGCAAGGGCCAGAGCGAGGCTATCGATGTGGTCCTTAATGGTTTTAGAGGAACAGGGATGGACCTGTTTTGATGAGGCTTTCATAAATCGGACTTGTCTAGCGACCTCTTCTGGGGAGAAAAGAGGAAAGGAGGCGAAAGAGGGAGAGGGTTTGGCTGAAGGAGGGTCAGCAAGCTGGGATGAAGAGGGGAGAGGATTGCAGAGGAGAAGAGTGTGGACAAGATGTCCTGGGTTTTAGAATTAAAGTGAGAGACAAGGGCATTGCAAAGAACCTAGGTGGCGAGAGGGGGGTGGAGACTACAGCAGGGTTGTCCAGCTCCTGGCAGATATTAAAGAGTTCGGCCGAGTTGTTAGGTGCCGCAGACATGCAGGCTTGAATATGGGCTCTCTTCTTGGAGCAGACAGTGAGACGGTATTGCCTTCGGAGCAGGCGGCAGGCCAGTTTGTCAGAGGATGAGCAGGAAGCCCTCCATTTCCTCTCAGCTGTCCTACACTTGCGTTTTAGTGTAGCTAGGTCCGAGTCATTCCAGGAATTACACTTGGCTTTGGACTTCGAATGGATCCTCATGACAGGGGCAATAACATCAAGCGTAGTAGAAATAGAGGAGTAGAGCAGGGACAGGGCTGTGTCAGAGCGTGAGTCAGCCTGAGGTGGGGGAGGGTGGGAGAAGGTGTTAGCGAAAGCCTTGATTGACACTCGCTTCATGGGCCGGATGTCCGAGAAGTTGGGTGGCAATAAAGGGGAAGGCTTGGCTTGGGGGGAGGAAATGGACGGATGGGAGGAGAGAAGGCATTTATCACTCAAGGAGAGAGGAGTGGTGAGGGGAGTAAAGAGGGAGAGGCCAAAGGAGATCAAGACATCAAGTGTGTGAACAGCAGAGTGAGTCGGGCCAGAGGGGAGGATAGAGAGGAAAGTGAGTTGCAGAGGTTGCGAAAGAGCACAGATGAGGAACAGGGAGAATCAAGATGGATGTTGAGATCACCAAGAAGGAGGAGTTGAGTGGTTGAGGCCAGGAGGGAGGAGGTGAGGTCTGCCCACTTGGAGATTAAAGAGGCCATTTGACCAGGGGGAAGGTAGTGAGTCACCACAGTGAGAGAGTGTCCAGGAGATAGAGAGAGCCTGCAGACAAGGCATTCAAAAGAAAAGTAAGTCTGAGTGGGGATGATAGAGGCAGGAATCCACTCAGGGAAGATCAGGGCTACACCCCCATCCAGGCTGGTTGGATCTGGGCACGGAGAGGTTCTTGTAACCATCAGGGAGGAGAGTGTCAAAACCCATGACAAAGCTAGCCGTGAAACAAGTCTCGGTAAGACTGAGGACATCAAGGTCAAGTTCTTCTAGGATGTGGCAGATGTTAGAGGAGTGTTTGACAGAAGAGCGAGAGTTGAGAGTGACAAGATGAAGAAGGTTGCCAGCCTTAAAAACCTTCTAGGGAGGGGGACAAATCAGGAGTACACCCTGCAGAGGTGTGGAGGGAGCTTGAGATGAGGCAGAGGCAGAAGGAAAGGAGGGCAAGATAGCCAAGGGAGGGGAGTAGGGTGCAGCTGCAGATGAGAGGAAGTTGATGAGGCGGGGGAACCATATATCAAAGAGGAGTACATTAGCCTGAGGGCCTTGCACCATGACAGTGCCATTCAGGTAGACATTAATGATGACTCTGGAGGAGTCAAAGAAATCCATGAGGACATCCCAGCGGATGTCACCATATGATGGGTCCATAGATCAGGCGAAGGAACAAAAAAGATAATGTCAGTAAGGGTTTGTCTGGCAGAGGCACTGGAATAGGTATCAGCGATGAGGAGACATAGAGCCTCATTCCGAGATTGGAGTTAGCCATGGAGCTATTAGCACCATGGCTGCCTCCAATACTGGGTCCGTGTCCGGTCTGGTTGAATGGGAATTTACCGGGACATTCCGACCTGTGCGGACCCGGTAAGTCCCCATTCAACCAACCATTCCCAATTCCCCTATAGGGCTCAATGGGAATGGGGAAGGCGCTAATTACGGGCCTGCGAATAGCAGGCCCGTAATTAGCACCCTGGTCCCTTAGCGGGACCCGTAAAGGACGTGTGGTCAGACCACACGTTCTTTGCGGTTCCTGCTAAGGGACCTCAGAATTGGGTGGTAAGGGATTACTGGCACCGGTCTCCTTACCGGTGCCCGGTAACCCTTACCACCCAACTCAGAATGACCCCCATAGATTGGAAGCCAAGATATCCTTTTTGAATTTCTTCTTACCAGACCTAGTGAGAAGGGAAGGACAGTTAAGAGAGAAGCAGTTAGAGTAGATAGGAGAAACAGATAACACTATGAGCAAGTAAAGAAATGATGGCAGTAGGAGGAATATGCAAGAAAAGCAGTAATAAAATATCACTGGGCTATCAGGTTACAATTGAGGCCACAAAAGTAAAGTGAAAGACAACTTAAATTTGACTTTCAAAAACAACCCAAATTTCATATTGCAAAATGCACCCAAATGTGACGTTCAAAACAATGCAAATTTGACTTTCAAAAACAACCAAATTTCAATTGCAAAACACACCAAAATTTCAATTACAAAACACACCCACATTTGACTATCAAAAAGCAATCCAAATTTGACTTTCAAAAACAACCCAAATTTCAATTACAAAACACACCCAAATTTCAAATTACAAAACAAACCCAAATTTGACTTTCAAAGGCAATGCTAAGGCAACATAGATGAAAGAAATGAGGTATGGTAGATGGTAGAAATGAGAAATTATAGTCAGGTGCTAAGACATTGGCATTTGATAGCATACAGGGAGACCAGTTAGAGCAAGCAGAGGGAAGGCTGAAGATCAATGAGGGAATAGGAAAGGGAAGGCAGAAGGAAGGAATCTACCCCATGGAGATGGAAGAGCAAGAGTCTTGGTAGTCCAAAGTAATGGCTGAGTGAACTGGCAGCACCATGGAGGGTCAGGTTGTGGTAGTAGCTTCATGTAGCGTCCTGGTAGCGGACAGGGAGCAGACAGGGGCTTTAGAAATGGGCCTTCAAAACAAGGGGCCTCCCGGACCAACCAAAGGGAAGATGAATAGGAGATTAGCCAAAGGTCAGGGGGCAAGGTCAGGCACCAAAGAAAATGTGATAAATAAAGACGCCATCTTGGAGTGGGTTGATGGCTGTTGCAATGCTGTGGAAAGGATTAAAAAGGTCCAGCAAAAACAGGAGCACACGTAGGTTAATGCAGTCCGAAAAACATGTGCTTCAGTACACATGCTTTTATCAGAAAAGCAGCAGAATTAAAAGAAAAATTCCCCCTAAAAAAAAGAAAGCTTCAATTCCTTTTTTTTTTCTTTCAGCTTTTCAAATTAATATTGCCCAAAATCAGATTGCACACATGGAAAAACTATGAAGGGGCCTGTGGAAAATGATTGCCACAAGGCTTACCTCAACTAATTTTCATTGGCTTTTCCCCACAAGGGATACTCAGTCTAGGCACAGTTGTTGGACCACGGTCCACCCATTACAGGTCACGCAACTGATACCCTTGCTCATATGCTTTTCATCAACAACTGTCACCTGCTTTCCCTTGCCACTGTAAATATACTCTTCAAACACTTTGGGCCTCATTCCGAGATTGGAGGTAGCCATGGTGCTATTAGCACCATGGCTGCCTCCAATACCGGTACCGACTCTGACCTGGTTCAATGTGGACTTACCGGTGTAGTCTGACCTTTGTGGGACCGGTAAGTCCCCATTGAAAAAGGCAATCCCCTTTCCCATTTGAACCCCCATAGGGCTCAATGGGAATGGGGAGGGAGCTAATAACGGTACAGCAATGTGCGGTACCGTTATTTGCGCCCTGGTCCCTTTGCGGCTCCCGCTAAGGGCGCCTGGTAAAACCAGGCACCCAGAGCGGGACCCGCTAAGGGACCTCGTAGTAGGGCGCAAAGGCCTGGTATTCCTTTGCGCCCTACTCGGAATGAGGCCCTTTGCCTTTGGCCCACCATTCACGTTGTTGCACTTTAGGTACTCTTCTCGCACTTGCCAATACAGGTTTCCACTTACCCTGAAGTTCCTTGAACACTTTACTTAGGTCAGTCTTCTCATTCCCTCTTGGGATCCTATTTGCCTTGTCAAAACTTGTATTTCAACTGGGATATTTACCACTTGTATTTTCTTGCTTTCATTCCATTCACTCAGGACAACAGTTGTCTCCACGATTACCTAGCCATCATCTAGTACTGGATGTTGACTGCCTACCTCAAACTTAACCCAGCCAAGACCGAATTTGTCCTTATATGACCCCCCAATAAACAGCAACGTGCCCAACAATGGCTGAATGATATGCACCTAGAAGGATTTGATCTTTAACTCTCATATTCAACAGAATACTTTGGATACACCTGGCTGACCAGAATCCACATCACCTTCCATAGTAGAGCTGGCTCACAGGAGCTGAAACATGTGCAATATCATATGGAATTTTATGGTTGTGACTATAAGTAGCACCATGCTGTGATGAATCCTGCAGAGTAACCAGTGATCCCCAGCCTAAGGTCTCCTTACAGATGGCCAGGGGAAGGCAGCTGATACCTGATCCTGACCCTGGGTGTGGTATTCTTATGGTAGTTCACATGGGAGGAGATGGCTGTAAATGAGAAGTGTTGAAGCCGAAGCAGCCTGTACTTCCAGAAACACATAGCCAAGTAGGCTCAAACAGCCTGCTCCAAATCGCCACGCTTTGGAAAAATCAAACACTTCATCCCACCGGAGCACTTCCAGACAGTAGCCCAGGCTCTTGTGTTCTCCCACATCGATTGGGGATATGTCCTTCTGACAGGGCACCTAGTAGCTCATGCGGCTCTCCTAAAAGCAGTCGACCACGTTGCAGTATGTCTTATTATGTGTGTGTGGAAACTTTAATGAATCCCCATGGCACAATGCAAACACCATTGGTTTCCTCTCCAAGCCAGGATACTGTTCAAGACGGCATGTATCATTTACAATGCACTAATGAGTAGCACACCAGTGTACCTTGCAGCTAAGCTCCACATATCTGATGGCACATGCTCCTTGCACATGAAATCGACTAACTGGCTAGAATCACAACTAGTCTGCAAAGAAAGGATCATAAAACAATCCTTCTCTTGTCATGCACCCACCCAACCGCTGATCCTGGTATTGGCTCGGAATGCCTCCACAATTCTCCAATTTTTAAATCTCTCAAAATGTAGCTATTTCAATAGCACCTGAATATAGATTAATCCAATGGACACACAGACAGCAACTCACAGTACTGTGCTATAGTTAATGGATTTAGAGAGATAGGGCCATATTACGAGGTTGGAGGTAGCCATGGAGCTATTAGGTCCATGGCTGCCTCCAAAACCCTACCGACTCCGCCCTGGTGAATGGAGCAATTACCGGTCCATTCCAAGGTTGGCGGGACCGGTAATTCCCCATTCACCAGGGCCCTTCCACATTCCCATTTGAGCCCCATAGGGCTCCATGGGAATGGGGAAGGCGCTAATAACGGTACCGCAAATTGCAGTACCGTTATTAGCTCCAGAGTCCCTTTGTGGGTCCCGTTCTTAATGCCTGGAAAAACCAGGTGTTAAGGGAGGACCCACAAAGGGAACTCGTAGTAGGGTGGTAAGGGATTACTGGCACCGGTGCCCTTACCAGTGCTGGTAATCCCTTACCACCCACCTCGTAATGAGACCCATAGTGTCCAAATTGTGGAGACTCCCATCCCCTGCACACCTTAATGCAGAAAAACTGCCAAATCCTTAGTATCTTCTTACATACAATACATAATTTTAATAAATTAGTAATTAAAAAACAAACACCATGTTTGTGCATTTCATGGCAGTCTTCCAATCTTCTTTATATACAACATCTTTTCACACATTCAAATATAAATCCTTCCTGCTCTACGCATTTCGGGGTAACAAGCACCTTCTTCGGGATCAGACTTCTGCGAATACAAAACATATACTAGATCCAGTTTCCAAATCATACAATTTAACATGTATTTACACAATGTACAGTCCATCACCATTTTTATAAGCTCCATGCCACTGGGTTCACACACTGTATATTACTGTATACTTAATCAAACTGATTTAGGATTTTTGCCCCAGATTCACCAAATCAACCATCACTTCTGACTATTTAGACATATACATTGCGATTATTCATGAATATTCCTGGTGCACCTGTGTTACCGTGGCTCCCCTAGATCTAATTGACACCAGTGTGTTTGTTACAAATGATAAACCCAACTTGTGATCACCCCAAAAGGTGGTGTTTTGACATATTGTTCCATGCCTACCTTACTGCTTCCAATACAATTCTAGCACCAGGAGACCTAGCTACAACAAGAGATAAATGGTTGAATTATGTGTTGATAGATTCTGATCACATTCTCATCTGCCTAACTCACTTCTCTACCAAAGGGTCTTATGTATTTATTAGGAATCGGATTCCCCGCCCATTACAATCTCGGGTATGGGCTGATTGACCACATGTGAACATGCATTCAACTTCTTCTGAATCTCCTCTGAAAACCCAGCAGTGTTATTCTATGATAAACGTTGAAAAGTTCTGTAAATTCTGGTGGTTTCCACTGCTGCTGCTGTCGCGTAGTCAAGTATGTCCTGCTCTTGATAGACAATACACCCATATATGTACAGGATAGGCCTTCCCAGATCATACCTAAGCTCCTCGAACTTCCATATTTATGCACTGTCTGCTTCTACACCAGTGTTGCACATTCCTTTCCCAATCACTAACCCATATAGAAAACATGGGGAACACCGCAACTCACTCTATCACGTGACCCAGCATGTAATGGTCACGTGTATCTCCTAATGCTCCCTGGTACTCAGTGTTCTTGATCTGACGTTTTCTGCATCTATCCTGCCACCATTTTGGTATGGGTTATGCTACCATAGTAAACAAGCACTCTGTGTTGATACTTAAAGTAGATTAAATGATGTAACTGACTCATACCGGGTTGAGGTTCTCAATAACACCAATAAAATTATTAATATTAAAGTAAAAGTTTAAACAGGTATGTCAAATCTCTTATAACTGTGTTGTTGTAACGCTCACCTGATTCCCATGGAGGCGCCGACCCGTTCTGGACTGCTACAACTTCTTCCACGGTAAAGCATAGTGCTTGGAAGATGGACTGGACTGGACCCCCAAACCTCGTCTGTCTGGCCCGTAGAATAATCCTTCTGTAAATGGGAAAAGGGAGTTAACTGTCTGCTAGATTGTGTGTGAGATTCCCCCTTTTTTCCCCTTCTCACCCTCCTCGAACCCTAGCTGTGCCTTGCGCAGACTCTCACCTTAATTTCTGTATGGACGAGCTCTCCATCCTGCTTCTGACGCAGGGGCGCGTAGATTTCCAGTTACTTCACTGGATCTCGGATTTGGCGAGGGTTCGATGTCTGCTTGCCTTTACCAAAATGCTGCCGTAAGTATATAGTTCAAAAGATCAAGTCTTATTTGTCTCTTGGCCTTTGTTTAATTTTCAGGGACTAGGTGAGGAATCCGTGTGGAGGAATGGATTCGCCGAGGTAAGCTCAGGTGAGTACTTTTAATGAAGGTGTGCCGTAGTGGTTTGCTCCGACACCTTAATGAGTGTGTCTTATTTCCCCATAGGGGCCGGGGTACGGAAAAGCCAGAAAAGCCGTTCCGACCTGAAAAGGGAACTGAGGTCCCAACAAAATTCAGGTAAGACTTAAGGTGAGTAATCTGTCCTTTTGCAATTAGTTTGTTGCTCACCTTGTTTTGTCCTTTTTCTCCGTAGGTCTTGAATGCGACCGATGTCGCCTATGACCGCTGAAGAGCTAGACAGCGCCACGTGAAGGTAAGTGGAAGCGGCACTGCAGCGAGCGATGAGATGCGTTTCTAACCCTTGACTTTCTTTTGCAGGATCGACGGAGTGAAGAATCCGGATGCTGGATGAAGGTAGGTAATGTCCTAATGCTTGCCTTTCTCTCCTTGCAGGTGTTCCAGGTGCTGGCGGGCGTGGCAGGAGCCAGGATCCAGGAGCCGACTCGGTGAGCGTCCTGCTGCAGATGCAGAATAACGCGAAACACGTGTGGCCATCCGGGCGTGGTTTAAATAGCCTTGGAAGAGCTTCAGGTGAGTGTTCTTCCACTGGCCGCACCCGAGTAAGAAAAGAGTTCCCGAAAGAAAATAGTTCCTCCCAGCCTTAGTTGGCTTGGAGCTTCAGACAGTCTGCCTCGGGTGAGTATGCAGCATGGTCTGCTTCAGGTGAGTTCACCCAAGCATTACCATATGTTCTGCCATGATGAGCCTGGCGCCTATGGCACCAGGACAGATGCCTTTTATGAGCCTGGCGCCAATGGCGCCAGGACAAGGTCCATAGAGCCCCTATAGGGGTTTGCTGGGTCCTGCTTGGTGAGTATGAAGTCTGCTTCCGGGGACGCTGGGCCTGACCTGGCTCCTCGGGAGCAAGCATCATGACAGCACTCCCCCCCAAGGCCCCTCCCAAGGTTGTTTTCCCCGGGGGTTTTGGTTTGTCTGGGAAGGTCCGGTGAAATCTTTTAATTAACCGAGGTGCATGTACATGGTCATGGGGTTCCCATGACCTCTCTTGAGGCCCGTAACCCGTCCAATCGATTAGATAGAAAAGCCTTGATCTTATCATTTTAGAATCTTAAATGTTCTTCACCTCGAACTCAGGTTCTCCCTCCACTTGAATGGGTTCTGGAGGCTTGATTAGTCTTGTTCCAGGTTGCACAGGTTTCAAAAGTGACACGTGAAAAACAGGATGTATTCGCATATGAGCTGGTAAATCCAGTTTAACGGCCACAGGATTGTTATGGCCATAATGGAATATGGTCCCAGGTATTTGGGATTAAAAGTTTGAGGTCCTTTGAGTGATAAGTGTCTGGTAGCCAGCCAGACTTGGTCCCCAATCTGGTACTGAGGTGCCTCACTTCGATGCCGATCAGCACTTTTCTTGTATCTTTTCTTGGCTTGTTGTAAATGTTCAGTTGCTTCTTTGAAGGCTTTGGTAATTGCGGTATGCAGCTGGTCCACTGCGGGTGTTCCGAGATCATGAGGTGGATCCAGATCAGAGGTTCGAGGGTGAAGCCCATATAAAGTGTAAAAAGGACTTTGCCCAGTTCCAGAGACACAGAATTATTATATGCATATTCAGCTATCCAAATAATGTCTTTCCAGTTACTTCAGATTGTTGCAGCATACAACGTAAATATTGTTCGAGAGTCTGGTTCGTTCTTTCTGTTTGACCATCGGTCTGGGGGTGATGACTGGTTGATAGTCTTACATCGATTTGTGACAATTGACAACATCTACGCCAAAAGTGGGAAATAAATTGGCTTCCTCGATCTGAAATCAGCACAGACGGAAATCCGTGTAACCGGACAACATTTTCAAGGAATTCTTTAGCTAGAACCGAAGCTGAAGGTAAACCTTTTAATGGAATGAAGTGTGCCATCTTGGAGAATAAATCCACATTAACAAGAATAGTGCTATATCCTGAACAGGGGGGTAAATCCGTAATAAAATCCAATGACAGGGTGTGCCAGGGCGATGGTGGAATGTCTAACGGTTGAAGAAGACCGGCTGGTCTTTTCTTTTGGCCTTTATTTTGGGCGCACACACCACAGAACATCACAAATGATTTTACATCTTTTCGCCAAGAAGGCCACCAGAATTGTCTTTTCACCTTTTCCTCAGTTTTGGCAATGCCGGGGTGTCCCTCTATTAGTGTATCGTGATAACAAGAAACAACTAGCTTTTGTAAATCCGTGTGTGGAAGAAATAATTGTCCTCGGAAATAAGGTAAATCGTTATCTCTAGTAAAATCAGATCCCTTTTGAACCCAGTCCTGCAAGTCTGTTGGGTCCAGGAGTTGTTTAACTCTAGTTTGGATATTTTCTAGCGATTGTGAAGAAGTCATACCTAAGATCCTCTGTTCGGGAATTATCGGCACAGGCTCTGAGTTAATGACTGTGTCCCCCATTCCAATTCGGGATAGAGCATCCGCTTTTCCATTCTTACAGCCAGGACGGTAGGTGATTATGAAATCAAATTCAGCAAAAAACAGAGCCCAACGGAGCTGTCGAGATGACTGAGCCTTGGCGGTTTTCAAGTACTGTAAATTCCAATGGTCAGTGATCACCGTGATGGTATGTCTTGCGCCAAGGAGATAATGTCGCCAGGCCTTAAAAGCAGATTTAATCGCTAACAGTTCTTTGTCCGTGATGGTGTAGTTAATCTCGGGAGCCGAGAATTTTCTGGACCAGAACGCAACGGGAGGCAGTTGGTTAGTCTCTGGGTCCCTTTGAGAAAGGACAGCTCCCATAGCTAGACTGGATGCGTCGGTTTCGACGATATAAGGGAGATCCGGACACGAGTGTTTCAATACGGGTGCAGCAGTAAATTTAGCTTTTAATTCTTGAAAGGCTTGCTCAGCTTCTTCAGACCATTCAAAACGTTTATTTTTTCTTAAGAGTGCAGTGATGGGTTGAACCACCCGTGAAAACTCCGGAATGAACCTGCGATAAAAATTGGCAAAGCCAAGCATGCTTTGAACACCTTTTACAGAGCTGGGTGATGGCCATCTGAGGATAGCATACACTTTTCTTGAGTCCATGTGGACTCCTTTAGGTGTCAGGATAAAACCTAGAAATTCAACTTCCGTGACATGGAAAACACATTTTTCAAGTTTAGCAAATAGTTTGTGTTGGCGCAATTTCTCGAGGACTGCCCTGACATGGTTTCGATGATCAGATTATGAAGAGGAGTATACAAGAATGTCATCGATGTATACGATAACACAAACATCGATGAGTCCCCTGAGGACATCGTTCATTAAATATTGGAAGGCAGCCGGTGCATTGCACAGTCCAAAAGACATTTTTGGACTTTAGCAAAAACCCGGGTTTCAAACCTGGACCGATCTGCTTTTCTGTTTTGAAGCCTGTGATCCAGTTGGACCACTAAGTCAAAATAGTCCGAGCAGTCCTGGGGTGGATTTACGACCTGGGTCAAGACATCTTTAAGTTTTCCACGTAGACCTCGATGGAATAGCGTAATTCTCTTATCCTCGGGCCATCTTGTTTCCACAACTAACCTATTGAAGGTCGCAATGTAAGTTAAGAGGTCCAGATTACCCTGTCGTAGAGATAGGAGTTTGTTGTCCAGGGCCTGCCCCTGAGAATGCCTCGCAAAAAGTCTTTCCATACTTGTCTGGAAGGCTTGAAAGTTCTGAAGGATCGGGTCGTCTTGAGTAACCAATGGGATTGACCAATCAGCTGCGCTGCCGCTGAGATAAGAAAGTACAAAGGCTATTTTGGTTCGGTCATTCGGGAAGGCCCCGGGTCTGCAGAGGAAATGCAATCGGCATTGATTCATAAATACTGTAAATCTTTTGGGATCTCCAGCAAAACGTTCAGGCGAGGCCAGTGGCACGTTTCCAGGTAGATTGATTTGCACTGGATTTGTTGACGCCACGGGGGTGAAACTACCCCCTGAACTTGGTAGAGGAGTTTTACCAGCTTGACTCTGCAACAGCTGGCGGGAAAGATCATCAGTTCGTTCCTTTGACACAATTAACTCCCTCCTGAGGGCATTCGTCTCCTGGCGAGTGGAATGAACTTCGGCCCGTAATTCCCCTAATAGCTGGGCCAGCTGGTCTGTCTCGGACGTTTCCATGGCGCCTGGGTAGGAAGTTATTGGTAGGCTTCGCGTTCTGTAACGCTCACCTGATTCCCATGGAGGCGCCGACCCGTTCTGGACTGCTACAACTTCTTCCACGGTAAAGCGTAGTGCTTGGAGGATGGACTGGACTGGACCCCCAAACCTCGTCTGTCTGGCCCGTAGAATAATCCTTCTGTAGATGGGAAAAGGGAGTTAACTGTCTGCTAGATTGTGTGTGAGATTCCCCCTTTTTTTCCCCTTCTCACCCTCCTCGAACCCTAGCTGTGCCTTGCGCAGACTCTCACCTTAATTTCTGTATGGACGAGCTCTCCATCCTGCTTCTGACGCAGGGGCACGTAGATTTCCAGTTACTTCACTGGATCTCGGATTTGGCGAGGGTTCGATGTCTGCTTGCCTTTACCAAAATGCTGCCGTAAGTATATGGTTCAAAAGATCAAGTCTTATTTGTCCCTTGGCCTTTGTTTAATTTTCAGGGACTATGTGAGGAATCCGTGTGGAGGAATGGATTTGCCGAGGTAAGCTCAGGTGAGTACTTTTAATGAAGGTGTGCCGTAGTGGTTTGCTCCGACACCTTAATGAGTGTGTCTTATTTCCCCATAGGGGCCGGGGTACGGAAAAGCCAGAAAAGCCGCTCCGACCCGAAAAGGGAACTGAGGTCCCAATAAAATTCAGGTAAGACTTAAGGTGAGTAATCTGTCCTTTTGCAATTAGTTCGTTGCTCACCTTGTTTTGTCCTTTTTCTCCGTAGGTCTTGAATGCGACCGATGTCGCCTATAGGCGCTAAAAAGGTTGCCGGCGCCACGTGAAGGTAAGTGGATGCGGCACGGCAGCGTGAGAAGCGGAGCGCTTCTAACTATTGTCTTTCTTTCCCGTAGGTGCTGGGATGCGGCCGATGTCGCCTATGACCGCTGAAGAGCTAGACAGCGCCACGTGAAGGTAAGTGGAAGCGGCGCTGCAGCGAGCGATGAGATGCGTTTCTAACCCTTGACTTTCTTTTGCAGGATCGACAGAGTGAAGAATCCGTATGCTGGATGAAGGTAGGTAATGTCCTAATGCTTGCCTTTCTCTCCTTGCAGGTGTTCCAGGTGCTGGCGGGCGTGGCAGGAGCCAGGATGCAGGAGCCAACTCGGTGAGCGTCCTGCTGCAGATGCAGAATAACGCGAAGCACGTGTGGCCATCGGGCGTGGTTTAAATAGCCTTGGAAGAGCTTCAGGTGAGTGTTCTTCCACTGGCCCCACCCGAGTAAGAAAAGAGTTCCTGAAAGAAAATAGTTCCTCCCCAGCCTTAGTTGGCTTGGAGCTTCAGACAGCATGGTCTGCCTCGGGTGAGTATGCAGCATGGTCTGCCTCATGTGAGTTCACCCAAGCATTACCATTTGTTCTGCCATGATGAGCCTGGCGCCTATGGCGCCAAGTCAGATGACTTTTATGAGCCTGGCGCCAAAGGCGCCAGGACAAGGTCCAAAGAGCCCCTATAGGGGTTTGCTGGGTCCTGCTTGGTGAGTATGAAGTCTGCTTCCGGGGACCCTGGGCCTGACCTGGCTCCTCGGGAGCAGGCATCATGACAGCACTCCCCCCCAAGGCCTCTCCCAGGGTTGTTTTCCCCGGGGGTTTTGGTTTGTCTGGAAAGGTCCGGTGACATTTTTTAATTAACCGAGGAGCATGTACATGGTCATGGGGTTCCCATGACCTCTCTTGAGGCCCGTAACCCTTCCAATCGATTAGATAGAAAAGCCTTGATCTTATCATTTTAGAATCTAAAATGTTCTTCACCTCGAACTCAGGTTCTCCCTCCACTTGAATGGGTTCTGGAGGCTTGATTAGTCTGGTTCCAGGTTGCACAGGTGTCAAAAGTGACACATGAAAAACATGATGTATAGGCATATGAGCTGGTAAATCCAGTTTAACGGACACAGGATTGATTATGGCTGTAATGAAATATGGTCCCAGGTATTTGGGATTAAAAGTTCGAGGTCCTTTGAGTGATAAGTGTCGGGTAGCCAGCCAGACTTGGTCCCCAATCTGGTACTGAGGTGCCTCACTTCGATGCCGATCAGCACTTTTCTTGTATCTTTTCTTGGCTTGTTGTAAATGTTCAGTTGCTTCTTTGAAGGCTTCGGTAATTGCGGTATGCAGCTGGTCCACTGCGGGTGTTCCGAGATCATGAGGTGGATCCAGGTCAGAGCTTCGAGGGTGAAGCCCATATAAAGTGTAAAAAGGACTTTGCCCAGTTCCAGAGTGCACAGAATTATTATATGCATATTCAGCTATCCAAAGAAAGTCTTTCCAGTTACTTTCAGATTGTTGCAGCATACAACGTAAATATTGTTCGAGAGTCTGGTTCGTTCTTTCTGTTTGACCATCGGTCTGGCGGTGATGACTGGTTGATAGTCTTACATCGATTTGTGCCAATTGACAACATCTACGCCAAAATTGGGAAATAAATTGGCTTCCTCGATCTGAAATCAGCACAGACGGAAATCCGTGTAACCGGACAACATTTTCAAGGCATTCTTTAGGTAGAACCGAAGCTGAAGGTAAACCTTTTAATTGGAATGAAGTGTGCCATCTTGGAGAATAAATCCACAATAACAAGAATAGTGTTATATCCTGAACAGGGGGGTAAGTCCGTAATAAAATCCAATGACAGGGTGTGCCAGGGCGATGGTGGAATGTATAACGGTTGAAGAAGACCGGCTGGTCTTTTCTTTTGGCCTTTATTTTGGGCGCACACACCACAGAACATCACAAATGATTTTACATCTTTTCGCCAAGAAGGCCACCAGAATTGTCTTTTCACCTTTTCCTCAGTTTTGGCAATGCCGGGGTGTCCCTCTATTAGTGTATCGTGATAACAAGAAACAGCTAGCTTTTATAAATCCGTGTGTGGAAGAAATAATCGTCCTCGGAAATAAGGTAAATCGTTATCTATAGTAAAATCAGATCCCTTTTGAACCCAGTCCTGCAAGTCTGTTGGGTCCAGGAGTTGTTTAACTTTAGTTTGGATATTTTCTAGCGATTGTGAAGAAGTCATACCTAAGATCCTCTGTTCGGGAATTATCGGCACAGGCTCTGAGTTAGTGACTGTGTCCCCCATTCCAATTCGGGATAGAGCATCCGCTTTGCCATTCTTACAGCCAGGACGGTAGGTTATTATGAAATCAAATTCAGCAAAAAACAGAGCCCAACGGAGCTGTCGAGATGACTGAGCCTTGGCGGTTTTCAAGTACTGTAAATTCCGATGGTCGGTGATCACCGTGTTGGTATGTCTTGCGCCAAGGAGATAATGTCGCCAGGCCTTAAAAGCAGATTTAATCGCTAACAGTACTTTGTCCGTGATGGCGTAGTTAATCTCGGGAGCCGAGAATTTTCTGGACCAGAACGCAACGGGATGCAGTTGGTTAGTCTCTGGGTCCCTTTGAGAAAGTACAGCTCCCATAGTTAGACTGGATGCGTCGGTTTCGACGATATAAGGGAGATCCGGGCGCGGGTGTTTCAATACGGGTGCAGAAGTAAATTTAGCTTTTAGTTCTTGAAAGGCTTGCTCAGCTTCTTTAGACCATTCAAAATGTTTATTTTTTCTTAAGAGTGCAGTGATGGGTTGAACCACCCGTGAAAACTCCGGAATGAACCTGCGATAAAAGTTGGCAAAGCCAAGCATGCTTTGAACACCTTTTACAGAGCTGGGTGATGGCCATTTGAGGATAGCATACACTTTTCTTGAGTCCATGTGGACTCCTTTAGGTGTCAGGATAAAACCTAGAAATTCGACTTCCGTGACATGGAAAACACATTTTTCAAGTTTAGCAAATAGTTTGTGTTGGCGCAATTTCTCGAGGACTGCCCTGACATGGTTTCGATGATCAGATTCTGAAGAGGAGTATACAAGAATGTCATCGATGTATACGATAACACAAACCTCGATGAGTTCCCTGAGGACATCGTTCATGAAATTTTGGAAGGCAGCCGGTGCATTGCACAGTCCAAAAGGCATAACTTAGTACTCGAACAACCGATATTTAGTGCGGAAGGCAGTTTTCCATTCATCGCCCTCTTTGATTCGCACTAGATGGTAAGCCCCCCGGAGATCTAGCTTGGTGTATATGCAGGCATCTTTCACTTGTTCAAGGAGTTCAGGGATCAAAGGCAAAGGGTATCTGTTTTTGACAGTTATCTGGTTCAGTGCGCGGTAGTCTATACAGGTTCTGAGATCGCCTTCTTTTTTTGGTACGAAGAATAAAGCCGAGGATGCAGGAGACTTAGACGGGCGAATAAAACCATTTGCTAAGTACTGGTCCAGAAATTGTCGTAAATGAAGATTCTCGGGCTCGGTAAGGGCATAGATCCTGCTGCAAGGGGTGTTGCACCGGGTAGTAGATCTATCTGGCAATCGTATGACCTGTGGGGCGGTAGAGTATTGGCCTGTTCCTTTTGGAAGACGTCTTGAAACTCTTGGTACTCTGGCGGTATTTGCAAACTGACAGGAGTTACGGTAGCCAGGCCAATGCTTGTATTTCGTGGATAGCAGGTTTGTACACACTCCGGAATGGTTATCCTCTTTGCTCGCCAATCAATTTGAGGATTGTGTGTTTCCAACCAAGGGATTCCTAGAATTACTTGAAATTGCGGAGCCTTGATTACGTCAAACACCATTGCCTCCCGATGACTATCTTGACCCAGCAATGTCACTTCCGTGGTGGAGTGAGTTACTGGCCCAGAGACGATTTCGGTTCCATCCACAGTGGTGATGACATTTTTATTGGTTTTAGGGCAAAGAGGGAGGTTCATCCTAGAAGCCAATTCACGATCCACGTAGTTTCCTATAGCCCCACTATCGATGTATGCCTTAATTGCATGCAACCGTTCAGGCTGCTTTGGATTTACGAGGACCATTGGCATGGTGAAGTGCGAGGTGAAAGATTTGGTTTTTAAGCTCGGCAAGCGGACCTCTACGCTTGTCGGGCGTGGTCGTTTCCCGGCTCAGATTCTACAAGATCTTTATCCGTGGCTCCTACCGCCTTTTTGGGCTGTTTTACAGAGCAGTCTCGTAAGAAGTGTCCTGAAGTTCCACAGTAGAGGCACAATTGCATTTGCCGTCTTCTTTCACGCTCTCTTTGGGTCAAAGGTTCCTTAACTACTCCAATCTGCATAGGTTCAGTAGCATCAACACCCTTGGGGTGAACCTGGGCTTTGGCAAAAACCTGGGTTTCAAACCTGGACCGATCTGCTTTTCTGTTTTGAAGCCTGTGATCCAGTTGGACCACTAAGTCAATATAGTCCGAGCAGTCCTGGGGTGGATTTACGACCTGGGCCAAGACCTCTTTAAGTTCTCCACGTAGACCTCGATGGAATAGCGTAATTCTCTTATCCTCGGGCCATCTTGTTTCCACAACTAACCTATTGAAGGTCGCAATGTAAGCTAAGAGGTCCAAATTACCCTGTCGTAGAGATAGGAGTTTGTTGTCCAGGGCCTGTCCCTGAGAATGCCTCGCAAAAAGTCTTTCCATACTTGTCTGGAAGGCTTGAAAGTTCTGAAGGATCGGGTCGTCTTGAGTAACCAATGGGATTGACCAATCAGCTGCGCTGCCGCTGAGATAAGAAAGTACAAAGGCTACCTTGGTTTGGTCATTTGGGAAGGCCCCAGGTCTGCAGAGGAAATGCAATCGGCATTGATTCATAAATACTGCGAATCTTTTGGGATCTCCAGCAAAAAGTTCAGGCGAGGCCAGTGGCACGTTTCCAAGTAGATTGATTTGCACTGGATTTGTTGACGCCACAGGGGTGAAACTACCCCCTGAACCTGGTAGAGGAGTTTGACCAGCTTGACTCTGCAACAGCTGGCGGGCAAGATCATCAGTTCGTTCCTTTGACACAATTAACTCCCTCCTGAGGGCATTCGTCTCCTGGCGAGCGGAATGAACTTCGGCCCGTAATTCCCCTAATAGCTGGGCCAGCTGGTCTGTCTCGGAAGTTTCCATGGCGCCTGGGTAGGAAGTTATTGGTAGGCTTCGCGTTCTGTAACGCTCACCTGATTCCCATGGAGGCGCCGACCCATTCTGGACTGCTACAACTTCTTCCACGGTAAAGCCTAGTGCTTGGAAAATGGACTGGACTGGACCCCCAAACCTCGTCTGTCTGGCCCGTAGAATAATCCTTCTGTAGATGGGAAAAGGGAGTTAACTGTCTGCTAGATTGTGTGTGAGATTCCCCCTTTTTTCCCCTTCTCACCCTCCTTGAACCCTAGCTGTGCCTTCCGCACACTCTCACCTTAATTTCTGTATGGACGAGCTCTCCATCCTGCTTCTGACGCAGGGGCGCGTAGATTTCCAGTTACTTCACTGGATCTCGGATTTGGCGAGGGTTCGATGTCCGCTTGCCTTTACCAAAATGCTGCCGTAAGTATATAGTTCAAAAGATCAAGTCTTATTTGTCCCTTGGCCTTTGTTTAATTTTCAGGGACTAGGTGAGGAATCCGTGTGGAGGAATGGATTCGCCGAGGTAAGCTCAGGTGAGTACTTTAATGAAGGTGTGCCGTAGTGGTTTGCTCCGACACCTTAATGAGTGTGTCTTATTTCCCCATAGGGGCCGGGGTACAGAAAAGCCAGAAAAGCCGCTCCGACCTGAAAAGGGAACTGAGGTCCCAACAAAATTTAGGTAAGACTTAAGGTGAGTAATCTGTCCTTTTGCAATTAGTTCGTTGCTCACCTTGTTTTGTCCTTTTTCTCCGTAGGTCTTGAATGCGACCGATGTCGCCTATGGGCGCTGAAAAGGTTGCCGGCGCCACGTGAAGGTAAGTGGAAGCGGCGCAGCAGCGTGAGAAGCGGAGCGCTTCTAACTATTGTCTTTCTTTTCCGTAGGTGCTGGGATGCGGCCGATGTCACCTATGACCGCTGAAGAGCTAGACAGGGCCACGTGAAGGTAAATGGAAGCGGCGCTGTAGCGAGCGATGCGATGCGTTTCTAACCCTTGACTTTCTTTTGCAGGATCGACGGAGTGAAGAATCCGGATGCTGGATGAAGGTAGGTAATGTCCTAATGCTTGCCTTTCTCTCCTTGCAGGTGTTCCAGGTGCTGGCGGGCGTGGCAGGAGCCAGGATGCAGGAGCCGACTCGGTGAGCGTCCTGCTGCAGATGCAGAATAACGCGAAGCACGTGTGGCCATCGGGCGTGGTTTAAATAGCCTTGGAAGAGCTTCAGGTGAGTGTTCTTCCACTGGCCCCACCCGAGTAAGAAAAGAGTTCCTGAAAGAAAATAGTTCCTCCCCAGCCTTAGTTGGCTTGGAGCTTCAGACAGCATGGTCTGCCTCGGGTGAGTATGCAGCATGGTCTGCCTCAGGTGAGTTCACCCAAGCATTACCATATGTTCTGCCATGATGAGCCTGGCGCCTGTGGCGCCAGGACAGATGCCTTTTATGAGCCTGGCACCAAAGGTGCCAGGACAAGGTCCAAAGAGCCCCTATAGGGGTTTGCTGGGTCCTGCTTGGTGAGTATGAAGTCTGCTTCCGGTGACGCTGGGCCTGACCTGGCTCCTCGGGAGCAGGCATCATGACAGTTGTAACACTCCCATTCTAAATCCAATAAAGCATATACAACTCTCACACAAGTGTATATATATCCACCATCTTTCACCCAATGTGTACTGAAGTACTCATAAAGTTACCTCACATCTCTGACGTCTCTAAGAAGTCAAACTATCAGCTGCACCTCCTCAGTGGTATTATTCCTTTTCTCACTTTCCCCCAGAAACTCACTGTTTCTAGAGGTCTGGTCCTCTCTAGGCTTGACTATTGCAACAGCCTCTTTCTAAATCTCCCTGGCTCTACTCTTCGACCTTTACAATTTATCCAGAACAGGACTGGAAGACTTGTTCTTGGCCTCAAGCCCAGGGATCACATCTCTCCAGCTCTGAAATCTGTTCATTGGCTCCCTGTGGCTGCAAGGATCAACTTCAAGACCCCCTGCATTTTCCACAAGGCTTTCTGGGGCCTGTGACCACTCTACCTCCAACTTTCTCTTCCAAAACATCTTCCTTATTGAGCTCTATGCTCATCCACCTCCAACTCTCTGAGGGTCAGATGCTTCTGCAAGCAAAGAGTTGGGGTCAGATCTATCTCCACGGCTGGGGCCTCCCTCTGGAACAGCCTCCTGGCCTCTCTCAAACTTGAGCAGAACCACCTCTGGTTCTGGAAGCAACTCAAGACCTTCCTTGTCGCTTCAGCTTTCTCTCTTCCTCTCCCCTGCTGATGCACCTTACTGCTCCACGCACTGGTCACCTGGTCACCCTCTGAACTCGGGCCCAGGCTCCTGCATGTCAAGTTGCCCTTGCACTGCCCCCAGGCTCCCCAGCACTTAAGGGTCTATATCTGCAACCCTACAGTCCCTTCTCTCTGCACTTATGAGCCACTTGCTGGCTGCACTTGCGAGTTAACTGCACTTCCCCCTTCCTCTCCCCCTGGCACATCTCCCCTTTCCTATTCCCCACACTTGCATGATCAGAATGACACAAGGCCTAGTAAGATCATTATTTTGTCCTCCCTTGTTTCCCCCTCCTTGTCTTGTCACGCCTAGAAACACTTGTGTATAGGCGCGTTATAAATGCCACATCATATCATATCATATATAAAAGTGAACCTATCAAGTATTCCTAACATTATTGATCTATAGTTAACTAAGCAATGTCTTCTCAGGGTTTTCAAATCTGCTCCCCCACTTACTTTCCATCCAATTTGTACTTGTGTACAACTTAAATACTATGTCCAACATGTTTGTGATGGCACCTATGGACAGCAGGAAAATCATGTCCATCCCCTCCAAAACACAAATATAATATCTAAACATTCACATATACAGGGTTAACCTATACCCAAAGGCACGTAGATGTCCCACATTGTGTGTACAATTCAACATGTGTCATTGTAGGAGATGGTTGAAACATAAGTCAAATAAAGCAGTTCAAACAAAATTCTTCATTCATCCCCTTGGGATATACTGTGTCAAGTAAATGGATCAAGATGCTTTCTCTCTGTGACAAGAGGGTATTGAAGTACCCCACCCACCCACCTCTGTTTGGGCATTTCACCACCTCCAATATGGTGAATTGCATTTGTGCAATACAGTGTCTTTGCTCATTGTAATGTTTTGCCACTGGTGATTTCATGTTCTTACAGTGCACATTGGACTGCTCTGTTCATCTTTCACGTGCCTTGCGGTTTGCCCTACCTACATACAGGAGGCCACATGGGAATTGTATACTGTAAATTACCCCAGCTGTCCTGCAAGTAGCACAGTTACAGAGAAAAATGTTCTTCCCCGTGTGGGGATGTGTAATGCTCTTGTCTTTAATTATATATATGATTAGAGTGGCTACATGTAAACAGGGGAATGTCCCCTTCTTTTCTGTCCACAACACTGATTGTCTTTCTCTTTGGGGTCTCTCAGCCCATACCAGTTTATCATGTAGACTGGTACGAGGTTGTAGGCCATCATTGGCGGTGCAGGAAACAATGTTAATAGTGTTGGGCCATGTAGTAGAATACCCCCATTCTTTTTAAGTATGTTGGCCCTTGCAGCCTTTCGGCTTACAGCAGAAATAGGGTGTTGATGTGTTTTCTGAATATCTTCTATTGTTATGGTGAGCCAGTGCCGACCCTGCTTCACCTCTTTACCCCATTTCACAGACTAGACCATTGAGTTCTATTTTAGAGTGTAGTTCACATCTTTGGGTGTCGCCTGATAGATATGTATATGAATCCTGTAAGACCAATTGAAAAATATGTGCCTGCGACATTGCATAACCTTGCAGACTTAAGGCCCAATTCATGGATTTATTTGCACAATTATAAGTGACTTTGTACCGTTGAAAAGTGACTTTGCACTGCCGACACAAACGCTGATTCATGGAACTGTGCAAAGTGTATTTTCTGTAGCAGTGCAGTCATTTCTGCTAAAATGACTTTGTACTGACTCTGAACTGCATAAATACACTTTGCACCGTTCCATGAATCAGGGTTTGTGTCAGCAGTGGAAATCCACTTTTCAGCAGTACAAACTCACTTTGCATTGTGCAAAAAATTACATGAATCGGGCCCTGTATCAGAAAAAAGAAATACACTTTGCTATACATACCCAATCATGCTAAGTAGTTTTGGGATGTCATTTGGGGCATATACGTTTGATTTATATTGATTTATGTCAGGTGTGATGACATGAAACCTTACAGCCATATAGGGCCGCATTACGAGGCGGGCGGTAAGGGGTTAACGGCACTGGTAAAGCTGCCGGAGCCATTAACCCCTTACCGCCCCATTACGAGGTCCGGTAGCGGGACCCGCTCAGTACGCCTGGTTTTACCAGACGTCCTTAGCGGGTCCCGCGAGCGGCCCAGCATGCTAACAACGGGCCCATCATTAATGGGCCCATTGTTAGCATGCTCCCCATTCCCATCAATGGGAATGGGGATGGACCGGGTCCGGGTTCTATGAATGGGGAAATACCGGGCCCTCCAAGGGCGGAATGGCCCGGTATTTCCCCATTGAGGGAACCCGGACCCGGGTTTGGGGGTAGCCATGCCCTTACTAAGGGCATGGCTACCTCCAAACTTGTAATGAGGCCCATATAGACACTTATCATGCAACGTCCAGGTATTCTGAGGCACCAGTCGTTTTATAGTGCTATGACAAAGCTGACTAGCCCTTAAGCACCCTGTTCTGTAAAAAGATGTCAACATGTTGTTTATAACGGTGCAGCAAATGCAAGTGTAGGATGTATTCTTAGGAGTGTATTTGACTTATCACACTGAGCCATGTTTCTAATTTATAAGCGCTGGGATGGTGAAGGCGTCATGTCAAAACCTGTATTACAATAGACCTCATTCCGAGTTTGGAGGTAAGTAACCGTCCTTACCGGCATGGAGCAAATACCGTGTCTGTGTAGTAAAGAGCCCGCTAAAAGAGGGCTATTACGAGTTTGCATGCACAAGATTTGCGCCATGCCGGTAACAACATTACTGCCATGCTGTTAAAGTTCTAAAAATGGCCCTTAGCGGCATCATGTAAAGTGCAGACAGCACTACCGGCATCAATTAAAACGGCATTAGCGGTCACCGCTAATACTGGACACTGCTATTAGCGGTGATCACTATCAGCGGTGGCCGCTAATAACGGTCACCGTAAATAAGCGGAACCGGAAGTAGCGTCATCGCACAGGAACGGGAAAGAGCATGGTGGCCATCTTTAAAAACACAGTCCATTGCCATCCTCAGCACCCAGGACCTGGAGTATATTGCTCTATACCTACATCAACCCACAACAACTATATAATGCCCAAGGCAGTGAAAAAAGGCACCTCCTGCCAGCGCAAGGAGCGTTTTAATGAAGACGAGCTCACCATGCTGGCTGAGACCCTGGCTGAGAATGCCGATGTTGTATTCGCTGACAGCCTTGAGAGGGAGGCAGTCATCAAGAATAAGGAAATCTGGGCACTGGTCGCACAAAGAGTCAGCGCGGTAGGCAACACCCCCCGCACAACTAAGGATGTCCGGAAGAGGTGGGATGACCCGCGCCTGCGAGTCAGGTACATCCTGTCCGCAAACAGGAGCCAGGCCATGGCAACTGGTGGAGGAGCAAGCTTACTGATAAAGCTGAGCTGGTGGGAGGAGAAATGTGCCAGCACGATCGGCATAGAGGCCATCGAAGGTGTGGGTGACATGGAGTGTGGCACCACCTCATCGGCGGAAGGAGGTGAGTGTCCTAAGAAAACACTGTAATGCAAAGTCTGATGGTAGTCCACCAATTTGTCTGTTAAAGAGGCAATCCATGCACCAATACACACACATTCCCAGCCTAGTTGTCATCCGCAGCACAGACACATGCAGATGCCTGCAGCAAGGCAATGCCATACCTGACACACACCACACTAAGATGTCAATGGCATAACTCACACTGCAAGCAGGACACAACAGATATGCATGTCACATAGCATACGTCCGCCCCAACATGAGTGACCCCGACGGATGCCTGCATTACCCACCCATATAGCAAGCAATGTGAACATCCAAACTCCACTGCCTATTCCCCTCTATTGTGTAGATGAGCAATTATACAAATGTATGCATGATGCTTGTCAAACTATCACTCATGCCGTCCCTCTCTTCGACCCCCACAGGCTCAGATCCTGACAGTGAGGCCAGGGACCCACCCCCCACAGCCGACTACACCCTGGAAGAGGGCCAGGGATGAAGGTAACAGGCCTTCCACCTCCCAATCCCCACACAAGCCCCAACAGGCACCGAAGAACAAACCACCCCAGGATGCCACAGCACTGGTGCCGCCAAGGCCCATCACCACTGTACCCACAACTCCTGTGACACCTGCTCAGGAGACATTTGAAGGGGCACTCTCTTCAGAGAAAAGCTCTGTCGGGGAGGCAGCAGCTACAGCACCCCTGACTGATGATGATGTGCTAGGACAGGTGTGGGTGCCCGTCGAGGACGACTTCTCTGACCTACAGGCTACACCAAGTCCAGCACCATCCCCCGAGCTCACATCTGTCGACTCCAACCACGGCACCACCCCAGAGCAGTCTGGGGGGAGTACATCCAAGGGAGCATAAGTCCCATAGAGGACTCAAATGCATTTGAGCATGAGACACAAGCACCCTCCACCTCCAGCTGTGTAACGGTGGGGGTGCAGCAGGCAGGAGGAGCTAACTGCCCTGGTGAGAGAGTTTGTCACAGACAGTGCCCAGGCAAGGCAGGAGTGGTGTGAGAACACCGCCTCCCTGAGACAGATCATCGTGGATAGCACCAGTAGATTGTGCGAGGAGGTGTCTGCCCTACGGAGGTCCTCAGCCGCATTGCTGATTCAATGGAGGCTGAGTGTCCGGCCCCCCGAATGGAGCAGGCAGCAACACCATCTTCCTCAAGCTCCACGCAAACCAACCCCCTACGAAGGTAAGCGCGCACCATGCGCCGCTCGTACATGCCGCCACCAGGTGCGGGGAGTGGCAGGATGTAGACTGGCCAGCCTGATGAAGGCAATAGACAATTACTTGGACACCATGTGTGGGGGAGTTGTAGGAGGAGATGGAGGGGGGTGAGAGTGTATGGGGGTTGTAGTGGGAGGGGGAGAGGGTGTGTGGGGGAGTTATGGGGGAGGGGGGAGAGAGTGTGTGGGGGGGTTGTGGGGGGAGGGGGAGTTGTGGGGGTAGGGGGAGGTGGGATAGGGTGTGTGTGGTGGAGGGTTTGAGCACTTTAATCTTTATTTGACAGTTAAATACACCCGTTATATGAAAGAAATATCTTGAGTGGACGTTCCTCATTGCATATGTGTCATTTATTCATATACAGTGCATAGTGTACATGTACTCCCACACCCAGTGCCCTCTGTCCTACTTTCATGTCAGCCTCTGCACCCATGTGTCAGAAATATTGTGCTATCACTGACTGACACACAGCACGTCCCTCCTGTGCATCGGCACCGCAATGATGTGCAGCCACATCTTCCTCATCCCCTTCATCATCACCAGGTGGTTGCAGTTCAATGTCAGGGGGCAGGGGAACGTTCCGTCGGATACACATGTTGTGCAGCATGACATATACCATGATGATCTTGGCCACTTTCTCATGCCTGTAGAGGAGTGCCCCACCCGACTAGCTAAGGCAGCAAAACCGTGCCTTTAACAGGCCAAAGGTCTGCTCGATGACCACACAGGTGCGGGTATGGGAACAATTGTAGTCCTCCTCGTGCCTGTTCTGTGGGTTTCGGACAGGGATAGCCACTATCACCTGCATGAGAGGCAATAAAAATATATGTCAGTTGATTCATGATGGACAGCTGTAATAGTCACACATGCCTGCATATTATCGTTGGTCACATGCACATGTCCCTGGTTGTATGCACACAATTTTCATGCCCTCGATGTGTTCTGTGCCATGGACTTGCGGTGTGGGTTGCATCTCCAAGTTGATACACGGTGTACACTGCCCTGATGTTGCTCATGCATTGTGGATGCATACCGCAGTTATTGTGTAAAATTTGTGATGTGTATTGTTCTGTCTGATTTACCAACTGTCAGCATAGGCAGTATGCTCTGCAATATTAGGCATTCAGCGCTGATTATTACGATGGTGACATGCTGCACTTCATTGGTGGTGGCAGCCCTGTGACAAGCAGTGGCTTCCCTTGGTGATGTTCTTCAGTGCACTCACATGGATGCTTGTCCTGTGTAGTGATGTGCTGCAGTCATTTACATAGTGAATGTTCACAGCATGTTCCAGGATTGTGTTACAGAGGATGAGGTACGATGATGGGTGGTGGATGTGTTGTGGGATGTTGGGTGTTTTTAAGTTTGGCATGTTGTGATAGGTGTCCAGCTTACTTCATTGCTATGGGATTTTGTCGTAATATTCAGTTTTGGATGCTATGGGGCACAGTGTTTTCTGATGTGCACATCGTGCTGTCACTTCAACAATTCCCCATGGTGATGTGTGCATCTATCCCCCCATTTCACTGCCATGTGCCTGTCACGCAACTTACCAAGCAGCCAGGCACGTCGTCCTGCATGTCGCTCCATGTAGCCTGGTAGTGTAGAGTTCTGCAGGACCATTGAGTCATGTGTTGATCCAGGATATCGGGCACAACAATCTGTGATGATCTTGCTGGCGTCACATACCATCTGCACATTGATGGAGTGGTATTGCTTGCGGTTGCGGTACACCACCTCCATGGCATGCGGGACCAACAACTCCACATGGGTGCAGTCGAGGGCACCTATACAATTGGGCATGCCTGCCAGTGCATGGAAGCCAACTTATGTGTCAAAAATCTCCTGGGGAGTCTGTGGTAGGGATATGTGGGCCCTTGTGTGCTTCAGGAGGGCATCCGGCACTTGGTTCAGCATGCAAGAAAATAAGGGTTGTGATATACCATGCATGTGCCCCACTGTGTGCTGGTAGGTGCGTAGAGGGGGGATGGCGGTGCGTATTTCAATCAGGCTGACAATGTCGTCGTGTATCATGTCCACGATGGTGGTGATGGTGTCCCGGTCCAGACAGTACAGGGTGTGGATCTGCTCAGGGGTTAGGTTGAATGGACTGGCTCTGATGCGAGGGATTGGGGACTGCCTGCGTGGTACCACTGGCTGCACTGGTGGGGCATGCTGGGTCTGTCTCACCCTTCTTCTCCTCCTGCGTCTCCTCTGTGTTGCCTGCTGTTGCTATTGTTGTTGTTGCTGGTTTAGCAATTCAAGCATGTCCTCCATCCCCAGTATTGCTACTATTAGTGGAATAATTTTGGTGTGGGAAGGGGTGTGGTGTGTGGGTGTGCTCCTTTTGTGCTGGCCCAGACTCCATTGCCTCCACCTGTACTGATTGTGTGCACCTGTGGCAGTTGGGAACACTGCACATAGCATTTTACGGTTGGTTCACGATGCCGGTATTACTGGCATGCCGGTATCCCCTATTAGCGCCTTCATGATGCCGGTATTTGCATGTCCGCCTGACTTGTGATGTCCTCCAATTAGCGGCATGCCGGTATTGACGGCGTGATGGGCCGCGTGCCTGCGCCCTTGCCGCTATTAGAGGCACCGTTACACCGTTATTAGCGGTACCTCTAATACGGGGTATTAGGTCGGAATAGCCCGGAGCAGTATGTGATGCCGGTAATCCTTTACTGGCATCGTTTTTCCATTACCTCCAACCTCGTAAGGACCCCCAGGTCATTAGCTGTAGAAATTCACTCATAGGCCATCGTTCCGAGTTTGGAGGTAGCCATGGCGCTATTAGCGCCATGGCAGCCTCCAAAATCGGTCTGACTCCGGTCTGGTGAAGACAGTAATTACCGGTCCAGTCCGAGGTCGGCGGGACCGGTAATTCCCCATTCACCAGAGCCATTCCCCATTCCCATTTGAGTCCCCATACGGCTCAATGGGAAGGGGGATGGCGGCAATAAGGGTACCGCAAATTGCGGTACCGTTACTGACCCTGGTATCGCTTTGCAGGTCCCGTCCATAATGCCTGGTAAAACCAGGCATTAAGGGAGGGACCCGCAAAGGGACCTCGGAATAGGGTGCAAAGGGATTACCGGCATTACCCGGTATCCCTTTGCACCCAGGTCGTAATGACCCCCATAGACAATCCAGCAGAGTGCCGACACGTCGTGCTCCAAAAGCACTATAACAATGCACCATTGAAAGAACTGCATTACATTTGTGCTAAACTCCTTTAGAATTCATCTTTGTGCTTCCAAAGCAGTATAATGGGGCAACACTGAAGAGCATATGTGCTAGAATACAAGCATTCTGTGTCTTGTATCTTATTCAAAGCAAATGCGAGCACATCAAGGCCATTTTGATATGGGTGCCAATATGCTTACAACACGAGCCAGGCAGGATCTTCGCATATACTGAACATTGTCAAAGAAAATGCATTGCGAGGAAAAAGGAATAATCCTCCCCTTTCTTTTCTCTTTGTTGTTCAGAAAATGTGTTTTTTTTTTAGTTTTCAATGTGCCATGCTGTTCCAATCTTACACTCTCCATTAAGTGGCTTGCCATTAGCAAGTGGGTCTCCGAGATGCCCTGTCATCAACATTATGAGGATGTGAGGCAGAGAGACACTTTTTGGGCTACTGCCAAAGGTGACGACAGATTAGGAATTCTACTCCATTCAGGAAAGAAATCCTACCTGTCATTTATATTAAGTGAATATTACACATTCCGCTGCAGCTCGGTGGGTTATTAACATCATTAATTTAGGAAGAGGAGGTTTACAGTGCTGCATAAAGACAGCGCTGTCTGTGGGTGAGAGGGAAAGCAAGAGGAGGAAGCTCGGCTAAAGGGACGCTTGCCCTATTTGTAAAGATATGATATGATAGGGAATGTATAACGCGCCTATACACAAGTGTTTCAAGGCGCGATGCAAATTCTTTTGAACGCTTGCATTTTCCTCTATGAATGAGAAAACACCTTTTTTTTTAACCAAAACATAACCTTTCCCAGCACATGCATGTATTTGGGGGCGATAAATACTCTGAGGGTTCTTCTTGGTCTAGCTATATGTTTTTCATTGAAAGTAGATATTTAGATATCGTCCACAAGGAAGGAATGCGTGTCTATGAAACTATTTCCATGCACATCTGGCATGCGCTACAGACTGACATTATATATTGAGGTAGAGAGCATGTTTACTTATTGAGCAATGCATAACATGAGGATTTCAATATTTTTTAATGAGCGATGATATTTTTCTGCTTAAACAATCACATTGCTACTACTTTGGAAATTGAGAAAGTCTGGAACCTAAGACAGTCAAGTAAAGATTTGAAATGCATATGAACATTGTTTATTAATAAAGCTAGTCCCAAAGTCGTGCCCCACATAGCTTTAACATCGTTATATGACAGGTATTTCTTTTTTATATGAAATGGAAAGTTTGTGAAAACAATTTGGAGCTATGCTTCTGACATTATGAGTACATATGGTTCCTATAAATTGCTAGATTCTAGAAAAAGTTTCACCCACGAGTCGGGGCGAATGTGGGTGCTCTGTGCGGTAGAGCAGCAACTCTTCAAAGATGCAGGTGAGGGCAGTCCCAAGAGAGCTTTGCAGTTGGCCAAACAGAGGTGGGCTATATCCGATGGTAGGGTTAATGAGTCACGTTCCAGCCGTTTCAGTCGGCGGGCAACGGTCATCGAAGTTGTGATCTTGTGTGCATCAACGAGGTGGTAGTCCACAGGTTAGTTGGGCTGAGCTATTGTTGTAACCCCCGGTTGGAGTCAGTGAGTGACTCTCAAGTGATTCGGATTGGGGCATTGAGCAGTCGCTTCGGACCAACCTGGTGATGAGCTTTGGCTGGGACACAATGTTGTCTCAAGCTGGTCAAAGGTGCAGGCAAATGTTTGATTGGTAGATGAGCACAGGAACCAGCGCTGTTGACTCCTGTTCCAGATGCAGTGAAAACAGAGTGACGGGTCTGATGCAGTGAATGGGGAGCTTTGGCTGGTCTCATCCTCCAGTTGCTGTGAGGCCATGTCAGGGGGACTCGAGGAAAGGTTGATTCCCGTTCAATGTTCTGCTCTCCCAGTTTAGGAGATTCTGGTGCAGAGTGGTAGGTCCTGATCCACAGCATAGGTCACTCCCGGTATGCCCTGGGCATGGGTAGTGAACATATCCTCCTTCTGTCTTGGATGATTTCTTCTTCACCTCAGGCTGATGGCTTTGGAGAGTACAACTCTCCCAAAGGAATTTCACTGGGATATTCAGAACAAATCTATGGCCTTAAAGGATCCGAGAGGAACTGAGCGAATCTGCTGAAAGGCAAAAGTCCTCAGGTGATTGGAATAAAGATAGCCTGCCTTGGTGGTCCAATCCCTGACCAAGAACGGAGTGGACTTTGCCCTTTTGATGTCACACCGAAGGACCTTGCTCCAGATGAATTGAGGGGACAGGAAAGAGAGAAAGGGACAGTGAGAATCAAAATGGTGGACTCTTTCTCACATTGACCAAAGCCCTCCTGCCCATCATAAGCCTTCCCCTTCCCTTCTTACAGATAACAATGACATTTAGAGATGCAGCACCCTTGTGTGAGGCTACACCTTTTGAATGGGTGTGCTCCCTTGATGCTCGGGCCCAGGACAACTGTCTGCTGTGTGGCTGTCTCGGCAGGAGGGTTTACTGGCACTCACAAAGAGATCATAGAGGAGGCCCAGTCTTCCAGGTTCTTGTACAGCCATTTGGTGGGTTACACCCAGCTAACTAGAATACACATCGCCTTCCATAGTGCTTCTGGTTCGCAAGAGCTGACAGATGTGCCCTATCAGTTGGAATGTGAAGGTTGTGATCATAAGTAGTACCATGCACTATGCCTAAATGTAGGCTTATCTTTTATTCAGAGTTTACTCTGCCATCAGCATCGGCGACTCATGATCATCATATGTTTGGGTACAGTGGTGCATATTTTAAATGCTGCTTCTGCACTGCAGGGATTTGGCTGTCTCTGTGGCTGTCAAGTGGGCACCTCGGGTCCTTCGTACCTGCTCCGTGCCCTAAGTAGTACGGGTGCCATGGATCAGGATACTGATGCGGCTGGGCATGAGTGCGCTATGCGTTTGCCATGGGTTCAATGGCAAGAGGGAATCTGGTTGGCAGATTACTCGTTTTTTAGATGAAATTACCGTCATCATTGTATTTTTATAATACAAATCAAAAAAGCCAACACTTTGCACTCTTGCCAGATGCTAATTCCTCACACCGCATTTTTATGTACGTTAAGACATTAAAAGTTGGTAACAACAGAGTGTGTTATTATCACCAGCAGTGCCCCCAGGCATACGAGGGTTGTTGTCCACAGTCCGGCCCATTGGAACACTAAGGGCTGATGTATAGCAGAACATCATAAATCTCAGTGTTATCAAGCCAAAGCACAGGCAGACTATAATGGTATACCGGAAACCATGAAGACTATAGGGCTCATTATGGTAATTCCTGCAGGATACCAGTAAACTACTGTACCATCTCCACCACCCAATATCCCAGTATTACCAAGATATTACGGGCGGTGGAGAAGCTGGTAACTCCCCATTTCATGGAGTCCTGTGATGGAATCCATGGGATGGGGTTGCCCGAAACAATGGCACTGTTAGTAGTGGGGCTTTCAGGCATTGATCTGCCAGTAGGGGCCTAGTATACTGGCAGATCAGGCCTTCCAGTATATCAGAGCCCCGTCCGGCAGACTTGCAGTTGGCCGGTCCAGAAAGTTTCCAGTATTCTTTGTTACTGGCACTTTATTTCCAGACCTAAATGCTGTCCGTACCAAGCCCTTCACTCATCTACCTTCAACCTTCTGCGAGTGAGCCGGTTCTCCAAGCAGCGATCTGGAGGGAGATGTCTATCCGCAGCAGCGGCCTCCCTCTGGAACAGCCTCCCTGCTGCCCTCCGTCTTGAGCCTGATCTCCTTAATTTCCGTAAACTCCTCAAGACTTTCCTCTTCTCCTCCTTCTCCCTCCCTCTACCCTGATAACCTATCCCTCTTCTTTCTCTCTCTGCCTCCTCTTTTCCGTACAGCCTGTTGACTGGCCCCCTGGTGTACCTCAAGAGTCTCACATGTCCCTTGCATCCCCGCCAGTCCTCTTGCACTCGCCTCCGGGCCCAGCACTCACCTCATCACCACTGCACTTGAGAAATGACTCAAGAGAGGGGCTCTATCTGCACTTAGCCCAGTCTCCCAGTCTCCACTGACTGGGTGCACTTGTACGCCCCCCCACAGCACTAGCCCCCCCTCCACCTCCGACTCCCCTGTAAGCGTCTGTGCACTTGTGCAATCCGAATGAACATGCCTGTAGATCGTCTGTCTGTTCCCCCCTGTCCTCACTCCTGAATTGCACTTGGAAAACTGCAGAATCGTCATCAGACCTATTTGCCGTTGCCTCAACTGTTAATTGTATTATACACACTTACTATGCCTGTGCAGACTATTATCGTTTCAGAATTTAAAGGTCTCTGAACGACTGTTGTTTTTTCCAAGTGCTTCCACCCTCCTTGATGGCTTTGAAACACTTGCCTGTGTATAGGCACCGTACAAATAAACATTACCATACCATTGTTAAGTATTTCAATCAGGCGATACATCCTGGTCTCAGCCTAGTATGCAGCACACAACTGAAATGCTTGTTTTGTTATATATAGGTTCAATATTTGAGAGATACACCACTCATATCACACCCCCTTTTCAAATACCCTGTGTCACAATGGCCCAGGAACCAGCTGGTAGGTAAAGGTAATATTTATTTATTTATTAAGAAATTCAATAAAATCACACTTTTTAATATGGGGCAGCAATCACCAATGTGATGATAATAGAATAGGAATGTAGGCAATGCACTTAAATTAACCCTTTAGAAACACAGATAGAAAACACCAGAGAATAGAGACACTTTTGAATTTTGGGAAAGATAGCACTCAAGTTAGGATTTTCTCCGGCAATATTACTCAACCCACAAATAAGCAATTCTAAATGGATATAAGGAAGCAGCAGATAATCAGGAATGAGGAATAAGAAACCAAATTCAAATCCAACCTTCCCACCCCAAACAAGAGAGAAAAACGGATTTGAACCCTTGCATTCTCTACGGGCACAACACTGGAAAGTTACAAGCAATCATAAGCAATAGATTGAGCAAAAGCATTAAATTCAAAAATGAATGGAAGGTTTAAAACAACTGACAACACATGTAAAACTTTGCACAAATGCTAATTCCCGCCTGAAATTAACCAAACAGTTTTTAATAAAAATGGGTGAAATATTGTAATCTGGATCTTTGGTTGGAGGGCAGCTATGGATCCTAGATATGACATGAAAGTGAAATGAGGTATCTAGCTGTTAAATTGAGTAAGTTATGCCAGATATAGTGAGGTGTGTTTTTGGAAAATAAAGGGGTGAAAAAGAAACAGAAATCAATTCTGACAAGGACGGTTTTACTTTATGCTAGGGCATTCACGCTAGGCTACCAGCGTTAGACACAGTAAGCTCCGGAGTTGATCAACGTAATCAAACCTAGCACCTCCATGCCTGCCCTAGCGGACCAAGTCCGATCACCTGATGGAGGACTAAGGGTTTAGGATTTCACAAGACAACATTATTAAAGAAGTTAGCACTAGCACAAGGCATCAAAGGCAGGGTTTCAAGAATGATTGTGACAATATTACATTTATCAGGATAAGGATTGGATGACTTAGAGATGGGATGGAACAAAGCAAGGCAAGGTTTACTATGTTTCTATGGTTCCTATTGATACTCACAGTCCACTTTTAGTTTGGGTTTTGGACAGTCAGCGCTCTACATCACAACACGGATCTGGTCTAATACAGGGCAGCCGGACAAACTCAGCGGGGCAGAGTCAGCTGGGCAGGGACTGGATACCAAATGATAGTTCTTCTGGACTGGCAGTTCTGGTTACTGGATCCTACAGGGCATCATGATAGCAGGATAGCAGTGAGTGCTTCCCTTGGTTATGAGTATTATTTTAGAATTGAAGCCTAGCTGAAGCAGGATCAGCAATTTGCTTGGCCTTGTGGTTGGAATCTGAAGTTTAGATGGATAGATACAAGATACAGACAGGAACAGACAGGAACAGACAGGAACAGGACGCCGGCGTAGGAATCAGGAACCAGTGTGTGTCCTGAGTCCTAGTCAGGGGCCCTTATTTATAATGCCAAATTACATCATTACAGTATATGACAGGGGCAGGATTCACTACCCACACCCCTAACAATAGGATTGGGCAAGGGCAGAGTCTCTGCCTTGCTCACAAATGGTTGGATATCAGAAAAGTGATGTCATGTTTATCAGGTGATTTCTACTGTATCGAGAAACCCCCACATTTGTTTTACTGAAAATCTGATTTTGCCAAAAACAGATATCTATGCAGTTGCCACCTCTTAGTAAATCAGATACACAGGTTACATATTTTGTGCAGCACAAATTAGTCCAAACCTCCAGTCTGTGTGACAATTTTACACATTAAAGATTGGGCCGACAATTCCCCAATTTTATACACAGATGCAAATTGTTCCCAGGGATGTATGTACAAAATTTGACATTTGCAACACGGATGCTTTTCTGGTAATACAACATATATCACCGTTTCTGTCCAGCGTGTGCCACAACATTCTACCAAGTTTTCAAACACAGCCCACAATTCCATTTTTATGGTGTGAAAATTCCACATTTTTACCAATTTTGGCAGCTGAGATATGTCTTTTTAAAGTTCTTTATAAAATAGTCTTAAGACAAATGGGAGTCATTGACTATCATTTTTTCTTCCCAGCTAACACCAACTGGCAGTTTCTTCCAAGCAGAATGGGGGGCATCTCTCTTAATGTAAGGTTTTATTGCCCTTCACCCTTGACAGGTGAGTGTCCCAGGACTGCTTTTGTCCCAGCCTGGAGCAACGAGGAATGTCTGATGAGCATGTGAACTGTCATTGTCCTATCCCATTCAAAGTTTTTGAGGCTGGTACTTCACACCTACGTGTCCTGGATTTAGGATGTATCTCCCTCCCTAGGAGAAGTTTCATAGCTGGCAACTGTAATTACAGGTTTCTGAGAGATTTCAACTCCAGCCTATGTGTTTTAAAATGTGTAATTTCTTACTTTAATTCAGTTTGCAGCTCCTCGGATTGACACTGTCTTGGCAGCTGTAGTCATTTCCCTTGCAGCAGGACTCTTATCTAAAGTAAAGATACAGTTCTCCTTGACGTGGCTCAGAGGGTAAAAAGTCTCTTTGAACTGCTGCGCCTGGATACATTTTGTCAAGAAATAAACACATGTTTCCTGTGCGAGCGACAATGAAGTTGCTTTTGATTTCTCTGAGAGTTGGTTTTAACTGGGCCTTTTACTCACTGTGGTTTCAGAATGACAGATGAAATTGGCATCAAAGCAGCATTTTGAAAGGGTGAAAATGGTTTCATTTTGGAGGGGATTTTGTCTTTTGCGGCAATGACAGGTTTCCTTCTCACTTGATTCCATATATGTTGTGGAATGTATTGACCCACTTCGCTATGCTATGCGGCATCACCCTACCAGTTATGGGGAAAGAAACAGTAATGATGGCGGCAAAACCCTTGTGCGTGCCAAAAACCTACAAAACCCTGCAAAAACCGTGTGCTTCAGCACACAAAAAGAGGGATGCACAACCTGCCACCCATGGTGCATGTGAAGTAGAATTGAGCACACCCTGCAAAAATGGGTCAGTGAGTCCCATGACCAGCAAACAGAGTGCAGAGATAAAAGCACACTTTGCAAATGAAACCCAAAAATGTGCCTACAAATGACATTTGATTTGTTGCCAAAAACTCCTAAATGCCTATAACACAACCCTTATCAACATTCACAACCTTGCCTGGTGCTAAATTTCATGTATCAAATGAAGCATTGTGAAACATGCACAGTCTGAAAAACTGACAGCCTCTATGCCAAAATCTGGGTGCTGTACTGAATGACAGCTGTCAGAGGAGTACTAAGGCAGCTTTAAAATGACCTAAAACTCAAAAGTCTGCTGAATTAACAAACATAAACAGGATTGTTGCCAAAAACGAATACAGATTTTAGTTCTTTTTGATTCCACAGATTTTAAGGCTAAGGAAGAAATGTATTTGTATGTGATGCAACAAATGTGGGTTTTATTAAGTTCAAGAAGTAATTAGCTTGGCTGAAGTTGAAAAAAATTGGGAAAGCAGGTTTCTTCCCAGAAGGAGGGCCTACCCCTCAGCAGAAACTCACAGGGAGGTGTGAATGGCAGGGTAGGACAGAATCTGGTCTACAGAGAGCAAAGGAACAATGACCAAGCTGCAGCACAGGAAATTGGAAGTGTGAAGAGGGTCGTAAATGGCCTCTGGAAGGAACAAACAAGGAAGAGCAAACTCCTGGACTGCAGGGAGACAAAAAGAGGCAGAGCCAAGCGACCATCTGTTGCTGAACATGAACAAAGAACACTTTTTAAAAGACTTATAACTTGCTATTCAAAATGGTAAAACATATAAAAATGACAGAGTTGTTCATTTAATTTCTGGCTGCACGGGTGAAGAGGCAGCAGAACTGTGTGGCATGTTCTGGACGGTAATGGCAAGATATGTGATTTTACGCAAAATGTATTACGGTCAGAATTGTAAAAATCTACAAGCATATCCCTATGTTAAACACGCACACTTGTGGAAATTTGCAGAAAAACGGGAAAGTGTGTTCATGGTGAAGAGGGCAAAATTCCGTAGAAAGCAGTGACAAGATCCCACAGCTACGGGGTTTTGAGGAATAGCTGCTATGTAAAATATGCAATCTGTGTATGTGATTTTTATAGAGGTTGCACATGTGTAAATATGTATTTTGCCAAAATTAGACTTTGTGTTCCAATGGCTAGGGGTGGATTCTCGGCATCATAAAATTACACCATAAAGATGACACTCTGTTTCTCTCCTCCTATCAAGGCAAAGAGTAGACTTTGACCCAATCACCTTTCACAGGGGCAAGCTTAGCTAAGCCGGCCCATACACCCCTTTGTGATGTAATTTTTAAGGCATAAATAGAGATAGTTGAGAGCACATAGGGACTCTCTGATCCAGCTACTTTCCTGATTCCGGCGAAGCACTCTGATCCAGCTTCCTACATCCAGCTTTAAATATTCTTCCAGATCCAGATGCCAAAAACTCTTGCCAGCAATAGAGACTATTGATTTCCAGCAAGGCCCCAATCCTCAAATGTATTCTCCCCACTCAGAAAAGCGCTGTTCAGTGTGAGAAGGCCATTTTGAACCCGTATCCAGAAATTCTCTGGCTTGCCGACACTAGGCTTGCCTGAGGAACTCGCCATCCAGCTGATCCAAATACCCACAGCCCAGGAGAGCAGATCCTGTGCCAATCTGGCGACTGGCCTAGAGGATCCAGTCCCATGCCTGATGTGCTGTTTTTCCTAGTGTAAGAGGATTCAATTCAACACTACAGCTAAGTCAATGGCTAGTCTGGGATACTGAATGGAAACACTTATTAATATATCTTTATGTCCAGTTCATGCGTTCTGGATGACTACCCCTATATAACACCCCTCTCTTGGAATCCCCCTGACCTCACTGAGCCAAGAAGTAGTTCTGTTTTGCAAGTTAAAAGGTTTATTTGATAATTTAAACAATAGATATATATATCACTCTTTATAATAATTTAATAATTGAATATCACACTGAATCTGAGCAGTAATCAATAATGGATAGTCCGGCACTAGCACACTTGTGAATAGGAACAGAAGAATAAGGTGGTAGAGAATACTTTATATAAGTTCAGATGGATGTAATGTTGAATGAAAAATGCAATACAGAAAATACTCAATATGATTTCAACAAAACAATGTAATCACTTTTCTCTGGCAATCCCCTCCCCCTTTTATGCAATGCAAGGAAATGGAAGGAAAGCACACAGTTCTCAGAAATGCAATCAAATGTAATTCAGTTCACCCCAGCAAGCTTAGACTACAGAAGTTGGAAACACAGGCCCAAAATGCTTTTATATGTGCTGGCAATGAAGTGAAAAATATGCTAAAATGCTTTTAATTCCCTCTAGAGGTTCCGGGTGAGTGGTATCTAGTTAATATTAGTCCAGGCTCACTCTAGCAATGATTCAGGGATGGTTCTTAAGAGGCTAACGAATTTTTAGCAAGGAAACTGCTGTTTTCACACGTGGAGAAATTTGCAAATCGTGGCAAATTCGCGAGTGCGTTTTTCGCGATTGCGGCAAAAGTATCGGGGGTAGGAATGCTGTTCTAAGTTCGTAGGAAAGCTAAGATTCTAAGCTTTCAGAGGAAAGTTACTGCAAGTCTCTAAGACAAACGGTCACGGAGATATGAGCGATATGGTAAAGGTCGTTTCAGATTTGAAATTTTAAAGTTCAAAAAGACAAGTGACAGCTAGCAACTAGAAAATGACAGGTGACAGCTTTTAGGCAGTTCTACTTAGATTAAAATAGATTGAATTATATTATTTTAACTAAGAGATTGGTTCTGCACAGTTCTGCTAGGTACTCACAATATATTTAGAAATAGAATGGGCCTCTCCACGGATCTGGTCAGGTTTTAGACTGGACTCTGGTCTGGTCTCGGCACTTCACAGTGATCTGGGTCAGCTCTCTGGTTCTGCTAACAGTGGTCTGGGTCAGCTCTCCTCTCTCTGGTCTAGCCTCTCTGGATTCTGGAGATTGATGGATTTGAAGTCTGGATCTCTGGATGTTGTATGGTCCGGCAGAGCACGTTGCAGCAAATGGAATTGAATCTCCCTATCTGTCCTGACTGTCTGCTTTTATGTGTTTTGAAAATGGGTGTGTGTGCAGCATTACTAGGCTCTACCCCTCTCCACCTGTCATTGGCCACTTCCTCCTCTTCCCCTTGATTGGGGGAATGAAATAAAGTGTCATCATGATGAGGTCTGTTTATGGTACAGAGAACCCACCCCTGTCAAATTACACACAATCTATATTTTGACCCAAAAGACATATTTGCACAGGTACACATTTGTTTAAAATTACATGCACCCATCACATATCACAGGAGGTATACCCTGTCCAAATCTGCTCTTCCTGGGAGCTTGCATTCAGAAATGGCAACATATTTCGCTTTTTGGTCAGGTTACCAATATCAGATTCTTACTCAAATTTATACACATGTGCGCAAGGAGTATGGACATTACTTGATGAAGTATCAGACTTTTAACATGCATACATTTTAAGTAATACCCTCCTAACTGCTAGTTTGCCCCCAGATCATGCCACTGGTTCTAAAAACCTTTTAAAATGTGGGCAGAAAAATCACAAGAATTATGGTATCATTTAAATAATTATGACAAGTCCGTACAATGAGTTATTCATCTTTTTCTAAGACCATATTCTGGCTGCAGGGGTGTGTCTTTTCAGGTCACATGGTACAGAAACCAGTCTTTCCACTTTCTTCAAGCTCAGCCTCTGTCTCCAGTTTCTCCCCCTCCCAGTTTCTGCCAAGAGGAAGCCATTTTTATTACCCCTGCAATAAACCATCTGCCTGGGCCCTGGAAGGCCCATTGTTCAAGAGGAAGCCATTTTTACGGCCCCCATAATAAAACATTTGCCTGAGTCAGGACAGAGCTTTGTTCAATTTCCTGCAGAGCCCAGGTAATTCAATCAGGGAAGTGTCATATCCCTTTTGGTGGGAGCAGCAAAAGGGCAGCGAGGCCTGGGAACACAGCTGTTGTGCAAGTCTCATCTCCTGTCGGGGGTAGCTGGTGGGCAGAATTCAGTTCCTTAAGCCAGGCTTCAGATAAAATGTCACTTTTTGTTACCCAGTTTAAGTCAAGACAATGTTTACATATGCAGCTAGAATGCTGATTCTAAGTTCAAAACTATGGCATTTCAACAGTGACAACTATGTGCCACTCAAAAGTAGGTCACTCAGTTAATTTAAACATTTAGATTTTTAGTGTCTTTCAGTCCAAATTTACTTAAACTGCTGAAATCCACAGCTCAGCCAGTCTTGTTATAAACCTTCAAGTCACTTCAGAATATAACTTTACATTGTATCCACCTCTCAGTAAGTCTTTCTTTGGCCTGCCTTCATTTATTTCATTCATTTATTCAGTTTTACACAAAAAGAAAAAAAGTCTGGTGCTGTTTTAAAACGCCGGCTTTCTGATAGTGGTGAGTACTGGTAATGCACCCTTTTTTGGGATTTAAGAAAATGAATTCCCCACAATTCTAGGTTGCTTTTGGCAATCAGCATTGCCATTCCCAATGGTTTCAGACTACTGTGTGGGTAGTCCAATGGTGGTTTTAGGCAGTGCTCTTCTGTGCCCATAACATCGGCAAAAATGAGTGGCAGCCTATTCTTCATGCACTTCCCTGGGCGTTTTCTGGGAATCTCTGGCCATCATGATGTTTTCCATGTCAGTACTGCACAGTTTTGAGGTAGGGCTTGGATGCGTGGATAAAAACATCCCACAAGCCCCCCTCTTGCGATGGCCATTCTGTTTCACTGATGGGACTCGCAAGACCTGGGATGTTTCCTCATCTTCTTCCAATAGATGGCACAGTTCAGCATCTTTTCCTCCATCCGGTCGGATCGATCGGTTCTCCTCGCCGGTCCTGATGGGAGTATTGGGCGGTATGCTGGGCCCCTTGCGTCTCTGCTCCCGGTCTCCGGATCGTCCTCCTTGGCCCGTCTCCAGGTTTTCTTTCTCCTAGGATGACAAAGGAAGAGCGGCAATACCTATTCATGGACATTTCTCCCCCACCATTGATATAGTGGGGTGGCATATAAATTTATAGTCAAAACATATGAACATGCACCTTTCTTTTTGCATTCAAAAACAAAAACACCCACATTGAGAAACTCAGAATTTGATAGGCGATATGTAGGATATTTTAAGTTATAACTGAATTAATCTGCGACAGTATCCTCTAGGATTCCAGAGGATTCCTCCAGTTGTTGCAGAGTGTGCCTGGGATGACAACACTTCAACTGGTTTATGTGGACCCACTTGTCTTCCCCCTCTGCCAAACCGCCTTTGGGGATGCAGATCTTGTAGGCCACAGGGGAGATTTTGTCTATAATCTCAAAGGGTCCCTTCCATGTAGGCAAAAATTTTCGCTGTTTGGCCTGGTTCCTTTGGAAATTGTATAGATAGACCCGGTCCCCCACCTGATATTCCTTCCTGGAAGTTTTCAGGTCATAGTGGGTCTTCATGCTATCAGCTGATCTTTCTAGATTCCGCTGAGCATAAGCAAAAGCATGTTGAAGGTGTTTCCTTAAATTCTCCACATACTCATGAGTTGTGGAGGCATTTATCAGTGTCTGCTCTTGGGTCCTGTACAGCAAATGCTGAGGAAGCACCATCTTGCGTCCAGTCATCAACTCAAATGGTGACATTTTGGTTGCAGATGAAGGGGTAGATCTGATGGCCATTAGGACCAGAGGTAATCGGATATCCCAACTTGGCCTAGAATCTGCCACAAACTTCTTTAATATGCTCACAATGGTTCGGTTATATCTCTCGACTGCCCCAGAAGAAGCTGACCGTTAAGCAATATGCAACTTCCTTTTGACCCCCAGTATCTCCCACATCTTTGTCATTAATTCACTGGTGAAGTGGCTACCTCTGTCTGACTCAATCCTTTGAGGTTGACCAAAACGGGAAAAGATGTGGTTAATCATCAGGGCAGCTGCAGTTTCTGCCTTGCAATTTGGGGCTGGGAGACATTCCACCCACTTGGTAAACAAGCATGTCACAGTCAACATGTACTTATTCCCCCTAGCCGAGTGAATCACGGGGCCTACAAAGTCGATTTGTAAATCTGACCATGGCAGTGTCATCCCCCTCTTTTGGAGAGGCGCACGGTGCGTGAGGGATGATGGTTGAAATTGTGTACACACAAGACACCCCTTCAAGTATTGGTCGAGGTCCTGCCCCATGTGTGGCCAGTATGCAACCTCTCTTAAGATTTCCAATGTTGTGTGAAACCCCCTATGACCGGCGGTGGCCGCATCATGGGCGTGACTTAACATCAGGCTTCGGAATGAGGTAGGAACCACCCACTGATCGTGGCCAGCTTTGGATTTCCTTACCAGCAAACCGTCTTGGATCCGGAACATTTTTGGCCATTTCATCAACACCCTTAGGTCCTCTTTCCCAATGTAATCGGTATCCGTCAGGGGAAAGTTCTCAGGGTCCTCAAGGTGTTGGTAAAACTTACCAATTATTGGATCCCCCTTCTGAGCGGTAATCAAATCAGCATCAGGGGTCTCCTTACTCCATTGTGCAATTGAAAGGTCGTTGTGAGCATTTGTCTGGGACCTAGTGATAGCAGTGACCTGGATTTCCCCCAACAGGGACTCTATTTCGATTAGATTCCCTTGGATGGCCCCGGTTTTGGCCAGCTGATCAGCTAAGTCATTTCCAGTTTTGTCTGGTCCCTCTACTTTGGAATGACCCTTGATCTTTTTCCAATAGGTGGTCATCTCATTCGAGGTGACCAGATCATCAATGTTTTGGATCAACTTCCCATGTTTCAAGGGTTTGTTGTTAGCACATAACATGCCTCTGGTTTTCCAATTAACCAGGTGCTCCACGAACCCGTTCCGTACATAATCCGAATCTGTGATTATGACCAGTTCGTGGAGTTGATGCTGGACAGCAGTGAGGATGGCCTGATGCACAGCCATCAATTCTGCCACCTGACTACTTTGGGGACCAATTTTGTATCCAGCGGAGGGTTCTGGAAACTCCTTCACCCATGCATTCCCTACGCCGGCCACCAGTTCTTTCTCCCCGTTGTTGTCAACATGGTAAGAGCATCCATCCACATAGACAGTGGGCATTCCCTCAAACTTGTCCTCTTCAAAGACTTTGTCGGGGGAATTAAGGTATGCCTCCATGTTGTCCTTTATTTTTAGACTTTCGTCCTCGAGACAGTTTTCTCTGGCACAATCATGCAAGTCAGCCAGACCTTGCGCGAGGGGACTCTTCTTGTTTTGGCCATATCTGACCTCCACAGGAAAGCCTTGCATTGATAGAATCCAGGAAGTAATTCGGGAATTACTCACATTTCCGGCCCGGATTCTATCACTTTGGAGATATTACAGAGGCTGGTGTGGAGTCTCCACTATGATGTGTTCCCCCTGGATAAACGGGCGGTAATTCTTCAATGCACACACCGTTACCAGGAGTGCCTTCTCACAATCGTTGAATTTTTCCTCCACAGAGGATAAAGTTTTGCTCGCATAGGAGATTACTTTATTGACCTTGTCATGCTTTTGGTATAATACTGCTGTCAAGCACGTATTAGAGAACCCCGTCTCCAGGAAGAACTCCTTGTTTCTGACAGGGTAAGCTAGGCAAGGCGCTTGTGAGAGGCTTCTTTTGAGTTGTTTTACTGCCTCGGCTTGTTCTGGACCCCATTCCCACTTGACCCCCCCCTTCAGGAGATGAATCAGGGGTCTGGTGATTTCTGCGTAGCCCTCAATGAACTTTCTACTGAAATTAGTCAGTCCAAGGAGGCTCCTTAGTTCCCGCAGAGTTGTGGGGTCTTTCAGTTTCTGAAGTGCTTCCACTTTCTTTTCCTGGGGACAGAGGCCCTGAGCAGTAATCTCATGCCCCAAGACATTAACACGGGTTCTACACCACTGTGCTTTCTGAAAGGAAAGTTTTGCTCCGGCGGCCCTCAACTGCGTCAGAACATAACGGATCTCCGCTATGTGTTCCTCCACAGATGAACTTTTGATGAGGACATCATCTACATAAGCCAGGTTACCCCTCGCACCCAGGTCGGGCATGGCCTTATGCAGGAAAATATTGAACTCATTACCGGAGTTAAGGTATCCGAAGGGAGTCCGGGTCCATGTATACTGCTGGCCCCCAAAGGTAAAAGTCAGCTTGTATTGGTCCTCCCTACTGACCGGCACAGTCCAGTATCCATTGGTCAGGTCTATTGCAGTGAATACCTGTGACCCCTGGATCTGGGCCAGCCCTTGGTCAATGTAGGGCAGAGGCCATCGGGAAGTATGGACCCGTTTGTTGAGCTCCCTGAGGTCGGCGCAGAGTCTCCACTGGCCGTTTGGCTTCAATATTCCCAGCACCGGATTATTGAAGGTGCTGTGGACTGGACGGATTATTCCCCGGGACTCAAGGTTCTTAATTATTTCAGTGAGGGACTCCATTGATGCGAGAGGCAAGCGATATTGCTTCACAAACACAGGAGTCATGCCAGGGTCCGTGGGGATTGTTGTTGTGTGGATGTCAGTGCGACCACAGTCATATGAGTCTACCGCAAAGAGATCTTGGAAATCCAAGAAAACTTGTTTCAACTTTTGCTTTTGTTCCAGAGTCACACAGGCATCAGCTAGGTTGACTCTCTCTTCCACCATCTGCCTGAAGCCTGGAAAGACTTCTGGTTTGGCTATTTCAGCGGCCTCCTCCAGCTGGGTGGAGAAGTCCCTGGTCAGAGTGCTGATTTGGACTGGGGGCTTCAGGTGGGAAAGGCAGCCCTCATGGACTTGGAAAATCACCTCATCCCTCCTGAAGTCACAAGTCACATCTTCCTTACCATAGGGGCAAGAAGTGTACGCCAGGAAGTTCCCCCCATGCCGGGTAAAAATCCTGTCTGGTGTTGTATTGTCATCACTGTCACTGTCAAAACAGTCCTTGGGGATTGGTCCTAACAGTTCATTACCTAAATCGATGGAAAAATGTCGGTCATCAACCGCCATTCCAATAATGGTGCCTGCGGCTAGAGTAATACTCTTTAAGTCGCTGTTATCCACCTCTATTAGAATGGTGTCATGTTCTATGTTGACTAATGGGGTTGGGTTTACCCCCAACCCTTGCTGTTGTAGAGAAGCGTTTAGATGTATGTAAGCATCAGGGTTTTGCAAATATTGTCCTCTTTTAACTTTCACTTCCAGGGAAAATTGTCGGGTCCTTTCTGGGATGGTGACTTCCTCTTTGATCTGAATTTCAACTGCATAAGGTAGCAATTGAGCTGACCTAAATGTTTTTCTGGATCATCAAAGCCCATGGGATTATCCGCTAATCGGGACCAAGCTTTGAAGTTTATTAGGTCCAAACTAATGGCAAAGCGATTGAGAATGTCACTGCCTAAGTAAAAGGCGGCATGGACGTCTCGCACGACCCAACAATTGTGGACTATGCTCTTGTTGCCAATGGAGATTTTGAGCATACACCTGCTTGGCAGGAGATGTTTGGAATTAGGTGCTTCCAGGTCCATTTCCCATTTGTCTATCAGTTTGAATGTGGGAATGGCTGGATCTTTTGGGAGTTGGCGGAACATGGCTTCGCTGATGAAGCTCTTACCGTTGTTCAAACACACTCGAGCGAGAACAGAGTCCTTCCCATCATTTAACTGAACAGGGATGAACAACTGCTCCCCAATTTGCTGAATATCAGCCAGGCTCTGAGCTGATTTCACATCTTTCTGGACTATAGGAGTGGGAGTTTCTGATTGTGGATTGGTAAAGAATTTCAGGGTGTTTCCTTCCAGTGTGGAATACCACCTTAAACTGGAAGGAAGGTTGATTTTCAGAAATAGAGAGGACCCCCCATCACCAGTCTGTTGTCCTACTGCTATTACTGTCACGTCTGGAATTTGGCTATTCTGGAAGTGAAATTCTACTTGGTCAGATTTTTGTTCAACCATGTGGCAGGTGCCGTTTAAACTAACATGGTTGACACTCTGTTTTAATTTTATTGGTCGGCTAGTCTGGGTCCAGAGGACCTTGTTTATGCAATCTATTAAGGGTGACAACCTCCTCAGGAGGTCATTCCCCAGTAAACAAGGGGTGCCCTCTGGAGTCACTACTATGACCGGGTGTTTCACCTTGTGTCGCCCGATCTTAATGTCCAAGTCTGCAGTCCCCTCAATGGGAATTTCCTTCCCGTCAAAGTTCTGCAGTTGTCCAGGAAGAGAGGTGAGAGGAATTTGGTAATTCTCTCCCCTTCCTGCATTCAGTTCGTCAAAGGCCCTTCTGGACAGAAGGGTAGCTTGAGATCCAGTGTCCACCAGTGCCAAAATTGTACCCTGCCCCTGTACTTGTACCGGTGCATAGTATCTTCCCTCCTTCTCCTCAAGGGGGCACTGATAATGCACATTTTTGGACAACTGGTGGGCTAACTTTCTGGTTTTGGACATGGCTAGCGAAGAGATTTGGGCAGAATTCTGTGGAGAGCCTTGGGAATCTGAAAGAAAAAATCGGCAACTGGAGATCAGAGCCATTGTGGGTTCCCCTGGCTCCGGTTCTGGGCCGCCCCCCCCCTTTTTGGAGGCAGTCATCAGGATGGGTTTGAACCAGGGGATTTTCTTGCTGTTGGTTCTGGGATGAGATGGTGGGCGGCGGTAGCTCGGTCTCCACATCTCCCCAGTCTGGATTTGCATCCCTAGGGACCAATTTTTCTTTGGGAGGAGTTCCCCCCTCTCTGAAGGAGAAGATCCTTTTCCCAGGATCCTCTGAGGATCCCTCTCCCTCAAATTGGAAGATCTGTACCCCCTCCTTAAACTGACTCTGTTTGGGTCTTTTGTTTCTCCTACCCCCCCTCTGCTCCTTAGGAGGCAGACTTTCAGGGCCAAGAGATTTTGTTTCTGGTTCCTGGGTTTCCAGGGACTGTTTACAAGTGAGGAAGGAAGCTTCCTCCAAGGCTTTACACCCCCCTTCCCTTTGTGCCTCCTCCCTGGGAACCAGTGAGTTATCGGGGTGCTCCCCCCGTCATTGTTCTGGAGCACCAGGTCCAGAGTTGGGTGCGTTCCGCGCTGGCATGCCGATCTGAGGGTTCTGCTGAGCCCTCAGTATGTGACCCAGATCCCGCGCCATGTTTTGAACCTGGCGCTCTAACTGGGAAACCCGCTCAGGCTGATACGGGGCCCTGTTTTCTCCCCTGGGCTGATCCCGGGAAGGGTAGCTATCCCTTCTTTGGTAGTGCCCCTGGTTGGGAAGATTTGGATACCCCTCCACCCTTGGCCTCCCCTCTCCCGGATTCGGTTGTCTGGGCTCAGGGAATTGGGGAAAGAATGGTGGAGGATTTTGGGGCTGGAAATTGGGTGGATACCTGGGGAAAAAGTTCTGCCCAGGATTTGGAGAATTTCTGCCCTCCTGTGGGAAGTTGGGAGGGAAGTTCCCTGGGTTAGGTGCTTGGCTGGATCCCCCCCCTTGGGCTGGAGGAGTCCACACATAACCCAGGACGGGTCGATTACCCTTGTAACGGGGACTTACATAGTCAGGAGAGCGAGGGACCCCATTTGTGGGACTACCTCCTTGACTCCCTGTTTTTGACTGGCCCGAGGACCTTCTGGGCCCAGCATTATTAGGTGCAGGTAGGTTTTTAGGCCCCCCCATCTCCAACTCTAAAACGGGGGTGACCTTTACCTCTGCCACCTTGGCAGCAGCAGGGGTGTTGTTGGCTTTGGGGTTTTTGGGCACATTATTTTTATTTTCTATTGGCTTCTGCACCTCATAGATCCGGGTCGCCTTTTCAATGACCCAGTCTAAAGATCTTTTCTCGTGAAAATCCCTCACGAGCTGGGTCATTATGTATTTGGGCAAGGCATGGAAAAACGTATTAATAAATTCTCTGCTATCCGTGCGCACCCTTCTTGTGGTCTGTGCAAAAGCACGCTTTAACTCCTGCACAAATTCTTGTGGGGCCTGATCCTCCCCACATTGTAAATTGTAGGCTGCCTTGCGAGCCTCTTGGGGATTTCTATGAGTAGAAAAATGTTTCAAGATGGCCGCCTTATAGGCGGACCACCTGGAATGATTTTGGTCCTCCAGCCCTTCAAAGAAACTGGAGTACTCTGGGGAGAATGTCCACTTTACATATTGGATACAGCTTTGGCTGTCCTTCAAATGAAAAGTCTCCATCATTTGCTCATAGAGCTCCAAGTGTTCCCAAACAGAGTACTTGGCGTTCTTATGATAAGGCGTGATGACGCTCCTGATTGCCTTAATCTGCTTTAAGGGGTCCTTAAGCAAGGCCCTTTTTGTCTTATTGGCCCTTTTGGTCCGGGTAACCCTGGTCCATTCATCTTCTGACTCAGAGGCACTGCTCCGAGAGGTTCCCGTCTGTTCTTCCAGGTTTTCCCGGATTCTGCGAGCCTGGGAATGGCTGGCAGAATGTGGGGACCTGGTCTCATGTGTCCTGTACCGCTCAGAGGAGTCTTCAGATCCCTCCTTGCTGCCAGGATTTGATGGGTACCCCCCCACTGACCTAACTGGGCAGAGGTTTTCAGGATGCCCTTAATTGGCCTACTCTCCTGGGTTTCCCCTTCAAATTGCACTGTGCTTGGGTGCCCATACCCGGATGCCCGCCCCTCCATTCCTGGGTGGTACTGGCCTATGAGCCCCATGCTTCTGGCTGGATAGTAATCTGCCATCCCTGTGGCCCTGTGCTCATGTGCGCCAGGGGACATGGGGGTGGCAGAGTCCAGGGACTGAGAGAAATAAAGGCCTCTGGTACTAGGGCTCCTGGGGTTATGCTCAGGAGTTTCTCTTTCCCAGCGAACCTCATCTCTATCCGCCCCTGCTCCCTGTTGCAATGCAAGAGCCTGCGCCTTCAGTTCCTCAGTTAAGGCCTTACTAGACTCTATTAGTCTCTCCTGCATCGCTACCTGTTGTTGGAGTCTATCATTGTGCTGGCAGAGAGCCTCATTCTCTCTCTGCGTTTCCTGATTGGTCCTGGAGCACTGGGGCAGTCTTTGCTGAAGGAGGGTTACCTCCTGAGCTGTGTTCCTATTGGCCTGCTCCTGTCTTGCCAGAGCCTCCTCCACCTTCCTGGTGTGCTCTAACAAGTTATGGTGTTCTTTTTGGAGGTCACCCAGTCCCTGGAGGGCCAGGTGATTTTCTTCCATTTTCCTTTTTAAGTGGCAGACTTCCTGGCCTAAGGTATCCCTTTCCTGACTAAGAGCCTGCATCTGTGCCGCCAGGTCGTCCCTTTGCCTTTGGAAGGCACCAGCTTTCTGGCGCTCCTGATCAAACTCTGCCTGGGTATCCAGGTCTTTCAGATTCAGTTTATTGCTCTCTGCCTTCTCCCTATATAGGTGGCTTTGCAGGGCGACTACCTGCTCAGCACATACCCTATTGAAGTCTAACTGTTGCTCCAGCTTTTTCTGGCTCTGCAGTAGGGAGTCCAAACCTTCTTGGTACTCCTTCTGCAAGGCCAGAAATCTGGTACCCTGGTCAGCCTTTTCCTGTTGCAGGATGTCCATATCCCTCTTTATTTTAATGATGTGCTGTCTACTCTCATTTTCTGACTCCTGGCTCCCCTGCAGCCTCTGCTCAGAAGAGACCAGGTCAGATTGGACCTTCTCTAACGCCATCTGTCGCTTATTCGCCAGATCTTGGCTTTCAGTACATTTATCCTGCATGTCTCCCATATATAGGTACAGGTATGCCGCTATCCTAACCATCTTGTCTTGTTCATCCTTAGCTTTAGGAGCCATGTATAGTTCACTCAGGGTCACATGTAGGGGACCCTGGTCTCTCCATATATCTGACCCTGTTTCCGTGATCTGTTGCGTGATGGCCTGCAACCAGACCAGACCCAATCCTGACCAGAGCTGACGGTCTCATTTAAAAACTTATCCAGTGAGTATAAATAGGAGGAATTGTGTCCCATAGCATATGTACTTTGCATATTCGTGTCCCTAGCTTATACCCATCCTATCTTTCATCTAGAACCAGTATTGTTAGAACTATCTTTGCACGGACTCTTCTCTCATATGTGTTCCTAAATCCTAACTTCCTATTGATTGCTTAAGAAAGTAATTCCCAAACCAAACAGAAAGTAGAGGATCACACCTGAACTGTTATGAGTGGCCTTGAATGACCTTCCCGTGTGGTATTTTACTTTTTGGTAGTCTTTATTATAGCATAAGAAAACCTATCTGTCAATTCAAAGTGCATTCCCGTTTTTCATTCTCGTGCCTATCTCGTAAAAATGACCTTTACTAAAACCTGTGTAATTCCATCAGTTTTTGTGATAGAAACAAAATTTAAACTCCTACTTGTAGCCAACATCCATAGCTATCCATCCCATTATCGCGTAAATTGCGCAATGAAATGTTTGCCGCGAATTTAAAGATTTGAAAGATTTTACACGTGTAAAATAGCTCTAAACTGCTTCCAACTTGGATTTTCAGATTTCAAATGTTTTCTTTGGACTACCGCATTGCTTGTGTTTGTGTGCAACTATTCAAAGTGGCTCCCATAAGTATTTAGAGCAATTTAAGTGTTTTTGATCACATTTGGTGTTTTTGCACAGGCAATTCTAAAGACAATTTTAAAAGCCATTCTGACAGCTGGACAGTCATTCCATTTTTCTCTTGTGTTTGCTGGGGGAAGGTGGGACTGATATTCTGTTTGATTGGTGCCATTCCTGAATAAGTGCTCTCTCCTCCCATCTCTTTACATTGCCTATTGGGGGGTTGAGGGGTTTTGCAGGGGGAACTGCTAACCACAGTGCTATCTGATCTGAGCCAACACAAAAGTATTATTTTCTGTGCTGCATTTTTTTTGCTTATTACCTATTCCTAGTGTATTAAAGACATTATTCAGTGTTCTGTCATCCCATTGGTGATTGTTGTTTATCTATTAAAACATATTGTGATAACATTTTAAATACATAAATAAATATTTACCTTTGCAAACAAGCCTGATTCCTGGTTCAGTATGACCGGGGGGGGGGGGTTCCAGGAGAAGGGTGTGATATGAGTGGTATATCGTTCAGAATATTGAACTTAGACAAAAATAAATAAGGATTTCAGTTGTGCACTACATGCTGGGCTTTGGCTTACGTGAGTGCCCGATTGAAATCACTTACATCTTGGGGGCTCGTTGCGAGATCCTGAATTAGACATACCACTCGTGACCGTCTAACACAGCGTGCTAGCTGACGGGGTACATACACCTTGTTGGGATACCATACTGTGCTACACTGTAAAAACACCCTTCAATAGAAATACTCAAAGGAGTTGGGCCTGTTTGCAAAAGTAAAATAACCCTGAGATAAACCAGAAGGAAATTAATATTTCTGGAATGGCGACCCCATTGGAAATCAATATTGCAAGGGAACACCTACTGCACAAATTGTTTGTCAGGGGTGAATGGGTAGAACAGGTCGAACAGGTACGGCTGCAGGGAATAAAACAAGAAGTCACTGAAACCAACCTTAATATCTGGCAGGACAAGGGGCCATTACATCAAGCACTTGGTGAGCTGTACATGACCCCTAAAATAAAAGAGGAGCAATGCAAAATTGCCAAAATAGCAGCCTACCTGTACCTTCACATAGGAGTTATACAGGAACAGTATGCAGACCATGCAGACTTCACAAAGAGGCAAGGAGAAGAAATGCAGAAAATCCAGACTAACCTGGACTCTGCACAGCAAAGTCCCCAGAGTAGCCAAGAAGCTCAAACAGAGGCTAGGCAGTATGCCACCAAACTGCAAGAAGAACTGATGCTCTTACTGCAAAGGAATGCAGAGCAAGATGCCCAGGTACTGAAACTGCAAAAAGAGTGTCAAGAAAGGTTGGACTCTTTAAAACAGAGCCAACAAAAGCTGGCACAACGATTACCTTTTAATAGAGTCTGCGCAAAACAGACGGTCATCTTACAAGACCAGATAGACCAATTAAGAGAGGAAAATAATAAATTAATCATTAAAGATCTAGAATCCCAAACAGAGTTTGACGAGGAGTGCCAGAAAGCTGGTGCACTTAAAAAGCAGAGGCACGACCTGTCTACACAAAGGGGCACTCTAACTCAGGAAAGGGACGCCTTAGGCCAGGAAGTCAGTCATTAAAAACAAAGTTAGAAGAAAATCACCTGGACCTTCAGGAACTTGGTGAAATCAAAATGGATTAGGAAAAGCTGTTAGAGCACACCAGGCAGGTGGAGGAGGCTCTGGCAGAGAATAATCAAACCAGTAAGGACCAAATTCGGGAGGTGAGTCTCCTGCAGCACAAATTGGCCCAATAATCCCAATTCAGACAGGAAGCACAGAGAGACAATGAGGTTCTCTGTGAAAAGAATGAAAGGCTCCATAGACAGCCATGCAAGAACAACTCATAGAGACCAGTAAGGCCTTAATAGAGGAACAAAAGGGTCAGATTCTGGCATGTCATCAGGAAGTAGGGGCTGAAAGAGTTGTGGTAAGATGGGAGAGAGAAACCCCTGAGCATAACCTCAGGAACCCTGCCATCAGGGATTTTAATCCCTTCAATTCCATGGACCCTGCCACCCCCATGTCCACTGGCTCATATTAACCAAGGGCCACGGGGATGGTAGACTTCAACATAATGGGAAATATGGGACTGACGGATCAACGACTCCCAGAAATGGATGGGCGAGCATCTATGTACAGATTCCCAAATATTAGTGCCAGCCTCTCTGATCAGGAAGACTCCAGTGAGGGGAGAATCAGAGAACTGGATCCTCAGTAATATCACCTATCTAGAGATCAGTCAGTAACATTTGGTGGGGAATTCCATGAGACTAGGCCCACTAAGAGCATTTTAAAAACCTCTTCGCAGCTAGGATTGTGGGGGGGTACTCAGCCAATTCTGGGAGCAGGGGAGAGTCAGAAGACTCTGCTGAGCACCATAGGTCCCAAGAGACTAGGCCTCCACATTCTGCCAGCCATTCCCAAGCTTGCAGAATCAGGGAGAGCCTAGAAGATTAGACAGCCACCTCTGGTAGCAGTGCTTCTGAGTCAGAGGATGAGTGGACTAAGGTGACCAGAACTAAAAAGGCCAACAAAGTTAAGAGGGCTCTGTTGAAAGATCCCCTGAAGCAAATCAAAGCTATTAGGAGCGTTATCACGCCCTACCACAAAAATGCCACATATTCAGTTTGGGAGCACCTTGAATTGTTTGAGCAAATGATGGAGACTTTCCACCTGAAGGACAGCCAAAGTTGTATCCAGTATGTCAAGTGGACGTTTTGACCTGAATACTCCAGCTTCTTTGTGGGGCTGGAGGATCAGAACCATTCAAGATGGTCCACCTATAGGGCGGCCATCCTAAAGCATTTTTCCATTCATAGAAACCCTCAAGAGGCCCGCAAGGCAGTCTACAACCTACAATGTGGGGAAGATCTGGCCCCACAAGAATTTGTCCAGGAACTGAAACGCGCCTTTGCGCAGACCCTTAATTTAAATTACCGCCAGGTACCACATTGGTGTGGAATTATCGAGACACTGGCAACCTCCCCACTACCCGAGAGGTTGTCATTGGCAGGCCCACTAGAGTCTAAATGGAGGATAAGGGGGAGCTATCAAAGAGCATATTAGAGGAGGGGACTAGAGGAGTATGGAACCTGCATGCCAGTCAGACCCAGATCAGGACAGAGCTGCAACATGGGAGACTACGCAAGCCGAGCGCTTCAATTCAGGATATAGACGCAAACTAACCAACCCTACTAACAATTTCCCTTTCTGCATACACCTCTCAAACTCCAAACCAAACACAACCAAAACCTACAACACAACAAACCGGACAAACTTCACTACATGGCAACAACAAAACAAAAACACACATAGCCGTGCACAACAGTACACGACGACTATTGGCCGCAAACACCCCAGGCTCAGCCAACAGACCCACCAGGCTGAGGCCGCCAACAGCACATCACTGCTCTCTTGCACTTTTCCTGCTTCCTCCCACTAACTCATCCTCCCCTCCTCTTTCAGAGCCGCCAGAGCGCCAAGGGACCACTACGGTGGTGACAGTGCGTGGTACAAATGTCCTTTAACATTAACATTAACATTAACAGACCACCAGAAGGGTGCGCACTGACAGTAGGGAATTTATCAATACCTTCTTTCATGCCCCCCCTAAATACATTTTGACCCAGGTAGTGAGGGACTTTCTTTATTTTTTATTTATTTGTTTGGCTGATAGACAACCTTTCAACTATTTTTTATAGAAAATGAATACACATGATCATAAGCAAATATAAACATTTACATAAGTGTCAATGTAACATAATAAAAGTTAATTTGATAGATGTCCTAACAGAATTTCTCAACATACTTTCTCAAAATTAATAATCCATAGAATTTCATTCTCATGCTAAAATAAGAAAAAAAGAAAACACATCTTTTGCAGACATACATCAACTATGTAATATTTTTTTGCCCCTGTGCTAATCCAATTGATCATCGACCATTGACAAAACAGAGTCTAAATATTGCAAGAGGCCAAGGGTGGAAGGGTACCAAAACTATCCAAACCAGGGGTATTATGGGAGAAGGGATAGTTACCCTTCCCATGATCAACCAAGGGTAGACCAGAGAACCCCATACCCGCCAGAGTGGGTGTCCCAACTGGAGCGCCAGGTCCAGAACATTGCACAGGATCTGGGTTGCATGTTGAGGGTGCAGCAAAACCCTCCAATGAATATGGCGACTCAGAACTCCTCAATCAAGGGTCTGGTGCTCCAGAACAATGACGGGGGAAGAACCCCAACAACCCACCCATTCCCAAGGAGGAGACAAAAGGGGAAGGGGGTGTAAAGCCTTAGAGGAAGCTTCCTTCCCCACATGTGAAAAGCCCCTGGAAACCCAGGAACCGAACCAGAATCTCCTGCCCCCGAAAGTCTGCAACCCCAGGAACAGAGGGTGGGTAGGAGAAATAAAGAGCCTATGGGGGCTCAATGGGAATGGGGAAGGTCCGACCCGGGTTCCCTGAAGGAGGAATTACCGGGCCCTCCAAATTCGGAATGGCCCGGTAATTCCCCATTCAGGGAACCCGGACCTGGACATGGTTATTAAGGGCATGGCTGCCTCCAAAGTCATAGTGAGGCCCATAGTGTCAACCATGTTAGTTTAAATGGCACACCCCACATGGTTGAACAGAAACCTGACCAAATTGAATTCCACTTCCAGAATAATCAAATCCCAGATGTGACAGTACTTTCAGGAGGACAACAAACTGGTGATGGGGAGTCCTCTCTATTTCTGAACACCAACCTTCCTTCCAGTCTAAGGTGGCATTCCGCGCTGGAAGGGAACACTCTGAAATTCTATATAGAATTCCCAATCAGAAAATTCCACTCCTATAGCTTAAAATGATAAGAACTCAGCTCAAAGCCTGGCTGATATTCAGAAAATTGGAGAGCAGTTCATCCCTATTCAGTTAAATGAAGGGAAGGACTCTGTTCTCGCCCGAGTATGCGTGAACAATGGTAAGAGCTTCATCAGCGAAGCCATGTTCCGCAAACTCCCAAAGATCAAGCCATTCCCACATTTAAATTGATAGACAAATGGGAAATGGACCTGGAAATACCCAATTCCAAACATCTCCTGCCTAGCAGGTGTATGCTCAAAATGTGCATAGGTAAAGAGAGCATAGTCCATATTTGTTGGGGTGTGTGAGATGGCCCTGCTGCATTTTATTTAGGCAGTGACATTCTCAATCGCTTTGCCATTAGTTTGGTCCTAATAAACTTCAAAGCCTGGTCCCGATTAGCGGGTAATCCCATGGACTTTGATGACCCAGAGAAGGCATTTCGTTGAGCTCAACTGCTGCCATATGCAGTTGAAATTCAGATTGGAGAGGAAGTCACCATCCCAGAATGGACCCGACAATTCTCACTGGAAGTAAAAATTAAAAGAGGACAGAAACTGAAAAATCCTGACGCCTATGTTCAACTCAATACTCATTTCCAACAGCAAGAGTTGGGGGTAAACGCAACACCACTAGTCAACATAGAACACAACACCATTTTAGAGGTGGATAACTCCAACCTAAAGAGTATCACTCTGGGCGCGGGCACCATTATTGGAATGGCGTTTGATGACTGACATTTTTCCATAGATTTAGGTAACAAACTGTTAGGACCAATCCCCAAGGATTGTTTTGACAGTGATAGCGACAATGACACAACACCAGACCGGATCTTCACCCGGCATGGGGGGAATTTCCTGGTGTACTCTTCCTGCCCTTATGGTAAGGTAGATGTGACCTGTGACTTCAGGAGGGATGAGGTGATCTTTAAAGTCCACAAGGTCTGCCTTCCCCACCTGAAGCCATCAGTCCAAATCAGTACTTTGACCACGGACTTCTCCTCCCAGCTAGAGGAGGCCGCTGAGATAGCCAAACCAGAAGTCTTTCTGGGCAGATGGTTGAAGAGAGAGTGAACCTAGCTGATGCCTGTGAGACTCTGGAGCAAAAGCAAAAACGGAATCAAGTTTTCTTAGATTTTCAAGATCTCTTTGCGGTGAAATCATATGACTGTGGTCTCACCGACATCCATACAAAAACAATTCACACGGACCCTGGTATGACTCCAGGTTTGTGAAGCAATATCGCTTGCCTCTCGCATCAATGGAGTCCTTTACTGAAATAATTAAGAACCTTGAGTCCCGTGGGATAATTTGTGTAGTCCACAGCACCTTCAATAATCCGGTGCTGGGGATTTTGAAACCAAACGGTCAGTGGAGACTCTGTGCTGACCTGAGGGAGCTCAACAAACGGGTACATACTTCTCAATGGCCTCTTCCCTACATTGACCATGGGCTGGCCCAGATCCAGGGGACAAAGGTATTCACTGCCATTGACCTGACCAATGGGTACTGGACTGTACCTGTCAGTAGGGAGGACCGATAAAAGCTGGCCTTAACCTTCGGGGAGCAGCAGTACATTTGGACCCGGACTCACTTCGGATACATCAACTCCAGCAATGAATTTAACATCTTTCTGCATAAGGCCATGACCGACTTGGGTGAAAGGGGTAACCTGGCCTATGTAGATGATGTTCTAATCAAAAGCTCAACTGTGGAGGAGCACATAGCGGAGGTCCATTATGTTCTGACCCAGTTGAGGGCTGCCGGAGCAAAACTCTCTTTCCAAAAGGCACAGTGGTGCAGAACCCGTGTCATTTTCTTGGGGCATGAGATAACTCCTGAGGGTCTCTGTCCCCAGGAAAAGAAAGTAGAAGCGCTCCAGAAAATAAAAGACCCCACAACTCTGCAGGAACTAAGGAGCCTCCTTGGACTGACTAATTACAGCAGAAAGTTCATTGAGGACTATGCAGAGATCACAAGACCCCTGATACATCTGTTGAAGGGGTGGGGGTCAAGTGGGAGTGGGGTCCAGAACAAGCCGAGGCAGTAAGACAACTCAAAAGAAGCCTCTCGCAAGCGCCTTGCCTAGCTAACCCTGTCAAAAACAAGGAATTATTGGAGACAGGGTTCTCAAATACATGCTTGACTGCAGTATTATATCAAAAGCATGACAGGGTCAATAAAGTAATCTCCTATTCGAGTAAAACTTTATCCTCTGTGGAGGAAAAATTCAATGATTCTGAGAAGGCACTCCTGGCAACGGTGTGGGCATTGAAGAATTACCACCCGTTTATCTAGGGGGAACACATTATAGTGGAGACTCCATGAATACGTTTGCAATATCTTCAAAGTGACAGAATCGTGGCTGGAAATGTGAGTAATTCGCGAATTACTTCCTGGATTCTGTCAATGCAAGTCTTTCCTGTGGAGGTCAGATATGGCGCAAGGTCTGGCTGACTTGCATGATTGTGCCAGAGAAAACTGTCTCGAAGACGAAAGTCTTAAAATCAAGGACAACATGGAGGCATACCTTAATTCCCCACACAAAGTCTATGAAGAAGACAAGTGTGAGGGAATGCCCAGGGTCTATGTGGATGGGTGTTCCTACAATGTTGACAACAACGGGGAAAAGGAACTTGTGGCCGGCATGGGGAATGTATGAGTGAATGATGCCCCAGAACCCTCCGCTGGGTACAACGTCGGTCCCTGAAGTAGTCAAGTGGCAGAGTTGATGGCTGTGCATCAAGCCATCCTCACTGCTGTCCAACACCAACTCCACGAACTGGTCATAATCACTGATTCAGTTTATGTACGGAACGGGTTTGTGGAACACCTGGTTAACTGGAAAACCAGAGGCATGCTATGTGCTAATAATAAACCTTTAAAGCACGGAAAATGTATACAAAATATTGATGATCTGGGCACCTGAAATGGGATGACCATCTACTGGAAAAAGAACAAGGGTCATTCTAAGGTAGAGGGACCAGACAAAACTGGAAATGACCTAGCTGATCAGCTGGCCAAAACCAGAGCCATCCAAGGAGATCTACTTGAGATCGAGTCCCTGTTGGGGGAAATCCAGGTCACTGCTATCACTAGGTCCCAGACAAATGCTCACAATGAAATCTCAACTGCACAATGGAGAAAGGAGACCCAGATGCTGATTTGATTACAGCTTTAAAAGGGGATCCAATAATTGGTAAGATTTTTCAACACATTGAGGACCCTGAGAACTTGTTGATGAATGTTGATGAAATGTCCAAAAATATTCCGAATCCAAGACGGTTTGTTGGTGAGGAGATCCATAGCTGGCCATGACCAGTGGGTGGTCCCCACCTCATTCCGAAGCCTGATGCTAAGTCATGCCCATGATGCGGCCATCTCCGGTCATCAGGGGTTTTATACGACATTAGAAATCTTGCTAGAGGTTGCATACTGGCCACACATGGGGCAGAACCTCAACCAATACTTGAAGGGGTGTCTTGTGTGTGCACAATTTCAGCCAACATCACTCACACACCGTGCTCCCCTCCAAAAGATGGGGATGACACTGCCTTGGTCAGATTTGCAAGTCAATTTTATTGGGCCCGTGATTTGCTCCTCTAGAGGGAACAAGTACATGTTGACCGTAACATGCTAGTTTACTAAATGGGTGGAATTTCTCCCGGCCCCAAATTGCAAGACAGAAACAGCAGTTGCCCTGAGGATCAATCACATCTACTCGCGTTTTGGACTACCCCAAAGGATTGAGTCAGACCGAGGTAGTACTTCACTAGCAAAGTGATGACAAAGATGTGGAGCTACTTGGGGTCAAAAGGAAACTACACATTGCCTACCGGAGTCCTCTATTGGTGGAGTTGAGAGGTACAATAAAACTATTGTGTGCATATTAAAAAAGTTGGTGGCAGATTCTGGGCCAAGTTGGGACATTTGAGTACCCCTTGTCCTGATGGCCATCAGATCTACCCCTTCTTCTGCAACAAAAATGTCTCCATTTGAGCTGATGACTGGACAAAGGATGGTGCTACCCCAGCATCTGCTCTACAGAACCCAAGAGCAGACCTTGATAAATACCTCCACAACTCATGAGTATGTTGAGAATCTGAGAAAACACCTTCAACATGCTTTTGCCTATGTTCAGCGGAATCTAGAGAGATCTGCAGACAGTATGAAGATCCACTATGATCTCAAGACAAATAAAAAAGAATACCAAGTAGGAGACCGGGTCTACTTGTACAATTTCCAAAGGAACCAAGCCAAAGAGTGCAAATTCCTCCCAAGTTGGCGCGGTCCTTTTGAAATTGTGGACAGAATCTCACCAGTCGCCTACAGAATTTGCATCCCCAAGGGCAGTTTGGCAGAAGGGGAAGACAAGTGGGTCCACATAAACCAGCTAAAGAGTTGCCATCCCAGGCATACTTTGCGGCAAATAAAGGAACCAAATGGAAACCCAGATGGGGAATAGTGACAATTATTACCAATGCAAGTGTCCTTCCCACTGCTGACATCCACAAATGACGTGTGGACACAGTAGTGGGAACATATCCATAACCATGCTCTATTCTATCTTCTAGCATCTGGACTAATAATTATCCAAAGGATTACCAAGGTGGACCACTCGAGGACCGGAATGAAAGACCCAAAGAACCCGGAGTGCCGTTCCATACTCCCAACCAGAACCAGAGATACCCCTGACCAGAACTAGTGAGGAGAGTGTGTCCCTCCAGCACTGAGGGGAGAAGCAGCTGAATTTCTCCATTTGGACAAAAGTAAAGAGCATCTCAATCTCCTGACTTCCCATTGACGGGCGGTCAAAATCAAGTCGGGAGGGAGGCTCTGTGGGATGTATTGACCCACTCTGCTATGCTGTTCGGCATCACCCTGCCAGTTATGGGGAAAGAAACAGCAACAATGGTGGCAAAACCATTGTGCGTGCCAAAAACCTACAAAAACCTGCAAAAACCGTGTGCTTCAACACACAAAAAGAGGGATGCACAACCTGCCACCCATGGTGCATGTTCAGTGGAATAGAGCACACCCTGCAAAAATGTGCCAGTCGGTCCCATGACCAGCAGTGCAGAGAGATAAGCAGCACTTTGCAAATGAAACCCAAAATAGTGCCTACAAATGAAATTTGCTTTGTTTCCAAAATCTCCTAAATGCCTATAACACAACCCTTTTCAACAATCACATCCTTGCCTGGTGCTAAATTGCATGTATCAAATGATGCATTGTGAAACATACAAAGTCTGAAAAACTGACAGCCTCTATGCCAAAATCTGGGTGCAGTACCCGGGGCTGCCTGAATGACAGCTGTCAGAGGAGTACTAAGGCAGCTTTAAAATGACCTAAAACTCAAAAGTCTGCAGAATTAACAAACATAAACAGGATTGTTGCCAAAAAGGAATAAAGATTTTAGTTGTTTTTGATTCCACAGATTTTAAGGCTAAGGAAGAAATGTATTTGTATGTGGTGTAAGAAATGTGGGTTTTGTTAAGGTTAAGAAGTAATTAGCTTGGCTGAAGTTGAAAAAAACTGGGAAAGCAGGTTTACTCCCAGAAGGAGGGCCTTCCCCTCAGTGGAAACTCACGTGGAGGTGTGAATTGCAGGGAAGGACATAATCTGGTCTACAGACAGCAATGGAACAATGACCAAGCTGCAGCACAGGAAATTGGAAGTGTGAAGCGGGTCGTAAATGGCCTCTGGAAGAAACAAACCAGGAGGAGCATACTCCTGGACTGCAGGGAAACAAAAAGAACAAAGAACACTTTTTAAAAAACTTATAACTTGCTATTCAAAATGGTGAAAAAATATAAAAATGAATTGTTCATTTAATTTCTGGCTGCACGTGTGAAGAGGCGTCAGAACTGTGTGACATGTTCTGGACAGGAATGGCAAGATATGTGATTTTATGCAAAATGTATTACTGTTAGAATTGTGAAAATCTACATGCATATCCCTATGTTAAACACGCGCACTTGTGGAAATTTGCAGAAAAATGGGAAAGTGTATTCATAGTGAAAAGGGCAAAATTCCGTAAAAAGCGGAGACAAGAACCCACAGCTACGAGGTTTTGAGGAATAGCTACTATGTAAAATATGCAATCTGTATTTGTGATTTTTATAGAGTTTGCACATGTGTAAATATGTATTTTGCAAAATTAGAATTTGTGTTCCAGTGGCTAGGGGTGGATTCTCAGCATCATAAAATTACACCATAAAGATGACACTCTGTTTCTCTCCTCCTATCAAGGCAGAGAGTAGACTCTGATCCAATCACCTTTAACAGGGTCAGGCTTAGCTAAGCCGGCCCATACACCCCTTTGTGATGTCATTTTTAAGGCATAAATAGAGACAGCTGAGAGCACATAGGGACTCTCTGATCTAGCCACTTTCCTTATTCCAGCGAAGCACTCTACTCCAGCTTCCTACATCCAGCTTTAATTATTCTTCCAGATCCAGATGCCAAAATCTCTTGCCAGCAATAGAGACTATTGATTTCCAGCAAGGTCCCAATCCTCAAATGTATTATCACCACTCAGTAAAGTGCTGTGTGGTGTGAGAAGGCCATTTTGAACCCGTATCCAGAATTTCTCTGGCTTGCCACCACTAGGCTTGCCTGAGGAACTCGCCATCCAGCTGATCTAAATACCCACAGACCCGGAGAGCAGATCTTGTGCCAATCTGGTGACTGGCCCAGAGGATCCAGTCCCGTGCCTGATGTGCTGTTTTTCCTAGACCAGACCCAATCCTGAGCAGAGCTGACGGTCCCATTTAAAAATGTATCCAGTGAGTATAAATAGGAAGAATTGTGTCCCATAGCATAGAATTGTGTACTTTGCATAGTCTTGTCCCTAGCTTATACCCATCCTATCTTTCATCTAGAATCAGTATTGTTAGAACTATCTTTGCACAGACTCTTCTCTCATATGTGTTCTAAACTCCTACTTGTAGCCAACATCCATAGCTATACATAGAACCCAAATTCGCACTGCAACTCAGTGTGATTCTCCCATTATCGCGAATATCGTGCAATGAAAGGTTTGCCGCAAATTTAAAGATTTGAAAGATTTTACACATGGAAAATAGCTCTAAACTGCTTCCAACTTGGATTTTAAGATTTCAAATGTTTTCTTTGGACTAACTCATTGCTTGTGTTTGTGTGCAACTATTCAAAGTGGCTCCCATAAGAATTTAGAGCAATTAAAGTGTTTTTGATCACATTTGGTGTTTTTGCCCAGTCAATTCTAAAGACAATTTTAAAAGACATTCTGACAACTGGACAGTCAATTCCGTTTTTCTCTTGTATTTGCTGGGGGAAGGTGGGACTGATGTTCTGTTTGATTGGTGCCATTCCTGAATACCGCTCTCTCCTCCCATCTGTTTACATTGACTATTGGGGGGTTGAGGGGTGTTGCAAGGGGAACTGCTAACCACAGTGCTATCTGATCTGAACCAACACAAAAGTATTATTTTCTGTGCTGCATTTATTTTGCTTATTTCTTATTTCTAGTGTATTAAAGACATTATTCAGTGTTCTGTCACCCCATTGTTGATTGTTGTTTATCTATTAAAACATATTGTGATAACATTTTAAATACATAAATAAATATTTACCTTTGCAAACTAGCCTAATTCCTGGTTCAGTGTGACCGGGGGGTGGGGGGAGGCTCCAGGAGAAGGCTGTGATATCAGTGGTTTATCATTCAGAATATTGAACTTTTAGACAAAAATAAATAAGGATTTCAGTTGTGCACTACCTGTTGGGCTTTGACTTGGGTGAGTGCTGGATTGAAATCACTTACAATGTTTCAGAACACACTGGCATATTTTTCAGTGTGTCCCCTTGTTCCATTTTGCCAAAGTGTGTTTTTCTGTTGTTGCTGCCAAAAGCAGTTTTGAGGTCCTGGTGCACCCAGGAGCCAGCGCAGCCAGGTTACTGTTTCTTGCGCACAGGCAGCCAGCTCAGGGATGTAAGGCAATGCTGATGAGTGGGTCAATATATCCCACCCATACCTAGACCGACCAACTCATAATGAGTGCCTAATAGTGTAACATTAGGGACTTTATTGTCATTATTATGTGGTGCAGCATGAGGCAAACATTCTTTCAGTAACTTTTATGGTAAAGTGTTTGCTTACATCAGGTATTGCACTTGTTTCCCCGTGCTGGTCCTAGGGCTTCCAAGTTTGAATTCGTAAGTTTTTTACTGTATATGAAAAATACTAAGTTACAGTGATACCTATTACTGCAGCTAAAGTACTGTAGGGCTGAAAAACATGCCTTGCATAGACAGTAGACAGAAATGACCTACTGAAAAGGTGCAAATCCATGCAGAGACAAAATACCAGAGATGATCAAACCTTTTCATAAGTCTAATGTAACTCTACTTACACAATGTGTGTGCTTTGTACCCTAAATATGTACAACCAAAGCAACTCATGCAATGACCTCTCACAAACTATGAGGGTAATTCATAGAAATTTGCACAAAAGTGGCGCACGCGGCTGGCGCACAGTGTCCCCGTGCGATACACTGCGCCAGCCGCGTGTGAAAAAATCCTTTTCATCGCACAGCAAATTCATGGATTTTAGCCTCCGAAACCAGACGTGGCACAGAGTGGCGCAGCGACCCTGCAGCAGCGCCAGTTACGCCCCCAAGAACGCCCTCGCGCAAGGAAAAGCCTTCAAAATTCCCAAATCATCGCAAAGGGCTGTGCTAACCCTGGACCAGTTCACAGGGCTGCCAAACAGCAAACACCAAGCGGGGAACGTGTATTTCAGTGGTTCTCAGGAAGTTTCACACGCGATTGTCCTGGGTACGTGTACATCAGGGGTGCGTGGGAAGTAACACATGCGATTCCATCAGGGCACGTGTATTCCAGGGGTGCTCGGGAAGTATCACACACAAAAACAGCAGGGTACGTGCATTTCAGGGGTGCGCGGGAAGTATCACACGCGATTCCATCAGGGTACGTGTATTCCAGGGGTGCGCGGGAAGTATCACACGCAAAAGCAGCAGGGTACGTGTATTTTAGGGGTGCGCAGGAAGTATCACACGCGATTCCATCATGGTACGTGTATTCCAGGGGTGCGCGGGGAGCACCACACGTGAATTGCACGTTTGGGTCCTCCCAGGTGTACCCTCTACACCCTCCACAGCACCTGCAGGCGGCCCACACCACAGGGGCCTACCCTGCACATGTCCCGCAGGCAGCCCATCCAGCATGCCCATGCCCCCCAGCCAACCCACATGTCACCTTGCACTACTGCCCACCAACGCATGTCCCCCTGTACCCCCAGCCCCCAGCATCCAGGGGCACCCTCCACCAGGCCCCCACTCATGTCCAACTCATGTCTCCCACCACCCCCACCCCCCAGCAGTGCAGGGCACCCTCCACCAGGCCCCCACTCATGTCTCCCATCACCTCCACCCCCCAGCATCCAGGGGCACCCTCCACCAGGCCCCCACTCATGTCTCCCATCACCCCCACCCCCCCAGCATCCAGGGGCACCCTCCACCAGGCCCCCACTCACGTCTCCCATCACCCCCACCCCCCAGCAGTGCAGGGCACTCTCCACCAGGCCCCCACTCATGTCCCCCTGCACCCCCACCCCCCAGCAGTCAGGGTCACGCTCCACCAGGCCCCACTCATGTCTCCCATCACCCCCACCACCCAGCATCCAGGGTCAGCCTCCAACCGGCCCCCACTCATGTCTCCCAGCACCCCCACCCCCCAGCAGTGCAGGGAACCCTCCACCAGGCCCCCACTCATGTCCAACTCATGTCTCCCAACACCCCCACCCCCCAGCAGTGCAGGGCACCCTCCACCAGGCCCCCATTCATGTCTGCCATCACCCTCACCCCCCAGCATCCAGGGGCACCCTCCACCAGGCCACCACTCATGTCCAACTCATGTCTCCCAACACCCCCACCCCCCAGCAGTGACGGGCACCCTCCACCAGGCCCCCATTCATTTCTCCCATCACCCCCACCCCCCAGCATCCAGGGGCACCCTCCACCAGGCCCCCACTCATGTCTCCCATCACCCCCACCCCCCCAGCAGTGCAGGGCACCCTCCACCAGGCCCCCACTCAAGTCTCACATCACCCCCAACCCACAGCAGTGCAGGGCACCCTCCACCAGGCCCCCACTCATGTCCCCCTGCACCCCTACCCCCCAGCATGCAGGGGCACCCTCCACCAGGACCCCACTCATGTCCAATTCATGTCCCCCTGCACCCCCACCCCCCAGCATCCAGGGGCACCCTCCAACAGGCCCGCACTCATGTCCAACTCATGTCTCCCATCATCCCACCCCCAAGCAGTGCAGGGCACCCTCCACCAGGCCCCCACTCATGTCTCCCATCACCCCCACCCCCCAGCAGTGCAGGGCACCCTCCACCAGGCCCCCACTCATGTCCCCCTGCACCCCCACCCCCCAGCATCCAGGGGCACCCTCCACCAGGCCCCCACGCATGTCCAAATCATGTCCCCCATCACCCCAAACCCCCAGCAGTGCAGGGCACCCTCCACCAGGCCCCCACACATGTCTCCCATCACCCCCACCCCCCAGCAGTCAGGGGCACCCTCCACCATGCCCCCACTCATGTCCAACTCATGTCTCCCAGCACCCCCACCCCCAGCAGTGCAGGGCACCCTCCACCAGGCCCCCACTCATGTCCCCCTGCAACCCCACCCCCCAGCAGTCAGGGGCACCCACCACCAGGCCCCCACTCATGTCTCCCATCACCCCCACCCCCCAGCATCCAGGGGCACCCTCCACCAGGCCCCCACTCATGTCCCATCACCCCCACCCCACAGCAGTGCAGGGCACCCTCCACCAGGCCCCCACTCATGTCTCCCATCACCCCCAACCCCCAGCAGTGCAGGGCACCCTCCACCAGGCCCCCACTCATGTCCCCCTGCATCCCTACCCCCCAGCATCCAGGGGCACCCTCCACCAGGACCCCACTCATGTCCAATTCATGTCCCCCTGCACCCCCACCATCCAGAATCCAGGGGCACCCTCCACCAGGCCCCCACTCATGTCCAACTCATGTCTCCCATCATCCCACCCCCAAGCAGTGCAGGGCACCCTCCACCAGGCCCCCACTCATGTCTCCCATCACCCCCACCCCCCAGCAGTGCAGGGCACCCTCACCAGGCCCCCATTCATGTCCTCTGCACCCCCACCCCCCAGCATCCAGGGGCACCCTCAACCAGGCCCCCACTCATGTCCAACTCATGTCCCCCTGCACCCCCACCCCCAGCATCCAGGGGCACCCTCCACCAGGCCCCCACCCATGTCCAACTCATGTCTCCCAGCACCCCACCCCCCAGCAGTGCAGGGCACCATCCACCAGGCCCCCACTCATGTCTCCCAGCACCCCCACCCCCCAGCAGTGCAGGGCACCCTCCACCAGGCCCCCACTCATGTCCAACTCCAGTCCCCCTGCACCCCCACCACCCAGCATCCAGGGGCACCCTCCACCAGGCCCCCACTCATGTCCTCCTGCACCCCCACCCCCAGCATCCAGGGGCACCCTCCACCAGGCCCCCACTCATGTCCAACTCATGTCCCCCTGCACCCCCACCCCCAGCATCTAGGGGCACCCTCCACCAGGCCCTCACTCATGTCCAACTCATGTCTCCCAGCACCCCCAACCCCCAGCAGTGCAGGGCACCCTCCACCAGGCCCCCTATCATGTCTCCCATCACCCCCACCCCCCAGCAGTCAGGGGCACCCTCCACCAGGCCCCCACACATGTCCCCCTGCACCCCCACCCCCCAGCATCCAGGGGCACCCTCCACCAGCCCCCCACTCATGTCCAACTCATGTCTCCCAGCACCCCCACCCCCCAGCATCCAGGGGCACCCTCCACCAGTCCCCCACTCATGTCCAACTCATGTCTCCCAGCACCCCCACCCCCAGCAGTGCAGGGCACCATCCATCAGGCCCCCACTCATGTCCCCCTGCCCCCCCCCCACCAGCAGTCAGTGGCACCCTCCACCAGGCCCCCACTCATGTCCCCCTGAACCCCCACCACACAGCAGTCAGGGGCACCCTCCACCAGGCCCCCACTCATGTCCAGCTCATGTCTCCCAGCACCCCACCCCCAGCAGTGCAGGGCACCCTCCACCAGGCCCCCCACGCATGACCCCCTGCACCCTCACCCCCCAGCAGTCAGGGGCACCCTCCACCAGGCCCCCACTCATGTCTGCCATCACCCCCTCCCCCCAGCACTGCAGGCCACCCTCCACCTGGCCCCCACTCATGTCTCCCATCACCCCACCCCCCAGCAGTGCAGGGCACCCTCCACCAGGCCCCCACACATGTCTCCCAGCACCCCCAGCCCCCAGCATCCAGGGTCACCCTCCACCAGGCCCCCACTCGTGTCCAACTCATGTCTCCCAGCACCCCCACCCCCCAGCATCCAGGGGCACCCTCCACCAGGCCCCCACTCACGTCCAACTCATGTCTCCTAGCACCCCCACCCCCAGCAGTGCAGGGCACCCTCCACCAGGCCCCCACGCATGACCCCCTGCACCCCCACCCCCCAGCAGTCAGGGGCACCCTCCACCAGGCCCTCACTCATGTCTCCCATCACCCCACCCCCCAGCATCCAGGGGCACCCTCCACCAGGCCCCCACTCATGTTTCCCATCACCCCCACACCCCAGCAGTGCAGGGCACCCTCCACCAGGCCCCCACTCATGTCTCCCATCACCCCACACCCCAGCAGTGCAGGGCACCCTCCACCAGGCCCCCACACATGTCCCCCAGCCAACATGTCATCACAATCTAGATCCCTGGCCCTTATGATCAGCCTCCAAATGCCAAACACCCACGCGAGTATTGCATCCACCCACTTAGAAATGGTAATAACATGATAGAACCCCAATTGCAAGTTTGGAATTGAACACATGTCCCTCACATACACCCATTTGGTGTCAGTGAATGTCAAAACCCATATCATGATATGCATGAAACCAATGAGATGATACTACACATTGAAGTTTGAAGAAAAAATATGTATTAAAAGCAACATAAATTGAATAAAAAATAAACAAACAATAATGGGAATTTAAAAAAAATAAACCAGCATGTCCGTGAAATAATGCAAAACCACAAATCATAATCCAAAGGAAAGGTGTCCCAAGTCACAGTTCACAAAAGTAAATCCAATGGAAAATTAAAATCCAAAAGCATTGCTCCATGGGTAAATCAGAAAAAAAAAATGAAAATCCAACAGTCAACTATATACAGATAAACAATCCAGGGTCCATGATCCCAACAGAAGAAATGAAACCTATCTAATAACACTACCTAATAAAAAAAAAACTATATACAAAAATGTGGCCCATTGTCCAAAAGGTCCAAAAAAAATGCAAAACCAAAGGAAACCTAACACTAACTACAGAACTATTTACAAGGGCAACGGGCTAGTCCGACGGCTCACTTTGGGATGTTCCGGGCCAGGGTATCATCGAACTCCTGCTCAATGTCCCGGAGGCGGTCCTCCTCCATGGCCCCGAGGGTCCGCAGGGCCATCGACATGTTCACCCCCAGCTCCCTGCGGATTGCCTCGAGGCACTCGGCCTGCCTCAAGGCCCTCCGCATGGAGTTCTCCGCCCTGACCATCGTGAGCCGTGTCTCTTCCGCCCGCTGCCGCTCTGCATCTATGGCGTGGCCCAACCGCTGCCACAAGGAGGACACTTCCCGTCCTGGGTCCTCCTGCACTCCGGCCGATGCCTGCCCCTCCGATGTCGAAGGCCCCGAGCCATCATGGCTCCCACCACGTTGCTGCTGCTGCTGTGCCTCTGCCTGTGCACTGCCTCCTGCTGCCTGCACATCCTCCGCTGGCTGGGGTGCAGTCGTTGATGTGGCCACCCCTGCTGAACGTCCGACTCCCGACTGTGGCTGGGACTGCCTCCTCCACCAGCCTGGACGCACCGTCAGAGGCAGCTCCACAGAGCACCCAGGTGACTAATGGGTGGGAAGATGGCACGGAGGACAACTGGCGCATAGGGGGTTCAGTTGAGGAGGGGGTCGGAGCAAGCCCCATCAAATGGAGGAATCCGGCCCGGGTGACCTGTCCCAGTAGGCCGACGCAGTCAACGAGCCATTCGAGATGACGTGCAGTCTCCTCATGAAAAGACTGCAGGTCAACTCGCATGGCCCGTTGACGCAACGTCACACCAGTCAGGACAGGCTCAACCCGGACCCGGATAGCCACGTCCGCAGGCAGAGGAAGGCCAGTTGTCGTGAGCTCATCCCGTGCCTGAAATGGGTCTGGACGTAGGCATCCCTGCTGGTGCAAGATGATGCGTTGACAGGATCAGGGACAGGATTGCACATAGGCACCTCCGCGGCGACCTGTGCTGCCTCCTGTCCCTGGTCCTGCACTGCACCACTAGCACCAGTGGAATCCCTACCTCCAGACCCCGTCTCTGTTGCTTGCACGGCCTCCTCCTCCACCAAACCCCCCACAACCTGGATGACTCCGTGCCATCTTCCCCCGTTGGGCCCTGTGGGGTCCCAGCTGCCCCTTCTGCTGCCGAGGAGTCCAACTCTGACCTCCGCCTCTTGTACCTCCCCCCGGCAGCTGCGGCCTGGGACGCAGCACCGGACTCCTCACTCCCCGACGAGATCACAACCTGGGAGGGGAGGTGGGCCTTGCGTCTCCGGCTGGCGGTGCGATCCCCGCCGCTGTGCTCCACAGCACCTTCTCCGCCCTCTTCATCAGTTGATGCTGCAGACAGGGAGAAATAAAACACAGGCATCAGGCCACTGTACAATGGACACATACACACATGACAGTTGTACATGAGTGGCATTGGCAAACCTCAGACATGGCATCACAATCGGCAACACACATGTCATTTCAACTTGCACACATGAGCCATACCACAGCCATATTGCAACTGCAAGCACCATCCATACACATACAACAGCATGAGCAGGCAAAGGTGAGCCAGACATCACATGCAACACAGGGAGTGCACTACACATGCATGCACACCACCACACTTGCATGCATGTGTACACCTCAGCCAACTGTCGCAGTGTTCAGATGGGCATCCTTGTCACATCTGCCAATCAGGCTTCCACATCCCGCTGTCACATGCATCCATGTTGCATCACTGTTGCACCCTTGTCAAATACACACACATGCACATGTACACAGTGCTGATACATGCAGCTGAAAACAACATGCATGCGTGACATCACGAACATGCCTACTTACATACACATTCATCCAAACATGTGTGCCCACACAACTGCATTTGGCATGCAAGCCTACACACACAAGCACCATCCATGTCTCGCACATGACAGCCCTCGCATGTGTTAGCCTCATGGCCCTGTACACCCCCACCCATACTCGGCCCCATACAAACAGATGTGCAACCTGCACACTTCTGGCACATCACCACACGCACAGCTTACAATCATGATGCATGTACACTTACCGCTCGACTCCAGACGGGTCTGCCTCTCAAGGATCTGGACGTGGAGCGCTGGGGATATGCGCTCCAGGACCCTCATCTGATCTTCCGACAAGTGGCCCCGGCGCCCCTTAGCATCCGCTGCCTTCAAGAGGCGCCGGGCCTTGTTGAGGGTCCTGGACCTGAAGTCCTCCCCGCGCTTCTTGACATGTTAGAAGTCGTGGACTGCCACCCCCTCCGCGTTGATGGCAGTCACGATATCCGTCCAGATCCGAGTCCGTCCTTCCTTGTCGGCGCGCACACTTCCGAAGAGGGCATCATACTGCCCCAGGACTTGCTCCACCAGGACACCAACTTCGGTGGCAGTGAAGCTGGTGCCCCTTTGCCTCTCTGGCCAGGGGTTGTCAGTGGTGCCAGATGTTGCAGTGCCCGACATGACAACCCCAGAGGCAGGAGAGGGTGGGCAACTGGGTCCTGGGGCTGGGCTGTGGAGCGATGGAATCCCAGTCGGGAGTCTTCGGTTCCAGCAGGGGTGGTCACAGCAACAGCAGCCCTGGCTGATGTGCAGGCAGCAAATGGCACGGCATATGGGCAGCAGGCAGTCAGGCAGCAGCAGATGGCAGGTGGGAGCGTGCTCGTGGCTCTGGGGGGCAGTAAATCGGCTTTCTGAGCAGGAGCGTGGTCTTCCGTGTGCGTACGCGTGGCCAGCTTGATACGGAGTGATTTGGCACGTGAAAATCCTGCACGTCTGCGTGTAATTCGAGGAAAGGCCCTTAGCGCGTAAGCGCGTCAGCACACGTACGTTAATTCATTGGCCCAAAGGCCCCCATGTGCATCTATGACGTCACGCGCATGGGCGTAGAGAATGGCGCTTGTAAAAAAAAAGATACACGTCCGAGTGTCAAAGCGTGTAATTGGTGGAAATGGCCTCATCGCGTATGCGTGTCTGTGACGTATGTATAAAAGGTACGTGTAGAACACCATTTCCTTGTACGTGCTTTTCATGGAGAGCGAGTGGGTGAAATCTGTACTTCTTGTTGGTTCACACGTGATTTATTTCACGGCGTTTCAAGTTCGTACTCCCTGTTACCTCTGACAGCTTTTTCTCTTTTCCTCTTTTTCCTGGGCCTGTTTCCTCAAACAGCGTTCCCTTCTACTGTTGTCCTGTCTCCTCAGACAGCGTACAATTCTTCTTTTGGCAGGGGTGTTGCCAACGCGCACACACGCATATTTTTAACGCTTTTGTTCCTGGCAGACGGTGAGTCGCGCACATATTTAACATCTGTGCTTTCCCCATGTGTCGCATACCCCTTCAGAGGTCATTCTAGGCTGCGTGTGACACGCATACGTTCATTCTTGTGTTTCTGGGTGCCACAGCATAGTGCAGGTTTATTTTTCCACACACGTGGTCTAGGAGGGGTTGCGTGCACCTTACTTCCCTTTTTTGGGGTGCCTGTGCATTGCGTGACCTGTCATCTTTCCCCAGGGGTGACAAACAGCCTTGCTAGAGCACTAGGGTACGATTACCATCTGGTACCCAACCCCTTTGACCCCTAATTGCCCAGGAAAATACTTCACAGCGACTCCCATACGCACAATAACATCAGTGCCATGGCTGGGAGGCGAACAAGCCGTAAGGGTGGCAAAGGTGGCCGAGCCCCAAGTGGTGGCCATGGTGGATCCGGTAGGGGACGTGGCCGTGACTTGCAGGGTGTGCCTAGCCCCCCATGTGTGGAGGACCAGTCAGGGACACCCATGCCCCCCCCCCCCGGTTGAGGGTAACGTGGCTGACACCATCCATGCTCAGCCCTTGTTGGACCAGCCCGCTGTGGAACCAGACCTGGCACAGGGTGACTCCATGGCTGACTTCCAGGTCAGCAGGACTAGGCCACGTGCGCCGGTGCACGTTGGTGTCATCAGGACACGTGGATCAGGGGCAGCTAGGTCATCTGCTGCCCTGCGTAGGCAGGCTGGGGAGGCTGCAGGGTCAGCTGCGCCTCCATCCACCCCACCTCTCACACATCCAGCCAGGACAGTGTCGGTCCAAGTCCATCCTGCTGACATTCCCCCTGACACCATCACACTTGAGCTAATGCCTGCACCAACTCCCATGCTGAGTGTGCAATCCCACACTCCTAGTACAGAGTCCACCGGGCTCCTTCCCCTAGTGTCCAGAGCGGCGTAGGACACTCAGGATCCCCACCACCTTCCAAGCGGAAGAGGAAGAGTGCTCGTCCAGTAGAGGCTGATGCCCCAGACACGGCTACACAGTCCGGCCCGTCAAGGAAGCCCAGCTTCAATGAGGCCGAACTGAATGCACTTGTAGAGTATGTGTCCGCACATGACCGCGAAATGGTGATTGTTGCAGGATCCAAGACTACACCTGCACAACGTCTGGCACACTGGCAGACCATCGCGGACATCATAAGTGCCCTTGGAATTATGAGGCGCACAGCTACTGAATGCTACAAGCGCTGGAATGACCTGAAGCGCAGGGCAAAGAATAAGCTGGCCTCAAGACATGCCGCTATTCTAGTGACTGGAGGTGGGTCTCCAGCAGAGGACATATAACTCACTCCACATGAGCATGTTGCTGGGACCTACGTCACGGAGGAACAGATCCAAGGCGTGGGAGAACTGGCAGATTACGAGGCATTGTCCGGTGAGTGCACATGCATGTGTGTGTCATCCATGTGCATGGTGTGTGTGTGAGGGCTTCTGTTTGGGTGCCAGGTGAGGGTGTGTGTGCCTGAGTGGTTTGGGTCACCCATGTGCCTCATCCAATACATTCTGCGCACCAGCATTTGGGTATAGCAGCATCCCTTCTGCCAACATTAGACATCTAGCCCAACACCACGCCAGTTGCCCTTGAAGTGTCATCTTGCCACAACATTGTTGCTTATTTTCCTCTGTTTATTCAGGCAGATTGTTTGCATACCACCACTTTTACTAGGCATTTCTCAGTCCTACTGTCACATGTCTGACATGGCTATGGTACAGGGGACTGGCTTTGTTTCCTGGATATGATTTATTTAGACATGTCCCTGTGTTATAGGACCATTTTGGACTGGCAGCTCCAGGTTAAACATTTGAACCATTTCAATGAAAATAATCAATTTCATGAGCAAACTAGACTGAATTAACAATTGGTGCCCTCTTCACTTTATGGCTAGGGTACATGCCATCTTTGTGATGGCATGTGTATTTGACCTGCCAATCACAGGCCAATGTGTGATGCCACTGCTAGGCAGCATGCAGCAAATGTGTTCATCTTCCATCTTGGTGTCATCAATGTGTGCCATCTGCCTCCCCTTCACACGCAGTGATGGTGCATGCATGGGAGGGTTTTAGTCATGTGGGACATGTGTCAATCAAGTACTGTTACTGTAGCTTCTCAGCCCTAATTTTGTGCCATAGTGCTAATGCCTGTTTCCATTTGTTTTCTTTTATGTCTTTGCAGGGGATAACGCACTTGATACTGCTGGGGTTGTGCAGACCCAGGAGGGGTCTCAGGCCCGACCGACCACCAGTGAGGGACGTGGTGTGGTGGTGGGTGAGAACCCACAACTGCTGCAGATCGTGCTCTCAAGGGGTTTCTCTGGCTGCACCTCCCCCAAGCTGTATTCAGGTGTCGATTCGGATGATGAGACCTATGTGCCGTCGCAGGTGAGTGTTCCTGGGAGGGATTCTGTTCTGCCCGACCCACCTGCACCAGGGTTAGAACCCTCAATGGGGATGTCAGTGTTGGCAGGTACGCCTTTGGTGGTTACGGATGCAGGGTCACACTCCGCAACATCCGATCCTGTTCCTGGGCCAGCAGATCAGAGGGGGAATGCAGTCCTGCAGCCTCAGGCAGTGCCGGCACAGCAAGGCGCAGTTCGCCTTGCCCCAGACAGGTGTGGTGGCCGCCGACGTGGTGGCCGTATGCCACCTGGCAATACCGCATGAGAGCAATCCATATACGCTATGGCAACCCAACAGGCAGCATCATCAGAGATGATGGCTCAGGCCATGGATAGGGTGGCCACTTCCATTGTCACCCCCGAAAGGCTGATGGAGCGACTACAGCAGGCAACAGACTCCATCTGCAAGTCACACAGGGAGGACATGTTGGCGTCCGACAGGGACAGGCGGGCGGCACTGACAACTCTGCGGGAAGCCATTTCCATAGAGTCCCAGGGCCACAGGGAAGCCCTGAGGGTGGAACTCCTTCACCTCAGGACGACTCTTGTTGAGCTTGAGGCTTCAACAAACAGAAGGACAGAACAGCAGCTGGAGCGTCTCACACGTACGCTCTCAGCTGAGATGCAGGCAACTAGGGCAGAGGTCCGGGCATCCCGTGAGTTGTTGCATGGGGACCTACGCACAATTATCCTCCAGAATGAGACCTTTCACACCCGCATGCTTGCTGCCATGGAGGACCAGACTAGGGCTTTGCTTAGGCTGCCTCCCATAGTGCAACCACCTCCTGATGCAGCTGCAGAGGGTGAGGAGAGTGACAGCAGTGATTCTCTCACAATAGGGTAGCCGTGCAGGCCATGAGCCCATGGAGGTGTTTTTTTTCTCGCAAGATCCACACAGGTGGGTTTTGGTGTGCACCCTGTCCTCGGACCTCCTGGGTGGCCTCCCCCACCCCCCCGGCCCATTAATGGCCATTTTTTTGTTTTTTTTTAATTTTTGTTTTTTGGACAGTGTGTTGCCTTGTGTGGCTCCCGTGGGCATACGCTGTATTGTGGCTGGGCACATGCAGGCTTGTCATGATTTTGGGTCAGATGCTTGGGTTTGTGTGACACACAACCCTCCTGCTTCCCGTTTCCATGGGCTTGCAAAGGGTGTGCCCAAGTGACATTGACATACATGGTGACGTTGGACTCCCATTTGATGTGTGGGCAGTCTGTAGTCAATACTGTGTATACATTCCTAATGCATATTGTTGTTGTATTGTACACTGCATGGTGTATTGATATGTGCCTCTGCATCCATCTCATCCTCCTAATTTGCAGGTCCATTTCTCATGTCTTCACAAGGCAGTCTACCTTGGAACTGGAGTCCATGTTGTAAGCAGTGCACCTACACTCTTGCGTGGTGCTAACACTGTATACTTGGAAGTGTTCAAAGTGCTGGCATTATCAGGTAGTGAGGCTACCAATTTTTTAAGTCTGTAATGTCATGTTTAAGGTAGGTTGGAGGTTGTGTAGGTGATTGGTATTCTTGGTAAGTATTTGGTAATGTGTGTTGCAGGTCCTGCATTACTGTGAACATTTCATGTGTGGCCAGTTTCCATTAGGGACACTGTAGTTGGTGACACTTGGGGCATGTTGTGGGGATTAATTTGTTTGCTGTCACATTGCATGACATACCATGGTGTGTTGTGTGGCCTTCCCGGGAAGGGGTTGGGTGACATGGCACTGTTCTCATGTAGTATTTTGCAAGTGGGTATTCATTTCTGCTGCATGGAAGTGTGTCTTTTGATGACACTGCATTGGTGGTGTTTGTGTAGGTAGGGATGCACATATTCTGACACTTCCACATGAACAATCTCAGGCTGCTATGGTTCTGACAGTTGATTGTCCCTTTGTTCGTCATAATTGTCAGGTCAAGTCATCATTGCTTATCAGATGGTATGTGCTAGGGCTGTGTGCACTCCACAGGGGTGTGATTTCTATGTGAAGTAATTAGCCACCAGCTGCGTACGGTCTGCCTCACCCCGTGCCCTTTCCCCTCCCATGAGCAGTGGGCGTGCATGTGGTTGGGGATGTGGGGGCACCACCATGTCCACAGCCAGGCCCCGGCGTATTGCAACATTGTGCAGGACACATGCTGCCATTATGATCCTGCACACTACTGGGGGCGCATATAACAGCTGCCCGCCAGAACGGTCAAGGGAGCGAAAGCGTGACTTGAGCACTCCAAATGTGCACTCCACTATGCCCCGGGTTGCAATATGGGCTGTGTTGTATCTTACCTTGGGAGGCGTGATGGGGTTCCGAATTGGCGTCATCATGTGGGTGCTCAGAGGGTTGGCACTGTCCCCTGTTGAGGAGGTGATGGGTATCATTAGTGGGGTAGTGACATAACTCTGCATCTGACATGCATGCATTTGCAGTGGCATTCATACTCACCAAGCAGCCTGTATCGCCATGCCGCCTAGCTTCTAGGTTACGGCTTAGGGTAGACATTCGGTAAATGAAGCTGTCGTGGGTGGACCCTGGATAGTTGGCATATACTGAGGTGATGATTCCCTTGGCATTACATACTACCTGCACGTTAATGGAATGCCAGTGCTTGCGGTTCCTATAGATGTGCTCAGATGCCCTGGGGGGACGTAGTGCCACATGGGTGCAGTCAATGGCACCTAGCACTTTGGGGAATTGTGCCACACCGTAGAAATCCAGGGCGGCAGCCTGCCTTTCTGCAGGTGTCCTGGGCAGGTATATGTGCCTGCGGACTGATGGGCATGCAATGATGATGTTCAAGACCTGGTGTAGGCAGCGTGACTGCGTGGCCTGTGACACACCACCCACTATGGCACTTGTCCGCTGAAATGATCCAGTAGCCAAGAAGTGCAGTACATTGAGGACCTTCTCCAGGGGGCTGAGTGCTTGGGAGCACAGGGTGGGTGATGTGAGGTCATCCTCCCACTCACTCACCAGGTCCAGTATTATGTGTGGTGGAAACCTGTACCTCCCATACACCTGGTCATCAGGCATCCCAAAAAGGCTGGTTCTGGGAGTGAAAATTCGGGCCCTCACTATCCTCCTCCTCCTTTGGTAACCCATGGCCACTTCTGCTAGGAACGGTATATTCATCCTGGCATCTGAGCTTGTTTGTTTTTTGCGCGCACTTTTATGCTGCGCGGGTCGACGTACGCCTGCTTCATGCTGGCGTACGTGTTTCAGGATTGGACCATTTATTTTTTGCCGCGTTGTAGGCGACCGCGTGAATCTTCCTGTCCACCCCAGGAATACACGTAACACGCTCTCCCAGGCCCAGTCACGAGTAAATATTCCCGCCCACCCCTGGAATATATGTACCCCACTCTCACAGGCCCAGTCGCGTGTGGAACTTCACGCGCACACCGAAATACACGTACCCTGCAAATTTGCGTGTGAAACTTCACACGCACCCCGAAATACACGTACCCAGGGCAATCGCGTGTGGAACTTCCCGCAAACCCCGTAATACACGTATCCTGCTGGTATCGCGTGTGGAAGTTCACGCGGACCCATAATACACGTACCCTGATGGTATCGCATGTGAGACTACCCGCGCACCCCAGGAATACACGTACCCAGGCAAATGGAACGGCTGGGGGATGGGGGTGATGGGAGACATGAGTGGGGGCCTGGTGGAGGGTGCCCTGCACTGCTGGGTGGTGGGGGTGCAGGGGGACATGTGTGGGGGCCTGGTGGAGGGTGCCCTGCACTGCTGGGGGGTGGGGGTGATGGGAGACATGAGTTGGACATGAGTGGGGGCCTGGTGGAGGGTGCCCCTGGATGCTGGGGGGTGGGGGTGCAGGGGGACATGTGTGGGGGCCTGGTGGAGGGTGCCCTGCACTGCTGGGGGGTGGGGGTGATGGGAGACATGAGTTGGACATGAGTGGGGGCCTGGTGGAGGGTGCCCCTGCATGCTGGGGGGTGGGGGCGATGGGAGACATGTGTGGGGGCTTGGTGGAGGGTGTCCTGCACTGCTGGGGGGTGAGGGTGATGGGAGACATGAGTTGGACATGAGTGGGGGCCTGGTGTAGGGTGCCCTGCACTGCTGGGGGGCGGGGGTGATGGGAGACATGAGTTGGACATGAGTGGGGGCCTGGTGGAGGGTGCCCACGGATGCTGGTGGGTGTGGGTGCAGGGGGATATGATTGGGGGCCTGGTGGAGGGTGCCCTGCACTGCTGGGGGGTGGGGGTGATGGGAGACATGAGTGCTGGCCTGGTGGAGGGTGCCCGTGGATGCTGGGGAGTGGGGATGCAGGGGGACATGAGTTGGACATGAGTGGGGGCCTGGTGGAGGGTGCCCTACACTGCTGGGGGGTGGGGGTGATGGGAGACATGAGTTGGACATGTGTGGGGGCCTGGTGGAGGGTGCCCAGGGATCCTGGGGGGTGTCGGTGCAGGGGGACATGCGTGGGGGCCTGGTGGAGGGTGCCCTGCACTGCTGGGGTGTGGGGGCGATGGGAGACATGGTTGGACATGAGTGGGGGCCTGGTGGAGGGTGCCCCTGCATGCTGGGGGGTGGGGGTGATGGGAGACATGAGTTGGACATGAGTGGGGGCCTGATGGAGGGTGCCCTGCAGTGCTGGGGGGTGGGGGTGATGGGAGACATGAGTTGGACATGAGTGGGGGCCTGGTGGAGATTGCCCCTGGATGCTGGTGGGTGGTGGTGCAGGGGGACATGATTGGGGGCCTGGTGGAGGGTGCCCTGCACTGCTGGGGGGTGGGGGTGATGGGAGACATGAGTGGGGGCCTGGTGGAGGGTGCCCCTGGATGCTGGGGGGTGGGGATGCAGGGGGACATGAGTTGGACATGAGTGGGGGCCTGGTGGAGGGTGCCCTGCACTGCTGGGGGGTGGGGTGATGGGAGACATGAGTGGGGGCCTGGTGGAGGGTGCCCCTGACTGCTGGGGGGTGGTGGTGATGGGAGACATGAGTGGGGGCCTGGTGGAGGGTGCCCTGCACTGCTGGGGGGTGGGGTGATGGGAGACATGAGTTGGACATGAGTGGGGGCCTGGTGGAGGGTGCCCTGCACTGCTGGGGGTGGGGGTGATGGGAGACATGAGTTGGACATGAGTGGGGGCCTGGTGGAGGGTGTCCCTGGATGCTGGGGGGTAGGGGTGCAGGGGGATATGAGTTGGACATGAGTGGGGGCCTGGTGGAGGGTGCCCTGCACTGCTGGGGGGTGGGGGTGATGGGAGACATGAGTGGGTGCCTGGTGGAGGGTGCCCATGCTTGCTGGGGGGTGCGGGTGCAGGGGGGCATGCGTTGGCCATGTGTGGGGGCCTGGTGGAGGGTGCCCTGCACTGCTCGGGGGTGGGGGTGATGGGAGACATGAGAGGGGGCCAGGTGGAGGGTGCCCCTGGATGCTGGGGGATGGGGGTGCAGGGGGCCATGAGTGGGGGCCTGGTGGAGGGTGCCCCTGGATGCTGGTGGGTGGGGGTGCAGGGGAACATGAGTGGGGGCCTGGTGGAGGGTGCCCCTGGATGCTGTAGGGTGGGGGTGCAAGGGGACATGGTTGGACATGAGTGGGGGCCTGGTGGAATGTGCCCTGCACTGCTGGGGGGTGGGAGTGATGGGAGACATGCATGGGGGCCTGGTGGAGGGTGCCCCTGGATGCTGGGGGGTGGGAGTGCAGGGGGACATGAGTTGGACATGTGTGGGGGCCTGGTGGAGGGTGCCCTGCACTGCTGGAGGGTGGGGGTGATGGGATACATGAGTGGGGGCCTGGTGGAGGGTGCCCCTGACTGCCCGGGGGTGGGGGTGATGGGAGACATGTGTGGGGCCCTGGTGGAGGGTGCCCTGCACTGCTGGGGGGTGGGGGTGATAGGAGACATGAGTTAGACATGAGTGGGGGCCTGGTGGAGGGTGCCCCTGGATGCTGGGGGGTGGTGGTGGAGGGGGACATGAGTGGGGGCCTGGTGGAGGGTGCCCCTGGATGCTGGTGGGTAGGGGTGCAGGGGGACATGTGTGGGGGCCTGGAGGAGGGTGCCGCTGACTGCTGGGGGGTGGGGGTGCTGGGAGACATGAGTTGGACATGAGTGGGGGCCTGTTGGAGGGTGCCCTGCACTGCTGGGGGGTGGGGGTGATGGGAGACATGAGTGGGGGCCCGGTGGAGGGTTCCCTGCACTGCTGGGGGGTGGTGGTTGGGGTGATGGGAGACATGAGTGAGGGCCTGGTGGAGGGTGCCCCTGGTGCTGGGGGTTGGGGTGATGGGAGACATAGGTTGGACATGAGTGGGGGCCTGGTGGAGGGTGCCCTGCACTGCTGGGGAGTGGCGGTGCTGGGAGACATGAGTTGGACATGAGTGGGGGCCTGGTGGAGGGAGCCCCTGGATGCTGGGGGGTGGGGGTGCAGGGGGACATGAGTTGGATATGAGTGGGGGCCTCGTGGAGGGTGCCCCTGGATGCTTGGGGGTGGGGGTGCAGGGGGACATGAGTGGGGGCCTGGTGGAGGGTGCCTTGCACTGCTGTGGGGTGGGGGTGATGGGAGACATGAGTGGGGGCCTGGTGGAGGGAGTCCTTGGATGCTGGGGGTTGGGGGGTGCATGCTGGGGGTTGGGGGGTGCATGGGGACATGAGTTGGACATGAGTGGGGGCCTGGTAGAGGGTGCCCTGCACTGCTGGAGGGTGGGGGTGATGAGAGACATGAGTGGGGGCCTGGTGGAGGGTGCCCCTGGATGCTGGGGGGTGGGGGTGCAGGGGGACACGAGTTGGACATGTGTGGGGGCCTGGTGGAGGGTGCCCTGCACTGCTGGGGGGTGGGGGTGATGGGAGACATGAGTGGGGGCCTGGTGGAGGGTGCCCCTGACTGCTGGGGGGTGGGGGTGGTGGGAGACATGTGTGGGGGCCTGGTGGAGGGTGCCCTGCACTGCTGGGGGGTGCGGGTGATGGGAGACATGAGTGGGGGCCTGGTGGAGGGTGCCCCTGACTGCTGGAGGGTGGGGGTGATGGGAGACATGTGTGGGGGCCTGGTGAAGGGTGCCCTGCACTGCTGGGGGGTGGGGGTGATGGGATACATTAGTTGGACATGAGTGGGGGCCTGGTGGAGGGTGCCCCTGAATGCTGGGGGGTGGGGTGCAGGGGGACATGAGTGGGGGCCTGGTGGAGGGTGCCCCTGGATGCTGGTGGGTGGGGGTGCAGGGGGACATGTGTGGGGGCCTGGTGGAGGGTGCCCTGCACTGCTGGGGAGTGGGGGTGCTGGGAGACATGAGTTGGACATGAGTGGGGGCCTGGTGGAGGATGCCCCTGGATGCTGGGGGGTGGGGGTGCAGGGGGTCATGAGTTGGACATGAGTGGGGGCCTCGTGGAGGGTGCCCCTGGATGCTGGGGGGTGGGGGTGCAGGGGGACATGAGTGGGGGCCTGGTGGAGGGTGCCCTGCAATGCTGGGGGGTGATGGGAGACATGAGTGGGGGCCTGGTGGAGGGTGTCCCTGGATGCTGGGGGTTGGGGGGTGCATGGGGACATGAGTTGGACATGAGTGGGGGCCTGGTGGAGGGTGCCCTGTACTGCTGGAGGGTGGGGGTGATGAGAGACATGAGTGGGGGCCTGATGGAGGGTGCCCCTGGATGCTGGGGGGTGGGGGTGCAGGGGGACACGAGTTGGACATGTGTGGGGGCCTGGTGGAGGGTGCCCTGCACTGCTGGGGGGTGGGGGTGATGGGAGACATGAGTGGGGGCCTGGTGGAGGGTGCCCCTGACTGCTGGGGGGTGGGGGTGATGGGAGACATGTGTGGGGGCCTGGTGGAGGGTGCCCTGCACTGCTGGGGGGTGGGGGTGATGGGAGACATTAGTTGGACATGAGTGGGGGCCTGGTGGAGGGTGCCCCTGAATGCTGGGGGGTGGGGGTGCAGGGGGACATGAGTGGGGGCCTGGTGGAGGGTGCCCCTGACTGCTGGGGGGTGGGGGTGCTGGGAGACATGAGTTGGACATGAGTGGGGGCCTGGTGGAGGGTGCCCCTGGATGCTGGGGGGTAGGGGTGATGGGAGACATGAGTGGGGGCCTGGTGGAGGGTGCCCTGCACTGCTGGGGGGTGGGGGTGCTGGGAGACATGGGTTAGACATGAGTAGGGGCCTGGTGGAGGGTGCCCTGCACTGCTGGGTGGTGGGGGTGCTGGGAGACATGAGTTGGACATGAGTGGGGGCCTGGTGGAGGGTGCCCCTGGAAGCTGGGGGTGGGGGTGCAGGGGGACATGAATTGGACATGAGTGGGGGCCTGGTGGAGGGTGCCCCTGGATGCTGGGGGGTGATGGGAGACATGAGTGGGGGCCTGGTGGAGGGTGCCCCTCGATGCTGGGGGGTGGGGGTGCAGGGGGACATGAGTGGGGGCCTGGTGGAGGGTGCCCCTGGATGCTGGTGGGTGGGGTGCAGGGGGACATGAGTGGGGGCCTGGTGGAGGGTGCCCCTGGATGCTGGGGGGTGGGGGTGCAAGGGGGCATGGTTGGGCTTGAGTGGGGGCCTGGTGGAGGGTGCCCTGCACTGCTGGGGGGTGGGGGTGATGGGAGACATGTGTGGGGGCCTGGTGGAGGGTGCCCTGCACTGCTGGGGGGTGGGGGTGATGGGAGACATGAGTGGGGGCCTGGTGGAGGGTGCCCCTGAATGCTGGGGGGTGGGGGTGCAGGGGTACATGAGTGGGGGCCTGGTGGAGGGTGCCCATGACTGCTGGGGGGTGGGGGTGATGGAAGACATGTGTGGGGGATAGGTGGAGGGTGCCCTACACTGCTGGCGGGTGGGGGTGATGGGAGACATCAGTTGGACATGAGTGGGGGCCTGGTGGAGGGTGCCCTGTACAACGCTGGGGGTTGGCGGTGATGGGAGACATGAGTGCGGGCCTGGTTGAGGGTGCCCCTGGTGCTGGGGATTGGGTGTGATGGGAGACATGAGTGGGGGCATGGTGGAGGGTGCCCTGCACTGCTGGGGGGTGGGGGTGCTGGGAGACATGCGTTGGACATGAGTGGGGGCCTGGTGGAGGGTGCCCTGCACTGCTGGGGGGTGGGGGTGATGGGAGACATGAGTGGGGGCCTGGTGGAGGGTGCCCTGCACTGCTGGGGGTTGGGGGTGATGGGATACATGAGTTCGGGCCTGGGTTGAGGGAGCCCCTGGTGCTGGGGGTTGGGTGTGATGGGAGACATGAGTGGGGGCTTGGTGGAGGGTGCCCTGCACTGCTGGGGGAGGGGGTGCTGGGAGACATGGGTTGGACATGAGTAGGGGCCTGGTGGAGGGTGTCCCACACTGCTGGGGGGTGGGGGTGCTGGGAGACATGAGTTGGACATGAGTGGGGGCCTGGTGGAGGGTGCCCCTGGATGCTGTGGGGTGGGGGTGCAGGGGGACATGAGTTGGACATGAGTGGGGACCTGGTGGAGGGTGCCCCTGGATGCTGAGGGGGTGGGGGGTGCAGGGGGACATGAGTGGGGGCCTGGTCGAGGGTGCCCTGCACTGCTAGGGGGTGGGGGTGATGGGAGACATGAGTGGGGGCTTGGTGGAGGGTGTCCTTGGATGCTGGGGGTTGGGGGGTGCAGGGGGACATGAGTTGGACATGAGTGGGGGCCTGGTGGAGGGTGCCGTGCACTGCTGGAGGGTGGGGGTGATGAGAGACATGAGTGGGGGCCTGGTGGAGGGTGCCCCTGGATGCTGGGGGTGCGGGTGCAGGGGGGACACGAGTTGGACATGTGTGGGGGCCTGGTGGAGGGTGCCCTGCACTGCTGGGGGGTGGGGGTGATGGGAGACATGAGTGGGGGCCTGGTGGAGGGTGCCCTGCACTGCTGGGGGTTGGGGGTGATGGGAGACATGAGTGTGTGCCTGGTTGAGGGTGCCCCTGGTGCTGGCGGTTGGGTGTGATGGGAGACATGAGTGGGGGCCTGGTGGAGGGTGCCCTGCACTGCTGGGGGTTGGGGGTGCTGGGAGACATGAGTTGGACATGAGTGGGGGCCTGGTGGAGGGTGCCCTGCACTGCTGGGGGTGGGGGTGATGGGAGACATGAGTGGGGGCCTGGTGGAGGGTGCCCTGCACTGCTGGGGGTTGGGGTTGATGGGAGACATGAGTGCGGGCCTGGTTGAGGGTGCCCCTGGTGCTGGGGGTTGGGTGTGATGGGAGACATGAGTGGGGGCCTGGTGGAGGGTGCCCTGTACAGCTGGGGGGTGGGGGTGCTGGGAGACATGGGTTAGACATGAGTGGGGGCCTGGTGGAGGGTGCCCTGCACTGCTGGGGGGTGGGGGTGCTGGGAGACATGAGTTGGACATGAGTGGGGCCTGGTGGAGGGTGCCCCTGGATGCTGTGGGGTGGGGGTGCAGGGGGACATGAGTTGGACATGAGTGGGGGCCTGGTGGAGGGTGCCCCTGGATGCTGAGGGGTGGGGGTGCAGGGGGACATTAGTGGGGGCCTGGTGGAGGGTGCCCTGCACTGCTGGGGGGGTGGGGGTGCTGGGAGACATGAGTTGGACATGAGTGGGGGCCTGGTGGAGGGTGCCCTGCACTGCTGGGGGGTGGGGGTGATGGGAGACATGAGTGGGGGCCTGGTGGAGGGTGCCCTGCACTGCTGGGGGTTGGGGGTGATGGGAGACATGAGTGCGTTCGGGCCCCTGGTGCTGGGGGTTGGGTGTGATGGGAGACATGAGTGGGGGCCTGGTGGATGGTGCCCCTCACTGTTGGGGGGTGGGGGTGCTTGGAGACATGAGTTGGAAATGAGTGGGGTCCTGGTGGTGGGTGCCCTGCACTGCTGGGGGGTGGGGGTGATGGGAGACATGAGTGGGGGCATGGTGAAGGATGCCCTGCACTGCTGAGGGTTGGGGGTGATGGGAGACATGAGTGCGGGCCTGGTGAGGGTGCCCCTGGTGCTGGGGGTTGGGTGTGATGGGAGACATGAGTGGGGGCCTGGTGGGAGGGTGCCCTGCACTGCTGGGGGGTGCTGGGAGACATGGGTTGGACATGAGTGGGGCCTGGTGGAGGGTGTCCCACACTGCTGGGGGGTGGGGGTGCTGGGAGACATGAGTTGGACATGAGTGGGGGCCTGGTGGAGGGTGCCCCTGGATGCTGTGGGGTGGGGGTGCAGGGGGACATGAGTTGGACATGAGTGGGGACCTGGTGGAGGGTGCCCCTGGATGCTGAGGGGTGGGGATGCAGGGGGACATGAGTGGGGGCCTGGTGGAGGGTGCCCTGCACTGCTGGGGGGTGGGGGTGATGGGAGACATGAGTGGGGGCTTTGGTGGAGGGTGTCCCTGGATGCTGGGGGTTGGGGGGTTCAGGGGGACATGAGTTGGACATGAGTGGGGGCCTGGTGGAGGGTGCTGTGCACTGCTGGAGGGTGGCGGTGATGAGAGACATGAGTGGGGGCCTGTTGGAGGGTGCCCCTGGATGCTGGGGGGTGCGGGTGCAGGGGGACACGAGTTGGACATGTGTGGGAGCCTGGTGGAGTGTGCCCTGCACTGCTGGGGGGTGGGGGTGATGGGAGACATGAGTGGAGGCCTGGTGGAGGGTGCCCCTGACTGCTGGGGGGTGGGGGTGATGGGAGACATGTGTGGGGGCCTGGTGGAGGGTGCCCTGCACTGCTGGGGTGGGGGTGACGGGAGACATGAGTGGGGGCCTGGTGGAGGGTGCCCCTGACTGCTGGGAGTTGGGGGTGATGGGAGACATGTGTGGGGGCCTGGTGGAGGGTGCCCTGCACTGCTGGGGGGGTGGGGTGATGGGAGACATGAGTTGGACATGAGTGGGGGCCTGGTGGAGGGTTTCCCTGAATGCTGGGGGGTGGGGGTGCAGGGGGACATGAGTGGGGGCCTGGTGGAGGGTGGCCCCTGGATGCTGGTGGGTGGGGGTGCAGGGCGAAATGTGTGGGGGCCTGGTGGAGGGTGCCCCTGATTGCTAAGGGGTGGGGGTGCTGGGAGACATGAGTTGGACATGAGTGGGGGCCTGGTGGAGGGTGCCCTGCACTGCTGGGGGGTGGGGGTGATGGGAGACATGAGTGGGGGCATGGTGAAGGATGCCCTGCACTGCTGAGGGTTGGGGGTGATGGGAGACATGAGTGCGGGCCTGGTTGAGGGTGCCCCTGGTGCTGGGGG